>NC_135807.1:133294419-133620669 GCF_964213995.1 Mustelus asterias
GCTTGAATCGTTGTAAAGGAGACAATTTAACCTTTAAAAGTAGTTAATTAGTTTAAAAATAAACAGAAATCTGACCATATCACCAACAGGGTAACTTTTACAAAGTGCGCTTTCATCCCAAATCTTAGGAGGCAATATTGCCATCTAGTGACTAAGAGGGAGATGGGTTTTAGTTTCACTGTGGTTCCTTCATGTAAGGACTGATACGTGTCATGACCTCTCACGTAACACACATTGTTATGGCTCCCTCAGTGATACAGGGACTGTATAAACACTTTGTCCACCGCGCACTCTCTTTCCATAGTGCCCTCACAGTGTTTCCAATGAGAACACTGTGGAGAAACTTTGCTGTAATGTCTGAGAGTCGAAACTGAGAATGCAACCACCGATATGCATGTACACAAATAGCAGATGGTTAAAAGTATTCTTTCAGACATTGCTACGGGATTTGCAACTCACACCCCCTTTGCTGACACATTCCATTTTGCTGCCTGACTCTTGCCCTGCAGAATTAGTGGCAATGATCCTATGATATGCACAGCGCCAAGACAATGTGTTAGATAGCAGCTCTCCGGGAGTTTATTAGAGTGGTATTGAATTTGTTTTAAGTCACACCTCATTTCAATAGTGAACACTGACTGGTTCAAAGATTTCTCAACCCTCTATTAAGAAATGGTTGAGTACAAGTGCTGTGAATGAGTCTTGATAAGGCAACCCGGTGGCACAGTGGTTAGCACTGCTGCCTCACAGTACCAGGGACCCGGGTTCGATTCCTGGCTTGGGTCACTGTCTGTGCGGAGTCTGCACATTCTCCCCGGTTTCCTCCCACGGTCCAAAAGATGTGCTGGTTAGGTGCATTGGCCGTGCTAAATTCTCTCTGTGTACCTGAACAGATGCCGGAGTATGGCGACTAGGGGATTTTCATGGTAACTTCATTGCAGTGTTAATGTAAGCAAACTTGTGACACTAATAAATCAACTTAAACTGACCAAGTCACATTGCATGGCAAGGTGCCATACTGAATTGATGAGGGATAGAAAGGGAGGGCTGTGTTGTTCAGGGCACTGTCTGGCAAATAAAGGACTGATGTGGAGAATAAAGGACTAACAGCAATGGAATAGAAAGGTTAAAAGGATGAAGCCTTTTGCCTGGAGGCATGCCTATAATGACTTCTGAGCCCGTGTCTCACCAAACTTAGGGTAGACTGGGAGATTGACAACGTTGACCTTTGATCTCATCTTTCATTCAGCAAGCCTGTCCACACATCGCCGAGATGCCCATTCTTATTTAACTTCTTAACAGCAAGTGACAAATTGACTCATTGCACTTACATGGTTAGATTGCGAGGGCCGCAGTGCAGGATCTGCCACAGGAGAAATTTGTTCCACATTATCAAGGCACCCGGTGTGGAGACATTCCGAATGATTCGCTTCAGCGACCTTGCCTCTTCTGAACTGTCGCTACAATGGCAGGACCAATACAGGGGTGGAGGTTATGAAGGGGAATTGGGATCTGCCACTGTCCCATGTGCCATGGTGGCAGCATTGCTGCATTTCTAGCGGCACGGTGGCACAGTGGTTAGCACTGCTGCCTCACAGCGCCAGAGACCCGGGTTCAATTCCTGGCTTGGGCCACTGTCTGTGTGGAGTTTGCACGTTCTCCCCGCGTCTGCGTGGGTTTCCTCCGGGTGCTCCGGTTTCCTCCCACAGTCTGAAAGATGTGCGGGGTTAGGTGGATTGGCCGTACTAAATTGCCCCTTAGTGTCAGGGGGGCTAGCTGGGGTAAATGCATGGAGTTATGGGGACAGGGCCTGGGTGGGATTGTGGTTGATGCAGACTCGATGGGGCGAATGGCCTCCTTCTGCACTGAAGGGATTCTATGATGATTCTATTTCAGCCATTAGGTGGCAGAAGTGCACTTTGGGACGGAACGACACAAGTGACATCTAGTGGCGGGAGTAAAGTACTCCAGCGGTTTGACCGATTGCGACAAGACGGGCACATCTGTGCAATATCACAAAGTGATCACACATTCAACAATGCAGGAGGCAAAACTGTGCAGTCTGCAAACAAGAGTGGGCCATGAAGATTTCATTCAACCACAATCCAGAATTCACCGTCATCTCCGCCAGCCCTGCCTTCCAGATCTCTGCTCTTCTTCAATTCTGGCCCCTTGCACATTCCCAATTTTCACTGCTCCACCATTGGCAGTCACACTTTAGCTACCTGGAACTGAAGTTCTGGAAATTCCTCCCTAAACCTCTCTTTCTTCTCTCTCTCTCTCTCTCTCTCTCACTCGCTCTCTCTTTCTCTCACTCATTCTTTCTCTCTCTCTCTCAATCCCTCTCTTTCTCTCTCTCTCGCTCTCTTTTTCTCTCTCTCTCTTTCTCTCTCTCTCTTTCTCTCTCTCTCTTTCTCCCTTGCTCTTTCTTTCTTTTCAAGTTTGCTGATAACACCACCGTAATGGGTCGGATCTCAAACAATGACGAGATGGAGTACAGGAAAGAAATAGAGAATCTGGTGAACTGTTGCAACAACAATAATCTCTCCCTCAATGTCATCGACTTCAGGAAGTGTAGAAGAGGACATGCCCCTGTCTACAGCAATGGAGACGAAGTAGAAATGGTCGAAAGTTTCAAGTTTTTATGTGTCCAGATCACCAACAACCTGTCCTGGTCCCCCCATGCCGACACTATAGTTAAGAAAGCCCACCAATGCCTCTACTTTCTTAGAAGACTAAGGAAATTTGGCATGTCAGCTATGACTCTCACCAACTTTTATAGATGCACCATAAAAAGCATTCTTCCTGGTTGTATCACAGCTTGGTATGGCTCCTGCTCTGCCCAAGACCACAAGAAACTACAAAGGGTTGTGAATGAAGCTCAGTCCATCACGTAAACCAGCCTCCCATCCATTGACTCTGTCTACACTTCCCGCTGCCTCGGCAAAGCAACCAGCATAATTAAGGACACCACGCAGCCCGGACATACTCTCTTCCACTTTTTTCCGTCGGGAAAAAGATACAAAAGTCTGAGGACACGTACCAACCGACTCAAGAACTGCTTCTTCCCTGCTGCTATCAGGCTTTTGAATAGACCTAATTCGCATTAAGTTGATCTTTCTCTACACCCTGGCTATGACTGTAACACTACATTCTGCACTCTCTCCTTTCCTTCTCTATGAACGGTATGCTTTGTCTGTATAGCGCACAAGAAAAAATACTTTTACTGTATACTAATACATGTGACAATAATAAATCAAATCAAATCAAGTCTTTCTCTCTCTCTCTGTCTTTCTCTCTCTCTCTCTTTCCCTTCTCACTGTCTCTCTCTCTCTGTGTCTGTCTCTCTCTTTCGCTCTCCGTCTCCATCTCTCCTTTTCCCTCTTTCTCTCTCTTTCTCTCTCTTCCTCATTCTCTCTCTCTGTCTCTCTCTTTCTCTCTCTTTTTCTCTCTCTCTTGTTCTCTCTTACTCTCTTTCTCTCTCTCTCTCTTGCTCACTCTCTTCCGCTCGCTCTCTCTCTCTCTTTCTCGTTTTCTCTCTCTTTCTCACACCTCCTTTTAGGAGCCCCACAAAACCTATCTTTTTGTCCTAGCTTTTGGTCATGTTTCCTGTAATCACCTAATATGGTTCAAGGTCAACTTTGACCTGGCAATGTTCCTGTGAAATGCCCTGGGATATTTTACTATGTCAAAGGTGCTACACAAATGCAAACTGATGTTACTACTCCCACAACAGGGACTGTGATGGGAGTTCCTCTAGTGAATCAGCTCTTAAAAAAAACATTCTAAAATCAGAGTAAATTGGGATCCTTCAATCGCATTTTTACCAAATGTTTTAAAGGTCATCGGTAATGTTGGATTGTTCTGTGTTTGATTATGTGAGTCTATTTACTATTGACGCAGACTGCTTGACTGGCAAAAGAACTGTAGGAACAGTTGAAAACCAGAGCTGAAGCATCGAGCAGACATTTTCGAGCATTGTGAATAAAACCTGCTGCATACATAGAAACTAGTGTCATCTCTGCATAGCGCTGAGATATAAAGAACAAAGAACATAGAAAAGTACAGCACAGGAATGGGCCCTTTGGCCCTCCAAGCCCATGCTAATCTTAATGCCCTAACTAAACTAAAAAAAAATCTTCTGTCCTTACTCAGTCTATATCTCTCTATTCCCTCCCTATTCATGTACCATCCAGATGCCTCTTAAATGTTGCTAATGTGCCCGCTTCCACCACCTCCTCTGGCAGTGCGTTCCAGGCACCCACCACTCTCTGCTTGAAAAACTTCCCCCGCACATCTCCCTCAAACTTCCCCCCTCTCACCTTGAACCTGTGCCCCCCTTGTAATTGACACTTCCACCCTGGGAAAAAGCCTCTGACTGTCCACCCTGTCTGTGCCTCTCATAATTTTGTAGACCTCTATCAGGTCTCCCTTCAGCCTCCATCTTTCCAGTGAAAACAATCCTAGTTTCTTCAACCTCTCCTCATAGACAACACCCTCGAGACCAGGCAACATCCTGGTGAACCCTTTCCACATTCTCTCCAAAGCTTCCACATCCTTCTGGCAGTGTAGATATATTTAAAGTATGCAATGTTACATGTATGAAGAACAACACGGCTTGGCATGGGCACATTGGCCCTCAGCATCTCCCAATTGGAGTTCTCCCAATTACTTGTCAGATCTTCAGCAAGAAGCAAGAGACTTCTGGTAAGTGGGAGGCTTTCAAAAATGTATTAACCAGGGTTCAGGGTAAGCACATTCCTCTTAGAGTGAAGGGCAAGGCTGGTAGGAGTAGGGAACCCTGGATGACTCGGGATATTGAGGCCCTGGTCAAGTAGAATAAGGAGGCACATGACATGCATAGGCAGCTGGGATCAAGTGGATCCCTTGAAGAGTATAGAGAGCATAGGAGTAGAGTTAAAAGAGAAATCTGGAGGGCAAAAAGGGTAGATGAGATTGCTTTGGCAGATGAAGGCAAAGGAGAATCCAAAGACATTCTACAAATACATAAAGGGCAAAAGAGTAACTCGGGAGAGGGTAGGGCCTCTTAAGGATCAACAAGGTCATCTATGTGCGGATTCACAAGAGATGGGTGAGATCCTAAATGAATATTTCTCATCAGTATTTACCGTTGAGAAAGGCATGGATGTTAGGGAACTTGGGGAAATTAATAGTTATGTCTTGAGGAGTGTACGTATAACAGAGAAGGAGGTGCTGGAATTCCTAAAGCGCATCAAAGTAGATAAATCTGCGGGACCTGATGAAGTGTATCCCAGGACGTTGTGGGAGGCTAGGGAGGAAATTGCAGGTCCCCTAGCAGAGATATTTGAATCCTCAACAGCCACAGGTGAGGTGCCTGAAGATTGGAGAGTGGCAAATGTCATGCCTTTGTTTAAAAAGGGCTGCAGGGAAAAACTGGGAACTATAGGCCGGTGAGCCTCACATCTGTAGTGGGTAAGTTGTTAGAAGGTATTCTGAGAGACCGAATCCACAGGCATTTAGAAAGGCAAGGACTGATTAGGGGCAGTCAGCATGGCTTTGTGAGTGGAAAATCACGTCTCACAAATTTGATTGAGTTTTTTGAAGGGGTAACCAAGAAGATAGAAGAGGACAGTGCAGTTGATGTTGTCTACATGGAGTTTAGCAAGGCCTTTGACAAGGTACCGCATGGTAGGTTGTTGCATAAGCTTAAATCTCACGGGATCCAGGGTGAGGTAGCCAAATGGATACAAAATTGGCTGGATGATAGAAGACAGAGGGTGGTTGTAGAGAGTTAGACATAGACATAGAACATTACAGCGCAGTACAGGCCCTTCGGCCCTCGATGTTGCGCTGACCAGTGGAACCGATCTAATCTACTCTATTCCAATATCATCCATATGTTTATCCAATAACCATTTGAATGCTGACATAAAAGGGGCATTTTCAAGTTGGCAGGCTGTGGCCAGTGAAGTGTCACATGGATCACTGCTGAGGCCTCAGCTATTTACTGTTTATATTAATGACTTAAAAGAGGAGACAGAGTAATGTATCTAAGTTTATTGCTGATATAAAGCGAGGTGGAAAAGCAAGTTGCGAGGCGGATACAGGCTGCAAAGAGATGCAGGCAGGTTAAGTGAGTGTGCAACAAGATGGCTGATGGAGTATAATGTGGGGAAGTATGAAGTTATTCACTTTGGTCGCAAGAATAGAAAATCAATTTTTTTTTAAAAAAAAGGTCCGATGTAAATGTTAATGCTCAAAAGAGACTTAGGTGCATTCGTACAAGGAAAACCATTTAAAGAGGTCAAACAGGGGCAAGTGTGCTGTAGAATCTTTTTGTCTCATTGAGGTGTGCAATGTGCTGAAAAGGTTAGGAACCACTAATCTAGATGTTAGATAATGTCCTGAGTGCCAGGGAGTCCTGCGAGGTGAGTGGTTTGTTTTTCAAACTGGAGGCCTGTGACTAGCGGTGTGCCTCAGGAATCAGTGCTGGGTCCACTGTTATTTGCCATTTATATTAATGATTTGGATGAGAATTTAGGAGGCATGGTTAGTAAGTTTGCAGATGACACCAAGATTGGTGGCATAGTGGACAGCGAAGAAGGTTATCTAGGATTGCAACTGGCTCTTGATCAATTGGGCCAATGGGCTGATGAATGGCAGATGGAGTTTAATTTAGATAAATGCGAGGTGATGCGTTTTGGTAGATTGAACCAGGGCAGGACTTACTCAGTTAATGGTAGGGCAATGGGGAGTGTCATAGAACAAAGAGATCTAGGGGTGCAGGTGATCTAGGGGTGCAGGTGATCTAGGGGTGCTCCTTGAAAGTGGAGCCATAGGTAGACAGAGTAGTGAAGAAGGCATTCAGCGTGCTTGGTTTCATTGGTCAGAACATAGAATACAGGAGTTGGGACGTCTTGTTGAAGTTGTACAAGACATTGGTAAGGCTACACTTGGAATACTGTGTACAGTTCTGGTTACCCTATTGTAGAAAGGATATTATTAAACTAGAAAGAGTGGAGAAAAGGTTTACTAGGATGCTACTGGGACTTGATGATTTGAGTATAAGGAGTGGCTGGATAGACTGGGACTTTTTCTCTGGAGCATAGGGGACTTAGTGGTGATCTTATAGAGGTCTATAAAATAATGAGGGGCATAGATCAGCTAGATAGTCAACATTTTTTCCCAAAGGTAGGGGAGTCTAAAACTAGAGGGCATAGGTTTAAGGTGAGAGGGGTGAGATACAAAAGGGTCTAGAGGGGCAATTTTTTTCACACAGAGGGTGGTGAGTGTCTGGAACAAACTACCAGAGGTAGTAGTAGAGGCGGGTACAATTTTGTCTTTTGAAAAGCGTTTAGACAGTTACATGCGTTAGATGGGTATAGAGGGATATGGGCCAAATGCGGGCAATTGGGACTAGCTTAGGGGTTAAAAGCAAAGGGGTGACATGGACAAGTTGGGCCAAAGTGCCTGTTACCATGCTGTAAACCTTGATGACTCTGGCTCTCTAAGCCCCCACAGAAATAGAATATATGCTAAATTGCCCCTTAGTGTCAGGGGGACTAGCTAGGGCACATACATGGGGTTATGGGGATAGGGCCTGGGTGGGACTGTGGTTGGTGCAGGAGGCCAAGTGGCCTCCTTCTGCACTGTAGGATTGTATGGTTCTATGATTCTATGGTTATCTTTAGCCGCTTATACCTTTGCTCTCGGAGCGTGAGCATTCTCCCACCAGTGAATTCCCATGGGAATTCTGGGAGTTTTGTTCCAATTTTTATTAAAATTTAATGTTTATTTAATGGTCTGAAGTAAGCTTACGTTAACACTGCAATGAAAATCCCCTAGTCGCCACACTCCTGATCGGGTACAGTGAGGGAGAATCTAGCATGGCCAATCCACCTAACCTGCATATCTTTCGTGCTTTGCAGTATGGTGGATATTACCGACATCTATATATCACGTTTCTGAGTGGAATACGGTAGTCCGAAGTTCCCTTTTGTGTTGCTCTTGCTATAGTTAAAATACTTCAGAACATTTCAGAACACTGGACAGAGGTCTTTGGTTGAGAGTTGACATCAGGCCAACTTCCCTTCTCAGAGTCTTTGCAAATCTAGTCCCAAAATCTTTCAGAGGAATCATTAGATGTTTCCACATTGATTGGTGAGGGCGATTGCCTTCCAATGGTTAAAAGGATTGAGGGCAGTCAACCTCGATCTAGCACAGGGAAATCCGCTGCCAAAAAAAGCACTCAGTTCAATGTAAATTGCCGCTATATTGTAGGTCTCGCTGAGAAAAACCTTTCGGATGGTGAGCAGGAAATTGAAATGCGGTAAGTGGTATTTCGGAGTGGGTGTTCTTAGGATGGAGGATATTTTTACTCTGCATCTAACTCACATTCAGCTAGCAGTACTCAGCCTTATAACTGAAAGCCAAAGTCTTCCCATTTGGCATTCCCCAATTTCGATAAGCATACGAAAAGTATTGGACACAATCTCTGCTTTCCATTAACTCTTCCAGTGGCATTCTGAAAACTCTACCCCACAGTTGCATTTGATGCTGTTAAATTCTTAATTCCAGATTTTTTTTAATGTTGAATTCAAATTCCACCATCTGCAGTGGTAGGATTTGAACCTTGGTCCCCAGAACATTAGCTGAATATCTGGATTAATCGTCTAGCGATAATACCACTGGGCCATCACCTCCCCAGTACTCTCTACACGTAAACAGCCACTGGTACCACCACAGGATTTAACCCGTATTGTTTCCAGCTAGTCCCTTTTTTGCAATATAGATAACAGAGGATGGAATCACCTGCTCATCCAGTAACGCAAACGATTAGAACAAAAAAGCACAGAATGGCGACTGAGAAAAAAATTCTGTATGCACTGGCTATTTTTCATTTCATTATCTTATCCTCTCTTCTCTTTCTCAATTCTCGGGAGAATCTGAAATCCCTTAGGGGAGGTGATGGCCTCGTGGTATAATCGCTGGATGATTAATCCAGAAACTCAGTTAAAATTCTGGGTACCTGGGTTCAAATCCCACCACAGTAGATGGTGGAATTTGAATTCAATGTTAAAAAAATCTGGAATTAAGAATCTACTGATGACCATGAAACCATTGTCGATTGCCAGAAAACCCATCTGGTTCACTAATGCCCTTTAGAGAAGGAAATCTGCTCTCTTTACCTGGTCTGGCCTACATGTGAACTCCAGAGCCACAGCAATGTGGTTGACTCTCAACTGCCCTCAGGCAGCTAGGGATAGGCAATAGACGCTGGCCAGACAGAAACGCCCATGTCCCATTAATGAATTAAAAAATGTTCTCTGAACCCTTTACCATGTACCATTATCCTAGAAGTGAGAAGAGATAAAACTGGTGCCAAGAATCTTCTGCTTCTGATTTGGTCAAGTTACCCACATGACTCAAACTGACCTCACAGCACCAGACACCCGGATTCGATTCCCGGCTTGGGTCACTGTCTACTCGGAGTCTGCACATTCTCCCCGTGTCTGCGTGTGTTTCCTCCAGGTGCTCCGGTTTCCTCCCACAGTCTGAAAGATGCATTGGCCGTGCTAAATTCTCCCTCAGTGCACCTGAACAGGCGACGAGGAGATTTTCACAGTGACTCCATTGCTGTGTTAATGTAAGCCTACTTGTGACACTAATAAATAAACTTTAAACTATAACTTACACAATCAGTTGACAGAGAAGCACTAGCATTGGGGTGGGAGGGTCTTAAAAGCTAAGAGTAGCAGCTAGATAAGCACATGAGGGGATAAGGAGGAAGGACATGTGCAGACAGAGATGAAGGAAGATCAAAATGGACCACTTGGGCTGAATGGTCAAGTAAAGTTTACTTATTAGTGTCACAAGTAGGCTTACATTAACACTGCAATGAAGTTACTTTGAAAATCCCCTAGTCGCCACACTCCGGCGCCTGTTTGGGTACACTGAGGGAGAACTTAGCATGGCCAATGCACCTAACCAGCACGTCTTTCGGACTGTGGGAAGAAACCGGAGCACCCGGAGGAAACCCATGCAGACAAGGGAGAGCGTGCAGACTCCGCACAGACAGTGACAGAAGCCGGGAATCAAACCCAAGCCCCTGACGCTGTGAGGCAGCAGTGCTAACCACTGTGCCACCATGCTGCCCACATTGGTCTGTTCTTGTGTTGCACTTTCCATGTAATTCTAGGTAATTAGCCATCGTCAAGCCAACATTGGGACCTGGCAAGATACAAAGCTTTGGCTCCAGAGAGTTCCCGTCACACTTTCGCCACTAGATGCGGTTTCCATTTCTCTATAATTAATGGGAAACTCTAGAAAGTGGGTGCTTGTCCTCTCTAAGCACCGATACTTAATACAATGTTCGATTGATATCCTGCCTCTTTCACTCAATTACCTGCAGGTGTTGAGGAAGAAATTTCACGACAGCTTTATCCACTCAGACGTTTTACCTGTGGCTATCCACCTTCCTCAGGAGATTTAATAAAGCAGAGAGAGCCCATGACAGTGCAAATGGCACAAGCTCTATCGAGAGCAGAATGAACTGAAAGGGCCAAAGGGTATTTTCCTTGTCCCTACTTTATGACCTTAATAATAATTTTATGATGTTTCGGTCCAATTTGTCTCATAAATCTCGCAAAATACCCAACGGGCTCTGGGAGGAGCAGCGATGATGGGGAAAACACATTTATCCAGCTTTACACCAAAGAAATCCTCTTTGTTTTTTTGCAGACTTAACGGGCATCCTGGGATCTGCTTTCTGTTGTTGCCCCAGAAAGGTAGATAGAAAGGTATGTAGAAGATAAGAGCAGGAGCATTAGGCCCTTTGAGCCTGAAACCAAGGTGTTTCCCTACCCGAAACCCTCGAGAGCAACAATTGCAAATTGACGTTAGTGATCTTGTTAAAAAGTAAAAACGCCCCTTCTGGTTTTTCGAGCCTTACGTCCTTCGTGGATGAACGTATGTGTTTTTACCACTTTGGCTCAAAGATCCCACAGAGCAAGCCTACCAGTTTGCATGTTCTCCCCCTGCCTGCGTGGGTTTCCTTCAGGTGCTTCGGTTCCTTCCCACAGTACAAAGATGTGCAGGTTAGTTTGACTGGCCATTCTAAATTGCCCCTCAGTGTTGGGGGATTAGCAGGGTAAAAATGTGGGGTTATGGGAACAGGATTGGGTTGGGATTGTCGTCAGTGCAGGCTCGATGGGCCAAATGGCCTCCTTCTGTACAATAGGACTTTTATGAAAAATAAATTCCTCATAATCAATTGAGGACTACAATTTGGAGGAATTTAAACAATTGAAGTAGCTCACAGGGGCCTGGGGCAGCAAAGTTGCTGCAAATATTATACTGCATTATTATATTAGGGCGGCATGGTGGCACAGTGGTTAGCACTGCTGCTTCACAGCGCCAGGGACCCGGGTTTGGTTCCCTGTCACTGTCTGTGTGGAGTTTGCACGTTCTCCCTGTGTCTGCATGGCTTTCCTCCGGGTGCTCCGGTTTCCTCCCACATTCTGTGCATTGACCCACACAGTGGGTCACCAGTGTGGCGACTAGGGGAATTTCACAGTAACTTCATTGCAGTGTTAATGTAAGTCTTGTGGCTAATAAATAAACTTTACTATGCTTTACTGGTGGGGGAGGGCATAATTGGGGGGTGTGGGAGATCGGGGCTGTGGAGGAGTGGAGGTCAAGGCTGGGTCCGGTATGCTTGGGGTGAGTTTCCTGCCACAGTCTGAAAGACGTGCTGGTTAGGGTGAATTGGCCTTGCTAAATTCTCCCTCAGTGTACCCAAACAGGCACCGGAGTGTGGCGACTAGGGCATTTTCACAGTAACTTCATTGCAGTGTAAATGTAAGCCTACTTGTGACACTAATAAATAAATTTTTAACTTTAAAACTATATTGTGTTATAATTACGAATGGTGCCCAGGCATTCGAGGACCTACTTCCAGAATCTGGCAGATCTGGAGACCACCTTGGTGGCTACCTCGCTGGAGAAATCAATATGGTTAAAGAGGAGGAGCCAGAGTGCACTGCTTGAAAGAGTGCGAGAGGAAGGATGTTAATAACCTGAAAGGGTGCAAAAAAGATTTACAAGAATGTTATCGGGACTAGAAGGTTTGAATTATAAGGAGAGTCTGGATAGGCCGGGACTTGTTCCCTGGAACGCAGGCAGATGAAGGGTGGCCTTATAGAGGTTTATATAAAATCATGAGGGGCATAGATAAGGTGAATAGCCAAGGTCCTTTCCCCAGGGTAAGGGGGTCCAAAACTGGAGGGCATACATTCAAGGTGAGGGGGGAAAGATTTAAAAGGGACCTGAGGGGCAACTGCTTCATACAGAGGGTGATGCGTATTTTTTTTATTCATTTGTGGGCCATGGGTGTCGCTGGCTGGCCAGCATTTATTGCCCATTCCCTGTTGCCCTTGGAGGGCAGTTGAGAGTCAACCACAGAGTCCAGACCATAGGCCAGACCGGGTAAGGACGGCAGATTTCCTTCCCTAAAGGACATTAGTATGTGGAATGAGCTGCCTGAGGAGGTGGTAGAGGCGGGTACAATTACAACATTTTGGACAGGTACATGGATGGGAAAGGTTTAGAGGGATATGGGCCAAAGGTAGGCGAATGGGACTAGTTCAGCTTAGGAAACCTGATCGGCATGGACATGTTGGGCCGAAGGACCTGTTCTGCACTGTATCTCTCTATGACTCTCTGTTGGAAGCAAATTCACCAGTGATTTTCAAAAGTGAATCAGGTAAAAACTTGAAGGGGAAAATTTTGGCAGGTTGTGGGGAGTGAGTCTTATTGCACAGCTTTTTCAAAACACAGTGGGCTTTGATTCTACAGACTATTAAAAAAATATAACCCAGTCTACTCTCTCAAATAAAGCCCTGGCAGCTCCTTTAGAGGACTCTAAACAAATATGAAACAGAGCTATCGGGATCAATCAATTTGTGTCAGGATAATCAAATTTCATAAGTAGAATATTATTGCACCAATTGCTGTCACATCTGATTTCATTTAGATGGTTAATTCTATTCTCTTGTGTTCTTTGTTAGAGGATGACTTTTCACTCAATAAAGCTCTTTGAAATCTCAAGCAGTTGGAGGAAAACCACTTTTACACAAACAACATCACGCCTAAGCTCTGTTAAGCTTTTTGCGTGCAGACATTTCAAATGTGGTCTTATCTTCAGCAGAGATGTGTGGCTGTTTTTTTTGGCTGCTTTTACTGAACAAGGTAAACCCCAGATCAGTCAGAGAATTCTAGCACGACAGCACAGTGGTTAACATTGCAGCCTCCCAGCACCAGGGACCCAGGTTCGATTCCAGCCTCGGGTGGCTGTCTGTGTGGAGTTTACACAGTAAGAGTTTTAACAACACCAGGTTAAAGTCCAACAGGTTTATTTGGTAGCAAATGCCATTTAGGAAACCTGATCGGCATGGACATGTTGGGCCAAAGGACCTGTTATGCATTTGCTACCAAATGGCATTTAAATGGCATTTGCTACCAAATAAACCTGTTGGACTTTAACTTGGTGTTGTTAAAACTCTTACTGTGTTTACCCCAGTCCAACGCCAGCATCTCCACATCATGTGTGGAGTTTGCACATTCTCCTCGTCTCTGTGTGGTTTTCCTCCGGGTGCTCTGGTTTCCTCCCACAATCCAAAGATGCTAGGTGGATTGGCCATGCTTAATTGCCCCTTAGGGTTCCAAGATGTGTAGGTTAGGGGACTAGCCATGCTAAATTACCCCTTCATGTCCAAAGATGTATAGGTTAGGGGGATGAGCGGGATAGGTGTTTGATGGTATGGAGATAAGGTAGGGGGTGGGTAAGATGCTCTGTTGGAGAGTCGGTGCATGCTCGATGGGCTGAATGGCCTTCTTCTCTACTGTAGGCATCCTATGTTTCTATGACTCAAATGTGCCCCAGTTGCAGGGTGATTCAAAGAGCCCTTGATGAGTAAGCATGAAATAGTTCATGCTTTTAAAATAATCTTTTACTTGATGTAAACACTTTTCCATGCGATCCGCCCACGGCCCAGGGCAGGATCGTCTGGTCAATGGGGTTTCCTGTTAAATACATAGAGGGAGATGAAGTGGGATCTAAAAGGCCTTAAATGGAGCAGACGCCAGAGTGTGGCGACTAGGGGATTTTCACAGTAACTTCATTGCAGTGTTAATGTAAGCCTACTTGTGGCACTAATAAATAAATGTACATTCCCTCCAAAGGGAAATGTAGGGTAAACAAATCCAGAGCTCCCCGAGTGAAAAATGAGATAGAAATTAAGATAAAGAAGAGAAAGTGTGCTTACATCAGACGTCAGGTAGAAACCACAATTGGAAACCAGGCTGAATATTGAAGGTTCGCTGGGGGTGGGGATGTAAAAGTAAATAAGAAAGACAGAAAGGAAATATGGAAACAGACTGGCAGCCAGCATGAGAAGGAATCTCAAAGTCTCCTACAGGGATATAAATAGTAAAAGAGTGGCAAAAAGAGCAGGGTCGATTAGGGACCAAAATAGGGATTTAAAAATGGTGACAGGGGGCATAAATACTTTGCATCTATCTCTACCAAGAAATAAGATGCTACGCAGGCCATGGCGAAGGAGGAGGTACTTCAGTCACTTAGAAGAGTTTATAATTAAGGAGGAGGTAACAGATAGACTGTCTGTACTTAAAGTTGATAAAACACCAGAACTGGGTGAGACACATCCTAGAACACTGACAGAAGTGAGAGTGGAAATTGCACAGGTACTGAGTACAATTTTTCAGTCTTCCTCAGAATCAAGGGTGTTGCCGGAGGACTGGAGAATTGTAACTGTGACACACTTGTTGGAAAAAGAGTGTAAAGGTGAGCCCAGCATCTAAAGACCTTGTATAAGACCAAGTTTAACCTTGGTGGTGGAAAAACTTCCAGAAACAACAATTTGGAGCAGAATTGATAGTCACAGGGAGAAATGCGGATTAATTAAGGAAAGCCAGCCTGCATTTCTTAAGGGAAAATCATGTTTAACTGACTTACTGGAGTTTTGGAACAGGTCACAGAGAGGGTTGATGAGGGCACTGCTGTTGATGTGGTATACATGGATTTCCAAAAGGCATTTGATAAAATGTCACACAACAGATTTGTGAACAAAATTATAGCTCATGGAATAAAAGGGATAGCCATGACATGGGTATGAAATTGGTTGTGTGACAGGAAACAGAGGGCCCAATTTTACCATTTTGATTTTAAGTGCTGAATCTGGGCACAATTCAGATCCGACTTGGAAATCTGCTCTCAGCCGCCCAAAAAAATCGCGAGTCTGAATTGCACTGTGGGTGGGGCTTTACGTGCCCAAAACTCTGCTGCTCCAATCGGAGCCTTCAACTGCGCATGCACAGTAAAAAACATTGAAAAACGCGCTCCTGTCACATTGCTCCCGGGTCGCAAAAAGCGGATAAAGCGGCCCAGGAGCGATGGCCCCCACAGACATCGCCCCACCCCCACAACATAACTGTCCCCCTTATCCACCCATCCCCCCCAGCTACCCAATTCAATCGTGACCCCCTGTCCCCTTTCCCTCCCACTGATCATCCGCAGAGTGGCAGCGGACTCCCCCTGACCCCAACAGAGAACCATCTAGCTTCCCTCCACCCCCCACAGAGCCATCTGGTCTCCCTGCTTGCCCAGCCCCCCACAAAGAGTGATCTGGCCTCCCTCCTCCCCCCAATCAGAGATCCATCTGGCCCTCCTCCTCCCCCCAACCAGAAACGATCTGGCCTCCCTCCCCCCCTACCAGATACATCTGGCCCTCCTCCTCCCCCCCACCAGAGAATGATCTGGCCTCCCTCCCTCCCCACCACCCCCAATCAGAGAATGATCAGGCCTCCCTCCTCCTCCCCCCAACCAAAGAATGATTTGGCTTCCCTCCCACCCTCTTCAGAATCTCCAGCCTCTTCAGAAGCTGGAGCGCCTGAAACAGACCTTTGCTGAGCATGTCTGTTTTGCGCCGAATCTGGACGGGCGAACGCGATGGTAAAGGGGATACTCAGATAAGATTGGACGGGCAGCTCATTAAGTCAATTTAAATGCATGCAAATGTGTTTAAATTGACACTGCGCCCATTTCAGGCACAGTTCGGGATCGTGGCCATTTTCGGGCCTTGGTAAAGTGGGTATCTGCGCGGACGTGGGCGTGGATCGCGATAATCGCTTCACACCCCGACTTTACCAAGTTTTCACACCCGAAAATGGGTGCGACACAATGGTAAAATTGGGCCCAGAGTGTATGGTGGGTGCTTTATGGGCTGGAGGGAGGTTTGTGGAGTTACCCAGGGAACAGTATTAGGATCTTTGCTTTACCCAAAATATATTACTGACCTTGGCATACAGGGCACAATTTCAAAATTTGCAGATGATGTGAACCTTGGAAATGTTTTGAGCCTGTGGGGGATTTCAATTCTTCCCTTTCCAAGATTTTGGGGGTGATTCTCCCAAAAAAAGTTCTAAGTGCCGAACGGGCAGGAAAAATGGTGTAATTCAAGATTGTTTTTTCAGTGGGAGTTCAGACTCGAATCTCCCACACTCTGTGCAATGCAAAGGTCACAATCTTGAATATCATTAAAGGTTCGGGGGTGGGCGGGGCCTATTCACGCCAGAGTCTGATAGTTCCAGAACTCTGCGCACGCGCACTGACCCCGAGCTGTCAGCCTGCAGTTTGCTGGCCAGCCCGGGACCCCTGCAGTGCTGCTCCCCCAGTACTCCCCACGGCCCAATTACCCCCCCCTCCCCCAAGCATTCCCCGGCCAGCCCCAACCCACCCCCTCCCCACCCTGGAGCGCTGCAATCTTCAGCCCACCCCACCCCCAGGCAGTGATGATCCCTCCTCACCTCTCCCCCCAACACCGACAGACCCCCCCATGGAAGGCAGAGGCCCCCCCCGGGAAGCAGAACCCCTCCCTCCCGCAGACCAACCCCCAGCCCAACCCAATCGGTGGCTTCTCTGCAGCCCCAACTGATCCCCATGCAGAGTGGCTGTGGAACCCCCCCACCCTTACCAATTGCCCCTAGGCCCTGCCCACAATAGGCCCCACCCCCTTGGCACTGCCCATTACCCGATGGGTAGTGCCAAGGTGCCCCCTGGGCACTGTGTTCCTTGGGCAATGCTGGGGCCACAGGCTGGCACTGCCAGGGTGCCCATGCCCAGGGGGCACCGCCCCCCTCACCGCCTGACCTCTGGCGGGGGGCCCCAGTTGCCCCCCACTTCATTCCAGCAAGGTCTCCCGCTAGTTCCCTGAACGTGTGGAGCTACTTTAACCCTGCCGAAGTGAAGTATTCCTGGCGGGTTGGGAGATGCTATCGGGCCCAGAGGATTCAGTCCCAGGCCCGATAATGACTTTTAAATTGCATGAAAGATAGATTAAAATCACTTACCTGGTCTTCCTGCCGCTTTCCAGCTTGGTCTCGACCGCACCTGCTCTCCCGTAGTGTTTCTTCCCGACCCGCCAAAAAATTAGCGTGTCACAATGGGAGGATCACCCCCTTAACCTCTCATCTCCATCAAAAGCTGCTCTGACTCGGGCTGCCTCAACGACTGCTCATCTCCCAGTGGTTCCATCTCTACTCCTGAGAATGCGCCCCATGGGATTCACAAAACTGCATTCACACCTCCAATTACTGGCACATTCCCAACTCTTTCACAGAACGTGACCTTCACTAAGCTGGCACTGCCCCTGGCTTTCTCCAAACTCAAGTCCCCTGGCTGCTCCGAGCTTTATATGGCTTCCAGGGCTTCATCTGAGCCCTAAATACCCAGCTACTACATGGTACTACTGACCATCTGCGACTTTCTCAGCTCCCAAGGACCTCTCTAAATCCTCACTGCCTTCAGGTTGTCAACAGCTCCTAGGGCTTCTCTGCAAACTGCAAACTACATGAGGTCCAAACTGCAATCAACTACTCCTTCCAGAAAACACGCACTAATAAATTGAAACTAGAGAACCATCTTTAGCTTCACCCATCTCCATGATCAGGATTCACTGAATCATTTTAAACTAATCTAACTCTGACTCCCAAAATAAAACTTCTCTCTGTGCTGCACTCATTTGCAAGCAGTATAGACATCACATCTCTAGTTCTCCAGCTAAGTAAGCCCATCCATTGTTTCATGGTTCCACGTCTTCTATTCTGACTCTATTAAACAATCATGGGTCACCTTTTGACCTGCCATTTTCTTTCAGGTGTTCCAGCAATCTTTAATGTCCAACATTTTAGTTACCTTACCTGCCCGGTCCAAAACTAAACATTATCTCTAAACTATTAGCATGAACCCTGAGCTAGACACTTGTTGCATGTTTATTATTTCCCAAAGGCCCTCCACTTTGTGTTTTCTTTTACTTGAGGAGCTGTCTGCTTTGATGAACAATGACTCTCAACAATTTTTAGAGATGCACCATAGAAAGCATCCTTTCTGGTTGTATCACAGCTTGGTACGGCTCCTGCTCTGCCCAAGACCGCAAGAAACTACAAAGGGTCGTGAATGAAGTTCAGTCCATCATTCAAACCAGCCTCCCATCTATTGACTCTGCCTACACTTCCCACTGCCTCGGGAAAGCAGCCAGCATAATCAAGGACACACGCAGCCCGGACATTCTCTCTGCCACCTTCTTCAGTCGAGAAAAAGATAAAAAAGTCTGAGGTCACGACTCAAGAACAGTTTCTTCCCTGCTGCCACCGGACTTTTGAATGGACCTACCTTATATTAAGTTGATCTTTCTCTACACCCTAGCTATGACTGTAACACTACATTCTGCACCTTCTCCTTTCCTTCTCCCCTATGTACTCTATGAATGGTATGTTTTGTCTGTACAGCGCACAAGAAACAATACTTTTCACTGTATCGCAATGCATGTGACAATAATAAATCAGATCAAATCAAGGCAATGGCAGTCCAACATGGCTACCATCCACCTTTGTCACTGGTGTCTCCTTGAGACACCAGGCACCATTTTGTAGGTGTCAATTTTTGTCTCCTGCTCAGCTAGGCCACATACATATGAATATAGCATTGCAAGAGCAATGTGTTGAGATGTGGGGTCAGGACCTCTGATTCAGCCAAGTGTTGAGGCCCTGGCCCTGCTTTGAAACTTTCGTCTACAAAATCTAATTCTTCTTTGTATTCATTTGTGGGACATGGGCATCGCTGGCGAGTCAGAATTCATTGCCCATCCCGAGTTGTCCTTGGAAGGCAGTTGAGAGTGAACCACATTGCCGTGGCTCTGGAGTCACATGTAGCCAGACCAGGTAAGGTTCTGCCGATGTTGACATTTCTCTGAATTCATGGAATTATAGAATCATACAGCACAGAAAAGGCCCTTCGACCCATCGAGTCTGCACCAGCACGCGTGAAATACCTGAACTCCCACCTAATCCCATTTACCAGCACTTGGCCCTTAGCCTTGAATATTATGATGTGCCAAGTGCTCATCCAGGTACTTTTTAAAAGATGTGAGGGAACCCATCTCTACCACTCTCCCAAGCAGCACCTTCCAGGCTGTCAGCACCCTCAGGATAACAGGATTTTCCTCACATTTCCCCTAAACCTCCTGCCCCTCACCTTGAAACTATGTCCCCCTCGTGACTGACCCCTCAACTAAGGGGAACATCTGCTCCTTATCCACCCTGTTCATGCCCTTCATAATCTTGTACACCTCGCTCAGGTCACCGCTCAGTCTTCTCTGCTCCAACGAAAACAACCAACCTCTCCTCATAACTTAAATGTTCTACCCCAGACAGCATCCTGGTGAATCTCCTCTGCACCCTCTCCAGTGCTCCTAAATTGGTAGGTATCTTCTGCGGAACACCTGTGACAGAAATCACCTGGATCTTTGAAAGACTGCACAGGAAACTCAAGCGTCCAAGCTTAATGATATTACTAAGTATTCAAAAATTTTTGCTATGCACTGTAATTATCCAAATATTCGCACAACTGCCCATTAGCTGGTTCGTCATTCCTGCAGAAGCTGACTTTCATGAATGTCCTTTTCATGAACAACTGGTATTTGACTTGGTAACAGGGAAAGGTACTGACACCCCTTTAAAAAAGAAATCATTATAAACTTTGAAATGAGGAAATAAGATTCTAACAAACTAGGGGTTGAAGTCAGAAAATGAATAATGTCCTTGCTCTCCTCTCCTGCGTTCAGCTAGACAAGGTTAGCACAGAAAAAGGCTTTGTGAAAATGGCCAAAGTATTAGTATTCCTGACACTATATATTTGTGTTTCCTCAGAGCGTTGGTCACTTATCACCGTCAAGATATAATTAGTTGTGAGACTTAAAGAAAAGAACAATTGACAGCAGTCAGCTTATACCTCCTCTGATAATCGAGTATGGATAAGGGGAAAAAAAAATTGAATGTGGTATGCAGGAAAAATATTGAGTGCAATAGATGGCTGAGTGCCGACGTGTTTGAAACATTCAACAAATCATTCAAACACTGAGCTGTTCTCTTCAATTGGAGAGAGAGAAAGAAAACACAGGAGCCAGTCCATTTATTTTGCGGTTCACCCACAGGGAGCTGGTATCTTATTCCTCCCGGGCCATCAACATAGTTTAATCCTTCAGGAATGTCAGCGGGACAACAGCCACTCCCTCCAGCATGGATCTCAGCCGAGAATTTCCACCAGTGGAGAAATATGGAGGAAATATTCCCGGCTGCATATTGACAGGTTTAATGTCACTCATAGAGTCGATGAGGTTTGCAGCATGGAAACAGGCACTTCAGCCCAACTTGTTCATGCCGCCCCTTTTTTTAAACCACTAAGCTAGTCCTAATTGCCCACATTTGGCCCATATCCCTCTATACCCATCTTACCCATGTAACTGTCTAGATGCTTTTTAAAAGACAAAATTGTACCTGCCTCTACTACTACCCCTGGCAGCTCGTTCCAGACACTCACCACCCTCTGTGTGAAAAAATTGCCCCTCTGGACCCTCTTGTATCTCTCCCCTCTCACCTTATACCTATGCCCTCTAGTTTTAAACTCCCCTAACTTTGGGAAAAGATGTTGACTATCTAACTAATCTATGCCCCACATTATTTTATAGACCTCGATAAGATCACCCCTAAGTCTCCAATGCTCCAGGGAAAAAAGTCCCAGTCTATCCAGCCTCTCCTTATAACTCAAACTTTCAAGTTCCGGTAGCATCCTAGTAAATCTTTTCTGCACTCTTTCTGGTTTAATAATGTCCTTTCTATAATAGGGTGACCAGAACTGTACACAGTATTCCAAGTGTGGCCTTACCAATGTCTTGTACAACTTCAACAAGACGTCCCAACTCCTGACCAATGAAACCAAGCATGCCGAATGCTTTCTTTACCACTCTGTCCAGCTTTGACTCCACTTTCAAGGAGCTATGAACCTGTACCCCAAGATCTCTTTATTCTATAACTCTCCCCAACGCCCTACCATTAACACTCACAACCATTAGTCCCTAAATCACCTAGTAACATGAGTCAGAGGAGAGATACCCGCACCGCCCCCCACACACATCCGCCTCCCCACCCCCCGCCCCTCCATGAGCTGTGAACTGCCACTGCCTCCCTGCAGGTTTCATAAAATCAATACATTTTGCGCACTGGTGACCAGGTGAACTCACCATTGAAAGTCAGGCCCAGTACTTACCAGCGTAAGTACCTTTTTAGCGGTGAGATTATGTTCGGAAAATGTCAATCTACCCCTCCAGCCCAGGAAGGAAACAATGTAAATTATGGGCCTGCTTTTACACTCAACACCAACTGGCGGGTAGGGCGGAGGGTGGGGAGGGAGTGGTGTGGGGAGACCAGGGCTGATGGGAGAGAGCAAGAATTTGCATGGACAGGATTCATTCTGGGTTCCAGCCAGACCCAACATGGTTGCAATTTTACTCTGGGCTGGGCAGGGCCTGGCGTGGGAAGCCTACCTTTGCCAGCCCTTGCCCGTCCTTACCTGTCCTTGCCCACCCTTGCCTGCCCTTGCCCTAATTAAGGCCCGTCAGTGGCCACTTAATTGCCTTTCCCACCCATCCTCGATTTCCAGGCCGATGGATGGGGTTGTGTAATGGGCAGAAGACTGGAAAAAATTTCAAGCAGAATTTTCAGTTACATTGAGCCAGCTCTGAAAAAGGGCCATCCAGACTTGAAACGTTGCCTCTCTTACCTGGCTCATGTATGTAGGGTGGCAAGGTGGCACAGTGGTTAACACTGCTGTCTCAAAGCACCAGTGATCCGAGTTCAAATCCCTGGTTAGATCACTGTCTGTACGGAGTCTGCACGTTCTCCCCGTGTCTGCGTGGTTTTCCTCCAGGTGCTCCGGTTTCCTCCCACAATCTGAAAGACGTGCTGGTTAGGTGCATTGGCCATACTAAATTCTCCCTTAGTGTACCCGAACAGGTGCCGGAGTGTGGTGACTAGGGGACTTTCACAGTAACCTCATTGCAGTGTTAATGTAAGCCTACTTGTGACACTAATAAATAAACTTTAACAATATTCTCCCTCCACAGATGCTGTCAGACCTGTTGAGATTTTCCAGCATTTTCTGTTTTTGTTTCAGATTCCAACATCTGTCTTTATCCTAATGTTTAACTCACTGCCATTTCTATTCCTGGAATTCCCACCCTGAAAAAGTTTTGCTCTTCTCTCGGACAGAATTTCCATTTGTCTCTTTTACCCTGTCCACCTTCATTGCTTTCCACTTCCCTCCAAGTGTTCACCAAGATGTTTACCAATAGTCGCTTTCATAGCCACATTTCCTTCCTCAGCAACTGTGCCCGTCTCCAACTTACCCCATGTGGGTTAAAACTAAAGTTTCTTCCCTCATCTTTCAAATCCGCCCAGATTTACAGGTACAGCTCTGATGAAGGGCCACCCGGACTGGAAGCGTTGGCTCTATTCTTTCTCCACAGATGCTGTCAGGCCTGCTTGTTTCTGCTTGAGGTCCATGACAGTGCTGTTCACTTGCGAAAAAAGGAACATAGACACTTGAATGATGCATCTGTAACACGTCAACATTCCCTTTCTGGGCTGGAGAGTCATAGAATCCGTACAGTGCAGAAGGAGGTCATTCAGCCCATTGAGTCTGCACTGACAATAGTCCCACCTTGGGTCCTAGCTTATCCCCATAACCCTACATATTTACCTCACTAATCCCTCTGACCTACACATCCTGGGACACTAACGGGCAATTTAGCATGGCCAATGCACCTAACCTGCACATCTTTGGAGTGTGGGCGGAACCGGAGCACCCGGAGGAAACCCACGCAGACACGGGGAGAATGTGCAGACTCTGCACAGACAGTGACCCGAGGCTGGAATTGAACCCGGGTCATTGGCACTGTGAGGCAGCAGTGCTAACCACTGTTCCACGGTCAATTGGCATTTTAAAACAAGTGCAAATATTTTACCTGCAATTGAAGGTATCTAACCGGGAATGAAATGCAGTTTTGGTCATCAATGTTTAGACCAGACAATTGAGTTGTTCTGACTCTCCCACCCAAAAAAAGGCCACGGGGAAGTTGTGACACTATAAACCCTTATTTCAGTTGTTGTAAGGTAGAGTTTGGACAATTAACACAAATTAGAAAACTTCAGAGCATCCAGATGACATCTAGAGTGGAATTATCCTGCACTCCCGCTGCCACCCCCCCACCCAACCCCATGATGGATTTACCCACAGTGGAGGCAACTTGCCAATGGCAGCCAGTGGGATCTTCCAGCCCCGCCAAAATCAATGGTGATTCACACTCCTTGCCCGTGCTGCCACTGGGGAACCCGAACCAGGTGGGGCTGGAAGATTTGGTTGGTGGGAAGGTTGGAGAATTCCGCCCATAATCCATATGATTCACTACTAAAATGTGTGTGCACACACACCAGCTTATGTTTTTCATTGTACAGTTAAAACATGTATGTGCCATAAATGCACAATATATATTGTTGAAAAGAGAGACCTGGTGACAAATCACCACCCTTTTCTCCTATAGCATAAATTGTTGTGATTGTTTGAAATTTGGTATTCTTGTGTTTGTCCTGATGAGTGCAGGGTGTAAAACTTCAGCAACCTTCCCTTTTTCAGCAATATTCAAGTTCTGTACCAACAGTTTATATATTTTTATATATATTATATATATATATAGACACACACTCATGTATGCAGGGGATGGAGGAAATGGGGTTATTCTATCTTAGTGAATCTTTCTTTCATCTGAGGTAAGTGCCATGGGAGGCAGCAGGTTTATTTGAACGAATGATTTCACTTGATTTAAAATAAAGTGCTGTTCCACCGCAATTTGAACCTCAGTAATTGTAACAAGGTGAACTGTGAGGCTGAAGCAGCTGTCAGCAGGCTTAGATATCAACCCTTGAGTGCACAGCCATCCACAACACGGGTGAGCAATAGTCTGGACGTGTCCCAGTGCATGAAGCAACAGCCATCGGGAGGACTGAACAGCAATGACGGAACTGCTACTGTCTGATTTATTTACTAACCCTGCAAGTAACCATGGTCCTCATCGAATAAAACGGAGAACTTGCATTTAGATAGTGCCTTTTCATGACTTGCTCTGACCAAGACTGCAAAGAACTACAAAGGGTTGAGAATGTAGCCCAATCCATCACGCAAACCAGCCTCCCATCCACTGACTCCATCTACACTTCCCCCTGCCTCGGAAAAGCAGCCAGCATAATCATGGACCCCACACACCCCGGACATAATCTCTTCCACCTACTTCCATCGGGAAAGAGGTCTGAGGTCACGTACCAACATAGTCAAGAACGGCTTCTTCCCTGCTGCCATCAGACTTTTGAATGGGCCTACCTTATATTATGTTTATCTTTCCCTACACCCTAGTTATGACTCTGATACTATAGTCTGCACCCTCTCCTTTCCTTCTCCCTTATGCACTCTATGAACAGTGTGCTTTGTTTGTATAGCGTGCAAGAAATAATACTTTTCACTGCATCCCAATACATGTGACAATAATAAATCAAATCAAAAATCAAATCTTAGCCTGTCCTAAAACCCAACCAGGGAGCTTCAATATGTTCAAAAAGTGAGGCGAAAGAACAAAGGGAACTGGGATGGCACAGAGCGCATGATAAAAGAAAAAAGAATTAAGAATTTGCACCGCACCTTTCACAATTTCAGCACATCCCCAAGATTCTTTGCAGCCAATTGTAGCATCAAGAACTGCCTGTGTAGGTGACAGGAAGGAAAGATTGCCAGGAAAGACCTCAAACCCCGTTTGGAACATACCAAATATGGGGGCACTTCTCAGTGGGGTCAGAATGTAAGAGAACAGTCCTACAGTGCAGTAGGTGGCACGGTATGGGGCAGGCACCTTCTTGCAGTGCAGATGGCACGTGTCGAGGTAGGTAAGGGTTTTGGGACGAGCGGATGTTCTCAGGGTAGTGACAGATTTGGAAAGCTTGGGTGTCATTCATCGCCTTCTTCTCCCGTCTATTTTCCGATTTGAATTGTGCTGCAGATTTTGACCTTCCAAAAGGAAATCCCCGCAGTTTCACTGTTTAAAAGCACCGAGAATTTTGGAAAATAGAATGGGCGGGAGAAATGAATGGTAGATTTCAGCAGAAGTGTCTAATGCACAGACTTAAGCACAGTAAAGTGTCATGGGTCAATATAACGCTCTCCTACATCAATCTACCTTTAAGAAGTTGACCTCAGGAGTCAGCTTAGGGTGAAGGTCAGGGTGCAACTGGTTATAGAGAGTCCGACAGTGCAGAAGGAGGCCATTCAGCCCATCGAGCCTGCACTGACAACAATCCCACCCAGGCCCTATCCCATATCCCCATGTATTTACCCTAACTAGTCCCCCTGACACTAAGGGGCAATTTAGCATGGCCAATCCACATCTTTGGACTGTGGGAGGAAACCGGAGCACCCGGAGGAAACCCACGCAGGCACGGGGAGAATGTGCAAACTCCACACAGACAGTGACCCAAGCCGGGAATCGAACCCAGGTCCCTGGAGCTGTGAGGCAGCAGTGCTAACCACTGTGCTTCCATGCCACCCTAGTTCACTTGTGGTTCAATTGATGGCTGGACAGGAAGGTCGACCTTGGGCCTTCCCGCCAAGGGTTTAATTCTGGTAGAGGCGGGAAGGTGCCAGCATTTTAGTCGGCCATCACCCCCCTGCCTTCATAAGCGCCCTTCCTGCCTCCAAGCGCGCCACCAGCGAGGGTAGCAGATTCCACCCATTAACTCTCCAGAGATACTGCCTGTCCTGTTGAGTGTTTCCAGAATTTTCTGTTTATACTTCAGCTTCCCAGCATCTGCAGTATTTTGCTTTCAAAGTTCTTGTCGTTACCTCACCTGCTGTCAAATCCACTGCCGCTGTCCTCACAGATGGTCACGTGACACCTTTCAAATATTGGCCAAACTTTGCATGATTATTGAATGAACTCTTGAGCTGGGAAAGAACAGTGCTCAGAAACGAGCTGAACACCTCGAGTTTCATCGCCAAGAGCAAGCTGAAGCCAAGCGTCGAAAGCAGAGGAAGCGTCTGGCAACACGGGCAGCCCACCCACCGGCACCACACCCACCAGGCACCCCACCCACCGGGAACTCCGCCCACCGGGCACCCCACCCATCCGGGCACCCAACCCACCCGGGCACCCCACCCACCCAGGCACTCCACCCACCCGGGCACTCCACCCACCCACTCCTCACACCACTGTCTGTCCCAACTATGACAGAGACGGTCGGTCACGCATTGGACTCCTCAGTCACCTGAGAACTCATTCTTAGTCTGGGAGCAAGTGACCCTCGACCCCGAGGGACTACCTATGAAGAAGAGCGACTTATACACAGCAGTAATGTAAAATATACCCAGGAGCTCTGTGGTAAACCACTGCCATGCCTTCGGCACGGTCGAGCTGTATATATTGTTGCCACTACTGTTCGTATATGAGACACTCCCTGACACCTTTAATTCGGCTGCACCTTTAACTGGAGGCTCCGCCCTCAGGGTATAAAGGCTGCAGCCCTCCCCCTCCGGCCTCAGTCGGGAGATCCTCATGCCCAGTATTGTTCTGTTTATTGTCTGTTCCACATCGTTCCTTTTTAGCGAATAAAAGCCTTCTGTTCCTGGCAACATCAGCCTTGTCTATTTATCAGACGGGCCTCAAGCTCCAGTAGGAAAACTCCGAGAACAATAATTGCTCATCCCATCAGTCATAAAAATAATCACGTTATTTGACATTTGACATTTTTCCCCCTAAAAAGTGATCATTGATGGGCCGGGGTCAGGGCCGGGGAGGGGACAGGAGCTGAGAGGGTTCAAGGGGGTGGAGCCAATTTAAAATTCCAAAACTGTGATTGCTAGATTCTTACGAAAGCAAAATGCTGCTACAAATCTGAAATAAAGGCAGAGAACGCTGGAAATGAAATTGCTGCCTCGTGCCTTAACTCTCACCCTGGCTGGGCTCCTACCCGAGCAGTATCTTTGACAATTCTCCTCCTGGTTTTTAAAACCCTCAATAGCATTTCACCCCTCCACCACATTTTCTTAATCTCCTCCAGCCCACAATCCTCCTGGAGATCTGTACTGCTCTCATGGCCTCTTGAATATCCCTGATTTAAATTGCTCCACCATCGGTTGCCGTGTCTTCAGTTGCTTATTCTTTAAGCTCTGGGTTAGTCTTCTAGATTAAACCTCTCTGCCTCTCCACCTCGCGTCCTTCCTTCAAGACACTCCTTGAAGCCTACCTCTTTGACCAAATATGAATATCTCCCTATGTGACAAAGATATGTAGAGGGACAGGTAGTATTGAGGAAGCAGGGAGGCTGCACAAGACTTGGACAGGTTAGGAGAGTGGGCAAAGAAGTCGTAGATGGAATACAATGTGGAAAAGTGTGAGGCTATGCACTTTGGAAGGAGAAATGGAGGCATAGACTATTTTCTAAATGGGAAAATGCTTAGGAAATCAGAAACACAAAGGGATTTGGGAGTCCTTGTTCAAGATTCTCTTAAGGTTAACGTGCAGGTTCAGTCGGCAGTTAGGAAGGCAAATGCAATGTTGGCATTCATGTCAAGAGGGCTAGAATACAAGACCAGGGATGTACTTCTGAGGCTGTATAAGGCTCTAGTCAGACTCCATTCGGAGTATTGTGAGCAGTATTGGGCCCCATATCTAAGGAAGGATGTGCTGGCCTTGGAAAGGGTCCAGAGGAGGTTCACAAGAATGATCCCTGGAATGAAGAGCTTGTCATATGAGGAATGGTTGAGGACTCTGGGTCTGTACTCATTGGAGTTTAGAAAGATGAGGGGGGATCTATTGAAACTTATAGGATACTGCGAGGCCTGGATAGACTGGATGTGGAGAGGATGTTTCCACTAGTAGAAAAAACTAGAACCAGAGGGCACAACCTTAGGCTAAAGGTACGATCTTTTAAAACAGAGATGAGGAGGAATTTCTTCAGCCAGAGAGTGGTGAATCTGTGGAACTCTTTGCGCAGAAGGCTGTGGAGGCTAGGTCATTGAGTGTCTTTAAGACAGAGATAGATAGGTTCTTGATTAATAAGGGGATCAGGGGTTATGAGGAAAAGGCAGGAGAATGGGGATGAGAAAAAGATCAGCCATGATTGAATGGTGGAGCAGACTCGATGGGCCGAGTGGCCTAATTCTGCTCCTATGTCTTATGGTCTTATGGTCTTATAATGACTTGGCATCTGACTTTGTTTCATGATGCTCCTGTGAAGCACCCTGGGACATTTGATGACAGTAAAGGTGCTAAATGAAGAGAGGTTTGTGGAGGAACCCGGAACAAAAGAACATAATCTTAAAGTTAGAGATAAGCCATTCAGGGAGAACACAAAGTAGTCAAAACCTGGAACTATTTCCGCCAATAAGCTGTCAGTAACGGCGGGTTGGGGTGGAGTGGGGAATGGGGGGGATACCAGTTTAAAATTTCAAAAACTGTGATTGTTACATTTTTACCGAAGCAAAATACCGCAGATGCTGGAAATCTGAAATAAAGGCCGGGATTTTCCGCGCCAACCACAGCGGATTTTCCGGCGACAGAGGCGGGTTGCCATTGGCCGGTGGGTTCCCCAAGGGCCGAGCCAGTGAGCAAAGCAAATAGACATTGCCTTTGACGGGACTGGAAGATCCTGCCGGCGGCCAATGGTGAGCCGCCACCGCTGCAGGGTCGGGGGGATGTGGGGTATGTGGGCAGAGGTGTGAAGAGGGTGAAAAATCCTGGCTAAAGCCAACTATAGCTGGAAATAGTCTGTTTTGCTGCGTGTATTAAGGGAACTAAAATGGCTGAGTAGTGTTGAGAGATGAACCATGATCCAACTGAATGGCAGAACTTACTGGAGAGGCTGAATGGCCTGCTCCTGTTCCTGTGTTTATGTAGTTCCCTGCATATCATTGTTTAATCCAGCAATTCTGCTCAGTCCGAGCGCGCATCTTAAATAGAAATATCCGTAGCCCTGATGAGGAGAACTTGCTTATTATTGGGCCAATCAATGTGAAATACTTATCCCGTTGACTTATTCTGTTTTGCTAGGGCTTTGAGTTTCCAGGCTATCTTCACAATAAGCTCCACTAGCTGTGAGCCTGAAGGTCATTTGAACACAACCAATTCCCGTGGGCTTGACATTGTTTTAGCTTTCGTTAAGGCTGCACCAGCCAGCAGTGAAAGCTGCCCTCCGCAGAACCGCATCAGAAAGGAAGTTTGGAGGATTCCGCAAGAGTCTTTCTCACCCTCTGAGGAATCTACACCTTGACACACGAGATATCCAACAAATGCCGGATAATTGCATCTCAATTTCTGTGTCATTCGACATTTATGCAAAGTTTACTGTGGATGTTTATTTAAGTGCACCACACTTGTATCAGTTTTATTGGCTGCGACTGGTAGAAAATGAGCTACCTGACCTTTTCTGTGCCTGCCTGCTGTTAAACATAAAAAGCCTTTAGACTAACACTTGTTTCACTTGGAGTATGGTAATTTCCACAGCAGAGCCCGGGCTTTGAGCTTCCAATTCATTCAGCCCCATCAGCTGTGTGTGCAGCTCATATTCACTCATGTTAATCAACCTCTAGATTTTAGATTTTAACCCTGATACTCAACGGCCGCTTGTGGTTTTGATCCCCACCTCTTGGCATTAGTCTTTAGACGTTCAATTTGAAAATATTCTGAGCTACAAAGGCTGTGCGCACGAGCTATTTTTCATTTCATTACCTTATCTTCTCTTCTCCTTCTCAATCCTCGGAGAAATGTTCTCCTAACGCCTTCCTTTTATCAGGTACCATTACCCTGCAGGGGAGAGGAGATAAAACTGGTGCCAAGAATCTTCTGCTTCTGATTTGGTCAAGTTACCCGCAAGTCTCAAACTGCCCTCTGGTTTTACCCCTTCCATAGTAAACAAAGACTCACCACACACACACTCACTCACTCACACACACACACTCACACACATACACACTCGCACTCATACACACACACACACTCACACACACACACACTGACACACACACATTCACACACACAACAATACACACACTCACACACACTCACACTCACTCACACGTGCACTCACACAAACACTCAAATACACACACGCACACACACACTTGTTTTACTAGCATTGGCACAGTGGTTAGCACTGCTGCCTCACAGCGTCAGAGATGCGGATTTGATTCCCGGCTTGGGTCGCTGCCTGTGTGACGGGGTCATTCTCCCCGTGTCTGCATGGGTTTCCTCCGGGTGCTCCGGTTTCCTCCCACAGTCTGAAAGATGTGCTGGTTAGGTGCATTGGCCATGCTAAATTCTCCCTCAATGTACTCAAACAGGTGCCGGAGTGTGGCAACTAGGGGATTTTCACAGTAACTTCATTGCAGTGTGAATGTAAGCCTACTTGTGACACTAATAATGTTATAAATAAACACACCTCAACTAGCCAGGAGTAAAAATGTGTGCAAAGATGTGCAGATGGATCGGTAATAATAAAATTACCCCTTCATGTCCCAAGATGCATAGGTTAGGTAGATTAGCCATGGTAAATGTGTGGGGTTATGGGAATAGAGTGGGCAAGAAGGTCTGGGTAAGATACTCTGTCAGAGAGTCGATGCAGCCTCAATGGGCTGAATGGCCTCCTTCTGCACTATGATTCTATATGAATAGTTAAGTAAAAGTACAGACAAAAGTCTAGACACTGGGGAGTTGATTTTGTTTTTCCCAACATAAAACCAAAGGTAGGGGTGAGACATGAGGGCAATGGTCACCTGGTGGTGTCTCTGTAGCACCCATTTCACTTGCCCTGTCATCTCCAAATCACACGCTTTAGCCAAGCTGCCATCGTGAAACTGTAGGGATTCTACCACGAAATCTTCAACCTTGCTCAGTCTGAATACGAACAAGAATCACGGCTGGATTTCAGGGCAGCTCTGCACAAAACCAGCAACCACAATCTACAAAGTAAGTTAGCCAATCACAGATTGAGCAGGAGAACTGACGGGCTGAATGGCCTTGATGTGCACTGTAAACACTATCTGCAATTCAAATTAAACTTCATCAAATGCAATTCCATGCTAAACAGCAATCTCCTAAGCTTCTAAACTCTTTCGTGAAGAACTATTTCTTGAGTTCAGGTAAACTTTTTATCATAAATCATTGGGGGAGACGATGGCCTAGTGGGTATTGTCATTGGACTATTAATCCAGAAACTCAGCTAATGTTCCGGGGACCGAGGTTCGAATCCCGTCACGGCAGATGGTGGAATGTGAATTCAATAAAAAATACCTGGAATCAAGAATCTACTGATGATCATGAAACCATTGTCGGAAAAACCCACCTGGTTCACTAATGTCCTTTAGGGAAGGAAATCTGCCGTCCTTTCCCGGTCTGGCCTACATGTGATTCCAGAAGCACAGCAATGTGGTTAACTCACAACTGCCCTTCAAGGGCAATTAAGGATGGGCAATAAATGCTGGCCAGCCAGCGACGCCCATGTCCCACCAATGAATTTTTAAAAAATAAGTTTAGTGATTTTTAGAACACAGAAGGCTCATCAGAAAGTGAATCTTTCGAAGGAGCTGTGCTTCACAAAATATTATTTGGCAATGACTTATTCATGATGAAGTGATAAAAAACCGTTATAGTTGGGTGCCGTCTTTATCATGACTATATTCAAGTGGCATGACTATGTACTTTGATTTAATTTGCATCATATTGTGTGACCCTTCAGACAAAAGCACAATGTAGGAATAAAATATCATGGCCTCGGACAACTCACATCAGTTGGAATTGAAAATGTTTCACCCTTTGCCATCCAGCTAAGTTACAGCTCAAATTAAATAAAGCTTTTGGTGGCTAAAAGATTAGTGATAGCATTTGAGGGAATCTGTTATAGGGATGATAACTAACGAGTCATTTGTACTAAAAATGACAGGCGGCATGGTGGCACAGTGGTTCGCATTGCTGCCTCACAGTACCAGGGATCTGGGTTCAATTCCAGCCTTGGGTTACTGTTTGTGTGGAGTCTGCACATTCTCCCCATGTCTGCATGGGTTTTCTCCCACAGTCCAGAGATATGTGAGTTAGGTTGATTTACCTAATGCTAAATTGACCCTAATGTCAGGGGATTAGCAGGGTGAATATGTGGGGTTACCAGAACAGGGCCTGGGTGGGATTGTTGTTGGTGCAGACTCAATGGGCTGAATGGCCTCCTTCTGCACTATAGGGATTCTATGGATTCTATGAAAAAGCACAAATAAAATGAACTGACCAAGGATTTTAGAAAACAGAATGTATATTTTTCCTATTTGTAGGGGTTATGTTTTGTAATTTTTTTTCAGTTACCAATCCAAAGATGATCGGGTGGCACGGTAGCACAGTGGTTAGCTCTGCTGCTTCACAGCTCCGGCTTGGGTCACTGTCTGTGTGGAGTTTGCATATTCTCCTCGTGTCTGCGTGGGTTTCCTCCGGGTGCTCCGGTTTCCTCCCACAGTCCAAGGATGTGCGGGTTAGGTTGATTGGTCATGCTAAAAATGGCCCTTAGTGTCCTGAGATGCGTAGGTTAGAGGGATTAGTGGGTAAATCTGTAGGGATATGGGGGTAGGGCCTGGGTGGGATTGTGGTCGGTGCAGACTCGATGGGCCGAATGGCCTCTTTCTGTACTGTAGGGTTTCTATGGTTCTATGATTCCTCAAACATGATTTCCTGTTGGAAAAACAGATAAGTGGATGGAGCTGAAAACTGCCTGTTCATGACCAAGCTGTAATAATGTTCTTTCTATATTTCTTAACCTCCACCTAAACTTGTATGACAAGTATATGGGGATACAGTGTAGCTTTACGAGAATGTTACCTTGACTCCAAGGGTTGATTTATGAACAGAGATGATACAAACTAGGATCTTTGCCCCCCCGCCCCCCCTCTTGGAATTTTGAAGGTTAAGAGGTGTTTTGATCAAAGTTTTCAAGGCATTGAGTGCAGGGGACCCACGTTCGATTCCGGCCTTAGGTAACTGTGCCGAGTTTGCACGTTCTCCCCGTGACTGTGTGGGTTTTCTCCGGGTGCTCCGGTTTCCTCCCACAGTCCAAAGATGTGCAGGTTAGGTAGATTGGCCATGGTAAATTGCTTCTTAGTGTCCAAAAATGTGCAGGTTGGGTGGATTGGCCATTCTAAATTGTCACTTAGTGTCTAAAGATGTACAGATTAGGTGGATTGGCCATGCTAAATTACCTGTTAGTGTCCAAAGATGTCTAGGTTAGGCGGATTGGCCATGCTAAATTGTCCCTTCATGTCCAAAGATGCACAGGTTAGGTGGATTGGCCATGCTAGATTGCCCCTTAGTGTCCAACGATGTGCAGGCTAGATGGATTGGCCATGCTAAATTGCCCCTTAGGGTCCAAAGATGTGCAGGTTAGATGGATTGGCCATGCTAAGTTGCCACTTAGTGTCCCAAGATGTGTAGGTTTGGTGGATTAGCCATGGTTAATGTGTGGGGTAAGGGTTGGGGTGAAGGGAAGGGCCTGGATGATATGCTCTTTCGGAGAGTCGGTGCAGACATGATGGGCTGGATGGCCTCTTTCTGCACTGTAGGGGTTCTATGTTTCTGTGAAGGAAAATGTCCACTTTGAAAGGGGGTAGGAGTTTCAAACTCTCTTCCATGAAAAGCCATTGATGCTGGGTCAATTATTAGTTTTGAATGGAGATAGATTTCTGTTTAACCAGAATTATTAAGAGATGTGGGACAAAGATGGGTAAATGGAGTTACATCACAGATTCGCCACCATCTCATTGAACATTTGAACTGACTCGAGGGCTAAATGGTCTAGTCCTGTTGCTATGCTACCGACAAACTTTCAGTACTCCAACTGAGGAATGAATAGTTTTTATTTTGATTACCCCACATCCCACACCTTTTAATTGTTTTAAAATGAAGCAAACCCCAATTAATCTAACAAGGTTCAGACCCACTGAACAATTTTTGTCTCAGTCACAAATAGTTGCTGCATCTGTCAGAAATGAGCAATTACACATTTAACTGTTGCAGATTCCAACAAACACACTGGGCGAGGATTGTCAGTGGTTTGGGCTGGGATTAATAAGGGTATGTCACACAGGGGGAGTGTTACGCAATATTTGCCTGCCTTTCCTATTTATCCACAACTTGACATCTACATAGCGGACATGGACAGAGTCTCATTTAAGAACATAAGAACATAAGAAATAGGAGCAGGAGTAGGCCATCTAGCCCCTCGAGCCTGCCCCGCCATTCAATAAGATCATGGCTGATCCGAAGTGATCTGAAGTGATCTCATTTGACATGCTGTGGCACACAGGGCAGTTTGCCTCCGTGTCTCTCATTTCATCTGGAGGGTGAAGTTTTATAATTGGTAGTAGTACATTGATAGGGTGAAATGTGGCTCAGTGGTTAGCACTGCTGCCTCACAGAGCCAGAGGACCGGGTTCAATTCCGGCCTTGGGTCACTGACTGTGTGGAGTTTGCACGTTCTCCCCGTGTCTGCGTGGGTTTCCTCCCACACTCCAAAGGTGTGCGGGGTGGATGGATTGGCCATGCTAAATTGCCTTTTAGTGTCAGGGGAATTAGCAGGGTAATTACGTGGGATTATGCAGAAAGGGCCTGGGCGGGACTGTGGTCAGTGCAGGCTCACTGGGCCGAATGGCCCCCTTCTGCACTGTAAGGGATTCTATTCTATGCTAAAACATAGCTGATGCACTATAGGGTCAATAGAAGTTAGCACTGCTGCCTAACAGCGCCAGAGGCCCAGGTTCAATTCCGGCCTTGAGTGACTGTCTGCGTGGAGTTTGCACATTCTTTCCCAGTCTGCGTGGGTTTCCTCCGGGTGCTCCAGTTTCCTCCTACACTCCAAAGATGTGTAGGTTAGGTCGATTGGCCATGCTAAATTGCCCCTTAGTGCCCCAGGATGTGTAGGTTAGAGGGATTGGTGGGGTAAATATGTGGGGTGAGGGGGATAGAGCCTGGGTGGGATTGTTATCGGTGCAGATTCAATGGGCTGAATGGCCTCCTTCTGCACTGTAGGGATTCTATGATTTCTATGATTTCTATGAATATACCCTGGCATTATACATTCCAGGATAAATTTATGATCACTGAGGGAATATTTGAGGGAATATTGGAAAGAGTGACGGCAGCAGCCTCAATATTCAGATACTTATTCAAAGTGGGCACGCACGCCATATTTTACATTGAAAGCGATTCGCTGGTGATTAGACCAGGAATATTAACTTTAAAAATGCTCTGAAATGTCCAGATGGTGCATCTGCACCTCTGGAAAAGAAAGTTGTAACTGGGAGTAAATCGGAAAAAAAATACAGATATTTGTTAATAGCATTTAACACAAGCCCTCGACAGGTCAGGGATCAGCTGTGGCAGATGCACAGTAGAAGTCAAATATTACATTTCCTTTTGTTTTTCTTTCCAAAATCCCCCTTGAACTGAAAGATATTGTTATTTTTTGTAAAATGATAGTTCCAGATGTGCACCCATTTCTGTGTAAATATCTCAGTCCTGCTGATTTTGTACAGGGATTCAGACTTGCTTATAAATGTTGTGTAAATTCTAAACTGAGACAGTTTTGGAAAGTTCCACTGGATGTTGATCTAGGCATAATGTACTGCCACGCCATTTGTTAGGAAACCTTCATTTTAGAAATGTTAACTGAAAGGTGGAGATTGTTGGTACATTGAACATATCTCTTTTAATGAGCAGTGGGACATTCCTCATTGATCCAACCTGAACTGACTGAGTCAATTGTAATACATAGTTGGAAGTCTTATATATGGTACACTTTCAGGTGTTGATTTAGCTCAGTTGGCTGGACGGCTGGTTAGTGAAGCAGAGTGACGCCATCAGTGCGGGTTAAGTTCCCGTATCGGCTGAGGTTATTCATAAAGGCCCCGCCTTCTCAACCTCGCCTCAGGTGTGGTGATCCTCCAGCACGGTGGCACAGTGGTTAGCACTGCTGACTCACAGCGCCTGGGTCCGATTCCCGGCTTGGATCACAGTCTTGCGGAGTTTGCATGTTCTCCCTGTATCTGCGTGGGTTTCCTCCGGCTGCTCCAGTTTCCTCCCACAGTCCAAAAGATGTGCTGATTTGCTGCATTGACCCTGCTAAATTCTCCCTCAGTGTACCCCAACAGGCGCCGGGGTGTGGCAACTAGATTATTTTCACAGTAACTTTATTGCAGTGTTGATGTAAGCCTACTTGTGACACTAATAAATAAACTTTTTTTAAAAATGTCCATGTCATGAAAATTAAGACCTACTTCTCTGATTGTCTCATATTCCTTTAAAAAGGTAATTAAATATAAAACACTTTTCCCATTTTCTCTGAATAAATTACATTAATTTTTCTTCAGTTGCATATTACTCCCTTGCCCACCCAAAATTTAGGCCATAGACATCGATGGTACAACAGTGGTTATGTTGCTGGACTTGTAATCCCAAGGCCCAACTAATTATCCAGAGATTTGGGCCAGAATCCTCTGGTCTTGCACGCCCCCCACCCCTCACTGCCACTGCCAGCAAGAGCGGAGAACTTGGCACTCAGCCAAAACTTCATTCACTGCAGCAGGACCGGAGAATCCCAGCTGTGGGCAAGGCTAGGGAATTCTGGCTGTGCTTTCAAATCCCACCATGACAGCTGGGAAATTAAATGTAGCTAAATAAATAAATCTGAAATGAAATGTTAGCATCAGTAATGGCGACCCTAGTTGGTAAATGGTGGGTGAGTGTAAAACCCCATTTGACTTCCCCTATGTCCATCAGGGAAGGAAATCTGCCATCCTTATTTTGTACGTCACTCTAAAGCCACATTATTTCCAATTTCCACATTATTTCCTCTGTAACTCCAAACCCACAGCAATGTGAATGACTCTTAACATCTGTGAACTTGTTAACCAAGGCACTGAGTTGGCATCCTTAAGGGCAATTATGGATTGGCAATAAATGGTGACCTTAGCCAGTCATTTCCCCAAGGCTGTTCCACATTCCACATGTACACAAGTCTTCAACTTCATCCTCACTGTAGCCCTCTCCTCCCAGTGCCAATCTGGGGCCATGATGAATATTTCAGCCAACTGTGCCCGCCAGTACTACTTCCCACATGTACAAACTCCAAGGTGTTAGTTTGGTGAAAGGGTGAAGACAGCTGCCAATTGAGCACTGTGCAAGTAAGACACACCTATTTGTTAGCTTGGTTTAAGCAAACAATATAGATTCCAATTGTTGAATGTTCCCAGAGGCGCTTACCACAGAGACATCTGTAGGTTTAGCACCACCAGTGCGGAGATGACACAATTTTCACGGAGCATTTTTTGGCGGATTCTGCTCTTTCATTTGGTGATGGCGCTGAATGCACTGATTGACAGTTTTGGGATAGTTCAGGAATCAAGTGTGAGGAGGGTCACATGTTCTCAGACGCAGCAGCAGAGGTCCTGGGGGAGGGATGCCCTTCACCTATAGGCGGAAAAAAAGTCCCCTCTCTCTCTCCTGTCCTTTTCTCCTGTTCCACCTAGGCTCATGTCCTTTTCTTCAGTAGCCCAAGGTGCCCACTAGCAAGACGCTGATGAGAAAATATGCCCTTTCTCCTGATGACTCCAATAAGGTAGAGTATCACAGCACTCACCTTTCTTAAGTGGCATCCTCAAAGAGTTTCCAGACTGGATGCTGATCGAATGTTGGGAGTACTGGGAGAAAGTCTCTCAATATGTTTCCGAAGTCTTCTTCAAACCTCCAGCAAGAAGTGAATGATAAATAATGATATTCCTTTAAGAAGCACTCAAAAACCTTGAATAAGAAGTCATATACTCCCAGTCAGCTGGTCACTGTTAGGATAGGAAATCAAATCAAAATCCCCCATTTTCATTGCTCCAGAATTGGTGGCTGTATGTTCAGCTGCCAAAGGCCAAAGCTCTGGAATTACCTCCCTAAAACCCCTCAGCTCCTCGACCTCTCCATCCTACATCAAGACGCTCCTTATGACCTACCTCTTTGACCAAGCTTTTGGGCACCTGTCCTACAAGCTCAGGTGGCTTGGTTTGATTAATAATCACATCCATGGAACGATGTGGGATATTTTCCTCTGCTTAAGGGTGCTTTAGAAATGCAGGCTGGTGTTGTTGGAGTTCTCATTGATGTGTTACTAAGTGACTGGCATAATGACAACAATGTCGGTGACATATTGGACAATTTTTGCTTTCCTACCAATTCAAAGGTCTTCATCTTTAATCTGCTAATTGTTGTGTCTGGATTACCACAAAGTAACATTTGTGCTGCTGAATATTCATAAGATTCCGTTTGACTAGTGGATAATTATTTCCCATTCATATGATGGGTCACAATGAAGGCGGTAATTATATATTTCATACTCTCCTATTCTGCTCATTGTCAAAAAGCTTTAATATAAGTCTCTTCCAAATTCAGGGGGGTTAATGCTTGCTGAGAAAAGACAGCGGAAAAAAAACAAAATCATATCGAGCAGAGGCCAGTCCACTGCTTAAAGTAACAGACTCTTGCCGAGGCTACAGTGTGCGACTGAGAGGGCTTTTGGCCTCAGCATAATCAGAGTAGAGGAAAACACGAGAAGACTGAAGCGATTGAGGCACTTGGCCCCGTTTTCCATCACCGTGCACAGCTCACTCGTTCAGGCACCAGGGGTACCTGTGAACGACACACAAGTAGACCATTTTCACCTTGATGCCAGATCTGTTTTCTTTCCCCTGCTGTCAGTGAGGAATGTCGAGTTTTTTGCTGCTATGATGCTTGGTTTCTAGGCAGCTTGATGGGGGCGCTGACTGGAATTTCCCATTTGCTCTGAAAAGATGCCAAAGGCTTCCAGGAATGAAGGCCAAACAGCTAAACCAATCAGAAGGCAACAAACTGAACACAACCATCTACTGATGCAGTCGCGTTTCTGGGCCAACGGCTCGGTGAAGTTTCATTTCGAGTCCCGATCCTGAACCTCAGAGTGTCCTGGGCATAAACTTTGATCAGCTTAATTTAGAAGGTTTCCATTTACTCACACACTCCAGTTATTTTACACCTTCCAGAGCACAAGAAATTGCCAGAAATTGTCCCTAATATATATATTTCCTCAGCACTGAACACAATACTGTCATACAATCTAGCGGAACCGAAGACTCTCAACTGAGGAGATTCAGAAAGAATGTTCCTGATGGCCGGGGGAGTCCAGAACTCGGGTTCATAGTTTGAGGATAAAGGATAAACCTTTTAAGACTGAGATGAGGAGAAATTTCTTCACCCAGCGGGTGGTGAATGTGTGGAATTCACTACCACAGGAAGTAGTTGAGGCCAAAAGGTTGTGTGATTTGAAGAAAAAATTAGATATAGCACTTCGGGCTAAAGGGATCAAGGGATATGGGGGGAAGGGGGGGGGGATCAGGATATTAAATTTGATGATCAGCCATGATCAAAATGAATGACGGAGCAGACTCGAAGGGCTGAATGGCCTCCTCCTGCTTCTATGTTTCTACTGGTGAAATTTTCCCGTCCTGCCTGCCACGGGGATCGTGACGAGCGGGACACAGACCATGTAAAGGTTTGTTGACTTCGGGGCGGATTTTCCGGCCAATGTTTTTATGTAACTAGGAATTGCCCCCTGCTGCATCAATGATGTGCTTTGAACCTCAACATCACCTCTGCTTCGCTTCACTTGCCTGCTTACTCCAATTCAGGATCACAGGATGTCGGAGCCTATATCATTCACACACACGCACCACCATCCCTCCCTGCCCCGCACCCCGGTTTTACCAAGATGTCAATCCTGTTGTCCATATTGTGATCCTCAGCAGCCATTCAAGGGAATCTATCTTCTACAACTTGCACTGTTGCCACAAGATATTTACCTCCCGTTATTAGAACTACAAGTGCATTCCTTCTCTCTTTTATGAAAATAATCTCCCATTTCCCGGCATTTCCCAATGCTAGCATTATGCCCCAGCTCCATAGGGAGGCTGGGAGGGCGAGGATCTTGATCAGGACTGCCAAATCAAAGCCACCTTTGTGTTGTCGACTCATGCCTACTTATTTCTGACCACCCATTGGGATGGGATGAAGATTTACCCTCATTCTGGGCTGCATTCAATGTCTGATCCCACTGGTCAATGTATCATCCTCTGGACATGTGGCACTTGAGTGTTCCTTCTGAGCAGAAGCCTCTGTATTTGAAGGCATGATATAGATAAGCGGACCACCTGGAAAGGGATTAAAATTGAAGTCACAGTGGCCTGATTCAGCAGTTCTGTGGTGAAATCATTTATAAGCCTTCACTCTAGATCTGTTTCTTTTGCAGGCTGATTAATCGAACCCAGACTCTGTATCGCCCAAGGAAGAACAGGAAATATGGAGGCAAAGTCACCATAGTCCCGAATGACCGTAGATCCCTCTGAGGGTCACCACACCTCAGGTGAGGGGCATGGTTGAGAAGGTGCAGCCTTCATGAATAACCTCAGCCGGTACAGGAATTGAACCCGCACTATTGCCATTGCTCGACATCACAGACCAGCCATCCAGCCAACTGAGCGAAACCGATTCCCCACAGGAAATGAAGATAGAATATAGAAACCCTACAGTGCAGAAGGAGGCCATTCGAGTCTGCACCGACCACAATCCCACCCAGGCCCTACCCCCACATATTTTACCTGCTAATCCCTCTTAACCTACGCATCTCAGGGGCAATTTTTAACCTGGCCAATCAACCTAACCCGCACATCTTTGGACTGTGGGAGGAAACCGGAGCACCCGGAGGAAACCCACGCAGACACGAGGGGAATGTGCAAACTCCACACAGACAGTGACCCGAGCCGGGAATTGAACCCGGGACCCTGGAGCTGTGAAGCAGCAGTGCTAGCCACTGTGCTACCATGCCGCCCCGTATGTAGCAAGTGAACCACTCCGGTCTTGTCAGTTCCTGTTGTCCAAGTATTTGATATAAAAATTGAAATTTGACATTTATTACTCTTGAAATGGAAGAATGATGTGACACTGAGGGTATTAATTAAATAGTGGGCTGAGAAAGTTTCAAAAAAATATTTGGATGAGCACTTGAAATATAATATTCAAAAACATGGGACAAGTGCAGGAAAATTTGGGAACGTGAAGGAGGGCATGGTGACACAGTGGTTAGCACTGCTGCCTCACCGCTCCAGGGACCCAGGTTCGATCCCCGGCTTGGGTCACTGTCTGTGTGGAGCCTGCACATTCTCCCCGTGTCTGTGTGGGTTTCCTCCAGGTGCTCTGGTTTCCTCCCACAGTCCAAAGATGTACAGGTTAGGTGCATTGGCCATGCTAAATTGTCCCTTAGTGTCCCGGGATGTGTATGTTAGAGGGATTTGTGGGGTAAATATGTTGGATTACGGGGATAGGGCCTGGGTGGGATTAAAAGTAAAAGTTTATTTATTAGTCACAAGTAGGCTTACATTCACACTGCAATGAAGTTCCTGTGAAAATCCCCTAGTTGTTCCTGTTGTTGGTGCAGCCTCAATGGGCCAAATGGCCTTCTTCTGCACTGTAGGGTTTCTATGAAAATGGGATGAGCGTGCCTCAATGGTAGATATTGTCATTGCAGACTTGATGGCCAAAGAGCCTTTTCTGCACTGTCTCAATCTATAACTTTATGGGGTGGGATTTTCCAACCGCGCTCACCTCAAAGTCGGAAAGTCCCGTCCAAGGTCAACGGACCTTTGCATGGTCCATATCCTGCCCATGGCGATTCCTGTGGCGGATGGTAAATTCCGCAATATAATTCTAAGAGGGAAAAAGTCCTGAAGTAAAATTATAAAGTGTTGCTGGACACGGAATTAAAACTTTGTTTACAACGGACAAGAGATCGAATGCTCCAATCACCCTTGGCTCGGTGGCACTGTGGTTAGCACTGCTGTCTCACAGCACCAGGGACCTGAGTTTGCTTCCGGCCTCAGGTGACTGTGTGGAGTCCACACGCTCTCCCCATGTCTGCGTGGGTTTCCAGCGGGTGCTCCGGATTCCTCCCATAGTCCAAAGATGTGCAGGTTAGGTTGATTGGCCATGGTAAATTGACCCTTAGTGTCAGGGGGATTAGCAGGGTAAACATGTGAGGTTATCATAGAAATCATAGAAACCCTACAGTGCAGAAGGAGGCCATTCGGCCCATCGAGTCTGCACCGACCACAATCCCACCCAGGCCCTACCCCCACATATTTACCCACTAATCCCTCTAACCTATGCATCCCAGGACTCTAAGGGGCAATTTTTAACCTGGCCAATCAACCTAACCCGCACATCTTTGGACTGTGGGAGGAAACCGGAGCACCCGGAGGAAACCCACGCAAACACGAGGAGAATGTGCAAACTCCACACAGACAGTGACCCGAGCCGGGAATCGAACCCGGGACCCTGGAGCTGTGAAGCAGCAGTGCTAACCACTGTGCTACCGTGCCGCCATGGGAATGGGGCACTCCCAATCAGTGCCGTTATGGGAATGGGCACTGATTGGGATTGTGGTCGGTGCAGACTCGATGGGCTGAATGGCCTCCTTCTGCACTGTAGGGATTCTATGATCTATGATAACTCGAAGAGGGAAAAAGTCCTGAAATAAAATTATGAAGTGTTGCTGGGTACACAATTAAAACCTACCCCTTTGTTAGTGACGGACAAGAGATTGAATCCTCCAATCAACCTCAACTCGATTTAACATAAAGACATTTGACAAATGAATTCAAAAAAGACGTTTTGCTAAACTTTTGACACAGCATTGTATTTCAAAACTACAAAGGCAAGGGAGTTTCGCGTGGCTGGTCTGCTTTATCTTATTCTCACCATGCTGTGGCCTCTTGAATGATCCAAGAGTTTTAAATTATTTCCATGTGAAAAACTGCATTTTAACACCTATCCTTTAATTAGCTTTGACTGCTGAAGAATCTGCTTTTGTGAGTTTTCTTTGTAACCTCATTCTCTTGATACAGATGAAGACCCTTCCTTGAGGCACTTCCAAGGTTCCGGATGTCCCCTTGCTGCTATGGAGACCAAGCAGTTCGTAGTTCATTGTGTGCGGCCAGACCAGATCACCTGACAACTGCAGCCTTGTATTTGGAGACTGTCTTGTGTACTGTGCGCAGCGCTGCCCACAAGGACAGCACTCAGGCACTGGGGCCTGTTCAGAGAAGAACCACATCGGGTTAGCACAAACTGCAAAAACTTTTGAGCCTAGATTTTCCTCATCTTGCTGCCAAGTTTAGGGAAAGTATTTGTGCAGCTGGAAGTGGCATAAGTCCTGCGCTGCCAAGAAAACCTGCAAACATAGCAAGCCGATGTGGTTTTAGTGCACTCAGGGTGTCGAAAGCACCTGCTTCGGACAAGCAGGCATTTCATGCAAATGGGAATTTGGGAATGTGCCAATCCCGTTATTCCCATCTTCCTGGTATGCAGGACATGGAACAAAAAAATTCTGGAGCTAAAAAAAAGTCTGTGTAGGAAATCGGTGAACGAGCCTTCATATTAAGAGCATAAGTAATGGGAGCAGATGTAGGCCATTCGTCCCCTCAAATCTGTGCTGCCATTCAATAAGGTCATGGCTAATCTGATTGTAACCTCAATCCCACATTCCTGCCCGTTCCCCATAATCCTTGAGTCCCTCATCAACCAAAAATCTGTCTAATCCTGCCTTAGATGTCTTCAATGACCCTGCCTCAGGACTTCCTGGTGGAATCTCTCAGGCCTCCCAGATGCGTGTATCACGGCAGCGGGAGGTGGCACACTGTCCGTTGGTGGCGGAGTTTTCTGGTCCCACCGCTCTCAATGGGATTTTGCATTGATATCACTCCATATCACCACGAAACCTGCGGGAGGGGGTGTGCTGCTGGCGGGACCAGAATATCCCACTGGCGTGAATGGCCGGAGATTCACCCCCAATGACTCTCTGAGCCAAGAAATTCCTCCTCGTCTCTGTCTTAAATTGAAGGCTGCTTATCTCGAAACCTTTCCCCTGGTTCTAGATACCCCACCCCCCGTCCCTCATGAGGCGAGGAATCCTCTCAGCATCTACCCTGCCAAGCCCTGTAAGAATTTTATTGCCCCCTCGTTGTGTCACTTCCATGATATTCAATTTTTTATCATCACCCTGAAACAAGGGACACTTCTTTTAAGAGGATGTTATTTACCTTCAATATTCTGCATCTTATGGAATAATTTTCATGGAGGCAGCCAAATGAGTGGCACATCCAGATGCCCCACCCAATTGAGGTGCGGTGGCACAATGGTGCCACTGGTGCCTCACTGCGCCAGGGACCCAGGTTCAATTTCACCCTCAGGTGACTGTGTGGAGTTTGCATGTTCTCCCCGTGTCTGCATGAGTTTCCTCTGGGTACACAGGTGTCCTCCCACACTCTAAAGATGTGCTGGTTGGGTGGATTGGCCATGCTAAATTGCCTCTTAGTGTCCCAAGGTTTGTGGGTTAGGGGGGTTAGGAGGGTAAATGTGTGGGGTTATGGGGATAGGGCGATGAGAGGGCCAGGATAAGATATTCTGTCAGAGAGTCAGGTCGGGCTCGATGGGCTGAATGGCCTCTATGATTCTAAAGATGGCGGGAGAGCTCTGCAGCTGGTGGGAGCACCTGTGGCTGTAGGTGATTGGCCGTGCCGTCTGGAGAGTTGGGCACCACCGATGTAAGTGAGAGAACAAGGGGACACCTCAAGATGGAGGCATCATCTGGAGACTTTAAGGAAGTTTAAAACTAAAATATGGCCTCGGTCACCAGGCCAATATTGAAGATAGGAACCTCCCCCTCCAGAAAATGGTCTCTGTGACCCTCTGGAATCCAGGGATCCAGGACATAAGAATGAAAGGAGGAAGGTGCCCCCATCCATCTGCAGGATTTGAGTGATTGATCCATCAATGGGCACTCTAATTGGCTTTATTGGTCATCTGCCAAAGGGGGAGGGTGATGAGACAGACTGGCACACCAGCCAATGGACACAAAATTGCCAACAGCCGCTCCTCTGAACACACCACCTTTGCAAAATGTAAATGGGGCCCTGGGATTCCATCCCAATGTGGCAGCAGTGCAGGAATTCTGTCAGGGAGGCCCAAGGGGGAAGTTTAGGAGTACCCCCATCGCGTAGGATCAATTCTGCAACAGAATCAAAATCACAAAAATCGACTCTCTGGTCGTTATCACATTGCTGTTTACAGGAGTTTGTTGAGTAAAAACATGGCTGCTGTGTTTGCTAAATCCAGACAGCGCCAACAGTAAAAGTACTTCACTGACTGTAAAGCGTTTTTCATTGTCGTATGGTCATGAAAGGTGATTTATAATTGTAAGTCTCTGGGCGAGATTCCCCAGCCTCCCAGCCGTGTGTTTCCCACCAGCGCGGGGTGAGTGGGGGGGGGTGCGTGGTTCGATAATGACAGGATTTTCCACTGTCAGTTGGAATTCCCATTAATGTCACCCCATGCCACGCCACCAGGAAACCTGTGGGCGGGGGTGTGCTGCTGGCAGAACTGGAGAATCTCATGGGTGTGAATGGCTGGATAATTTCGACCTTTATTTTTCCTGTGCTCAGATTTATATGGATTGAACAGTGAGAACCATAGAATGGTTACAGCAGGGTATTTGGGCCATTGTGTACGTAATGACTCTCTGCACATAGAATAGAATCCCTACAGTACAGAAGGAGGCTATTTGTACCAACAACAATCCCACCCAGGCCCTATTCCTGTAACCCCACACATTTACCCTGCCAATCCCATCTGACGCTCGGGCCAATTTAGCATGGTCAATCAACCTAACCCGCACATCTTTGGACTGTGGGAGGAAACCGGAGCACCCGAAGGAAACCCACGCAGACACGGGGAGAATGTGCAGATTCCACACAGTGACCGAGGCCAGAATTGAACCCGGGTCCCTGGCGCTGTGAGGCAGCAGTGCTAACCACTCTGCCACCATGCCGCCCTCTCTTCACACTCTCCCACCTTTCTCCCCGTAGCCCTTCAGATATTTTTTCTTCAGATTATTATCCAATTCTCTTTCAGATATATCAATTGCATCTGCCTTCACCACACTCTAAGGCAGAGCATTCAAAATCCTAAGGATTTGTTGCATAAAAAAGTTTTTTCCTCACGTCTCTGTTGGTTTTTTTTGTCAATCACCTCATGTTGGTGTCCATTGGTTCCCGATTCTTCTGCCAATTAAAACAGTTTCTCTCTACTCAATCTGTCCAGATCCCTCATGATTTTGAATATTTCTATCAAATCTCCTCTTAATCTTCTCTTCTCCAAGGAGGACAGACCAAGTTCTCCAATCTATCCATGTAATTGAAGTTTCTCATCCCTGGAACCATTCGTGTGAATATTTTTTGCACTCCCTCTAATGCGTTCACCTCCTTCCTAAAGTGAGGTCCCCAGAACAGGACACAATACTCCATCTGAGGCCTAATCAGTGTTTTTCTTTTACAGGTTTTGTATTCTACGCCCCTATTAATCAAGCCTAGTATCCTGTATGCGTTATTAACTACTTTCTCAATCTGCATTGCCACCTTCAATGTAGGAATGGGAAAATTCCGCTCAGGGAGTCAGTCATCCCTCCCCGTATCTGCGTGGGTTTCCTCTGGGTGCTCCAGCTGCCTCCCATGGTCCAAAGATGTGTAGGTTGGGTGGATTGGCCATGCTAAATTGCCCCTTAGTGTCCCAAAATATGTAGGTTAGATGGATTAACCATGCTAAATGTGTGGGGTTACAGGGAGAAGGTGGCGAGAAAGGTCATGGGTAAGATACTCTGTCGGAGAGTTGGTGCAGACTCGATGGGCTTTGTAACAATTTGAGAGGGTTATCCCAGGCTGTACGGTGACAAATCAAAGAGCCTCCCCAGATCAATAACCCTTGGGGAGCTTCAGCTGGGGCTGGTTGTAACACCTGACCCAGTTAGAACCAGGGCCTACACATCTCTGGTACAATTACTGAACACTTTCCAATGCGATAGAGAATATTTACATGCATCACATGAATGGATAAAAGGTTTCCAGTTCAAACTCACAACCTGATTATTGAAGTGTTCATTTGGAAATGAAAAAGAGCATTTGCATCTTCTTACTACCTTGCCACTGAATCTTAATCCCTTCAAATAAGAAGTCTATACTTCCTTTATTAAAGCTTCAACTGAATCCATATTCAGTGCAGTAAGTACCAGCGTATTCCACAGATTAACAAGCATGAATGTGAGAAAGTTAGCTTAAAATAGGTTTATTTTTAAGTTGACCTTAGCTCATGGTAATCAACCTTATTTTCTGAAGGCCCAACTATGTCAATAGTTTCCACCATATTTAGCCTCTTGGCAATACAGGAGTCCCAGTATAAAGCTGCTCAATCAAATCCCTTCTAACTGCGCTTCCTCTTCTGAGTCCCATGAAAGATTAACAGAAGGAAGCACACTAATCTGAGCTTCTTCCAATGAAGGTACAGCATGGGCCATTGCTTTGGTCCATTATTGGCACAAGTCATATCATTCAAATCACCAATAGAATTTGTACATAATTGGTCTGACCTATTGGGTAGATGCTGATTTCCTCCAACTCGAGATGGTGGTGCTGTGTTACAGATTGCTTAGGGAGCCCAAGCTGCTATGGCGACGTGCACTTTTACATGCATGTTGTAGTCTGGAGCTATGGATAGCCATGATGTGGAGATGCCGGCGTTGGACTGGGGTGAACACAGTAAGAAGTCTCACAACACCAAAGAACAAAGAACAAAGAACAGTACAGCACAGGAAACAGGCCCTTCGGCCCTCCAAGCCTGTGCCGCTCCTTGGTCCAACTAGACCAATCGTTTGTATCCCTCCATTCCCAGGCTGCTCATGTGACTATCCAGGTTAGTCTTAAACGATGTCAGCGTGTCTGCCTCCACCACCCTACTTGGCAGCGCATTCCAGGCCCCCACCACCCTCTGTGTAAAAAACATCCCTCTAATATCTGAGTTATACTTCGCCCCAGGTTAAAGTCCAACAGGTTTATTTGGTAGAAAATACCATAAGCTTTCGGAGCGCTGCTCCTTCGTCAGATGGAGTGGAAATGTGCTCTCAAACAGTGCACAGAGACACAAAATCAAGTTACAGAATACTGATTAGAATGCGAATCCCTACAGCCAGCCAGGTCTTAAAGGTACAATGTGGGTGGAGGGAGCATTAAACACAGGTTAAAGAGATGTGTATTGTCTCCAGACAGAACAGCTAGTGAGATTCTGCAAGTCCAGGAGGCAAGCTGTGGGGGTTACTGATAATGTGACATAAATCCAACATCCCGGTTTAGGCCGTCCTCATGTGTGCGGAACTTGGCTATCAGTTTCTGCTCAGCGACTCTGCGCTGTCGTGTGTCGTGAAGACCGCCTTGGAGAACGCTTACCTGAAGATCCAAGGCTGAATGCCCGTGACTGCTGAAGTGCTCCCCCACAGGAAGAGAACAGTCTTGCCTGGTGATTGTCGAGCAGTGTTCATTCATCTGTTGTCGTAGCGTCTGCATGGTTTCCCCAATGTACCATGCCTCTGGACATCCTTTCCTGCAGCGTATCAGGTAGACAATGTTGGCCGAGTTGCAAGACCTGATACGCTGCAGGAAAGGATGTCCCGAGGCATGGTACATTGGGGAAACCATGCAGACGCTACGACAACGGACGAACGAACACCGCTCGACAATCACCAGGCAAGACTGTTCTCTTCCTGTTGGGGAGCACTTCAGCAGTCACAGGCATTCAGCCTTGGATCTTCAGGTAAGCGTTCTCCAAGGCGGCCTTCACGACACACGACAGCGCAGAGTCGCTGAGCAGAAACTGATAGCCAAGTTCCGTGCACATCAGGACAGGCCTAAACCAGGATGTTGGATTTATGTCACATTATCAGTAACTCCTACAGCTTGCCTCCTGGACTTGCAGAATCTCACTAGCTGTTCTGTCTGGAGACAATACATATCTCTTTAACATGTGTTTAATACTCCCTCCACCCACATTGTCTGTACCTTTAAGACCTGGCTGGCTGTAGGGATTCGCATTCTAATCAGTATTCTGTAACTTGATTTTGTGTCTCTGTGCACTGTTTGAGAGCACATTTCCACTCCATCTGACGAAGGAGCAGCGCTCCGAAAGCTTATGGTATTTTCTACCAAATAAACCTGTTGGACTTTAACCTGGGGTTGTGAGACTTCTTGCTATGGATAGCGACAGTAGACATTCCAACTTTCTTTCAGTCACTTGGCTGACCAGACCAGGCCACCATGAGTAGGAAAGCAGGTGGCTGGATCCATAAATTATAGAATCCCTACAATGCAGAAGAGGCCTATTGAGTCTGCACCGACTCTCCAACAGAGTATCTTACCCATGGTTTCTCTCCCCGCCCTCTGTCCGTAACGCTACATATTTGCCATGGCTAATCCATCTAACCTACATATCTTGGGACACTAAGGGGACTAAGGGGCAGTTTAGCATAGCCAATCCACCTAACCTGCATATCTTTGGAATGGCTTTTTTTCTCCAGGTGCTTCGGTTTCCTCCCACAGTCCAAAGATGTGCAGGTTAGGTGGATTGGCCGTGCTAAATTGCTGCTCAGTGTCAGGGGAACTGGCAGGGTGAATATATGGGGTTACGGGGATAGGGCCTGGGTGGGATTGTTGTCGGTGCAGGCTTGATGGACCAAATGGCCTCCTTCTGCATGGTAGGGATTCTGTTCGATGATTCTATGACTTTGCAAAAGCACCCTGCATAATAAGGCATTACGTTGCTTGCAATACAAAGTCATGGGAAGCCTTGCTGTCACCCTATTTCATGTTCAAAAAGCAGGAGGCAAACTGATCAGCCATCAGTTGCGACGTCTGAAAAGCTGAGATCCGAAGTTTCGGACGACTCCATGAATCTGTTTGAATGAAGGCTGGTGTAGTTGAAATGAATTGTTTCCTGACTCACTGACACTCTTCAAATAGGAATCAGTTTGCAGGAATTCTTAAAGAAGCTCTTAATTTTGACCTTTCCTTCCCGACTCCTTGTTCTACCCGAGAAAACATGTCGATGCTCGGGAGGAAGAAAGAGCGTTTCTCGCGGAAGAAATAACAGAAGAGAGATTTGCATTTATATAAAGCCTTTCACAGCCTGGGGATGTCCGCAGAGTGTTTTGCAGCCAATGTTTTGCATTCAACATGACGGGGACATCTTGTCCCTCTGGGTGAACATCTCTGGCTGGCTTTCAAACTTGGTTTGAAATACATCCTTTTTATTTAATAGTTTGTAATATCAGTTTTTTTTGGCAATTTCTCTTTTATAACTCAGGCAGTGAAACTGAAGAGAGTTCTCAACAGAAATACATTCCTATCTGGCAACACTTACTCATCCGTGGTGTATTTAAATAAGGATACAAGAGGCTTTGCAACCTGATTTGCAAGACACAAAATACTACAAGTAGCAATGATCAATCTCACGCACCTCGACTGGGAGATGATTCCACTCAGAAATAATAGTCAAAATAATATTGAGTTTGTTTCGCAGAATAAGGTCACACTTGATTTAATGATGAAATGCATTAAATGATGATCGTAAATTGGTTACAAGTACATTTCAGAACCATATCGAGATGACACATCTCTCTTAAGAGTAATTTACCCCAGTGGGGCAATCTATCTACTAAATAGCAGCAAAAGAACAAAGAACATTACAGCACAGGAACAGGCCCTTCGGCCCTCCAAGCCTGAGCCTGCCTAAACTAAATTGAGGGTGATTTAGTGGTTTGGATCAGGAATTGACTAGCTGTAAGAAAACAGAGGGTGGTGGTTGATGGGGAATATTCATCCTGGAGTTCAGTTGCTAGTGGTGTACCGCAAGGATCTGTTTTGGGGCCACTGCTGTTTGTCATTTTTATTAATGACCTGGATGAGGGCGTGGAAGGATGGATTAGTAAATTTGTGGATGACACTAAAGTCGGTGGAGTTGTAGACAGTGCGGAGGGAAGTGGCAGGTTACAGAGGGACATAGATAAGCTGCAGAGCTGGGCTGAGAGGTGGCAAATGGAGTTTAATGCGGAAAAGTGTGAGGTGATTCACTTTGGAAGGAGTAACAGGAATACTGGGTACTGGGTTAATGGTAAGATACTTGGTAGTGTGGATGAACAGAGGGATCTGGGTGTCCATGTGCATAGATCCCTGAAAGTTGGCACCCAGGTTGATAGGGTTGTTAAGAAGGCGTACGGTGTGTTAGCTTTTATTGGTAGAGGGATTGAGTTTCGGAGCCAGGAGGTCATGCTGCAACTGTACAAAACTCTGGTGCAGCCGCACTTGGAGTATTGCGTACAGTTCTGGTTGCCGTATTATAGGAAAGATGTGGAAGCATTGGAAAGGGTGCAGAGGAGATTTACCAAGATGTTGCCTGGTATGGTGGGAAAATCGTATGAGGAAAGGCTGAGGGGCTTGAGGTTGTTTTCGTTAGAGAGAAGAAGGTTAAGAGGTGACTTAATAGAGGCATACAAGATGATCAGAGGATTAGATAAGGTGGATAGTGAGAGCCTTTTTCCTCGGATGGTGATGGCTAGCACGAGGGGACATAGCTTTAAATTGAGGGGTGAGAGATATAGGACAGATGTTAGAGGTAGGTTCTTTACTCAGAGAGTAGTAAGGGCATGGAATGCCCTGCCTGCAGCAGTAGTGGACTCGTCAACATTAAGAGCATTCCAATGGTTATTGGATAAACATATGGATGATATTGGAATAGTGTAGATTAGAGGGGCTTTAGATCGGTTCCACTGGTCGGCGCAACATCGAGGGCCGAAGGGCCTGTACTGCACTGTAATGTTCTATGTTCTATGTTCTAAAACCATATGCACTTACGGAGGCCATATCCTTCCATTTTCATCTTGTTCATGTATTCGGCTAGATGCCCCTTAAATGCTGCTATCGTACCTGCTCCCACCACCTCCCCGGGCAGCGCGTTCCAGACATCCACCACCCTCTGTGTAAAAAAACTTGCCCTGCACATCTCCTCTAAACTTTTCCCCATGCACCTTAAACTTGTGTCCCCTGGCACTTGACTTTTCTACCCTAAGAAAGATCATCTGACTATCCACTGCATTGCAAAATTAAGAATCATAGGGGTGAATTTTACCATCCTGCCCACACGGGAATCGGAGTGGGCGAGGGGCGGACCATATGTGCCGTTCTGGTCACCACATTAGAGGAAGGATGTGATTGCACTGGACAGGGTGCAGAGGAGATTCCCCACGATGCTGTCTGAGCTGGAGGATCTGAGTTATGAGGAAAGATGGGATAGTCTGGGAATGTTTTCCTTGGAGCAGCGAAGGTTGAGCGGGACCTGAGAGAGGTGGATAGCATTATGAGGGGCATAGATAGGGTGGATAGGAAGACACATTTACCATTAGTAGAGGGGTCAATAAGCAGGATGCATAGATTAAAACTAAAAGGTAGAAAGCTAAGAGGGGAGTTGAGGAGACGCTTTCTCACCCAGAGGATGGTGGGAGTCTGGAACTCACTGCCTGAAAGGGTGGTTGAGTCAGAAACTCTCATAACATTTAAGAAGTATTTAGAGATTTACTTGCACTGCTGTAACCTCCAAGGCTAGGGACCAAGTGCTGGAAAATGGGATTAGTGCAGTCAGATAGAATCATAGAATCCTTACAGTGCAGAAGGAGGTCATTCAGCTCATCAAGTCGGCACCGACTCTCCGACAGAGCATCTTATTCAGGCCCACTCCCTAATCCCCACATTTTGGGATACTAAAGGACAAATTAGCATGGCCAATCCACATAATCTGCACATCCTTGGACTGTGGGAGAAAACTGGAGCACCAGGAGGAAACCCATGTAGTCACGGGGAGAACATACAAACTCTACACAGACAGTCGCCCAAGGCTGGAATCAAACCCGGGTCCCTGGCACTATGAGGCAGCAGTGCTAACAGCTGTGCCACCCTTAATCCTTTGTTGACCAGCATGGACACAATGAGCCAAATGGCCTCCTTCTGTGCTCTGCTATAAACGTCTATTAATTACCACTATGTTATCATTTGCCCCTTTTTCCTGCATGTGAAAGAATGGTAACATCACACCAGCTACATGAATACCTAATGACATCAAGGATCTGCTTCAGCTTCTGCCTTGTCCTCTTCAATCATACACTGAGATTACTTTTCCACTTGCGCAAGGTGGCTCTGTAAATGGAAAGGATCTCAAACTCAAGGCAATTAAGAAATGAAAAGACTTGTTACTCTATTAGAGGATGTCCTATATTATACCCTGCCTGAGGTAAAGGGAAACATGAACCTGCCTCTGGCTATGTGTTGATGTTAACTTCAATGGAAAGAGAATTCAGGCATGGTGTAGGGGAGATTGTCAAATCTCTCTGCTATCGTGGACTGATTTCACCCCCAGTATGTTCACTGTGCACAGAAGGAATTAAACTCAGTGGATAGATAATAACTGGATGGGCGGGTGCAGACAGGCTGTGCTGAGGTAGTCACACAAAAGGGGTAATTACCTTGAAAACAGATACTGGATATACAAAAATTCAGGTTCTTTCTTTAGTTCATTTTGTAGAAAGTCTGGTTATATTCCACATATAAAAGGTGCAGTAAGATCCTCGGAACTCCTTACCAGCAAGATTGTGCTGAATTCACAAACATATCATACCACTTATATTAGTGTCAACACAATAAGCCATCTCAAGGGGCTTCACCAAGCATTTGCCTGCAGATCAAGAGTTCCGCGGTTAAAATCCCAGTGTCTCCTTCGGTACTTGTTTAGATTTTTGGGGAGACGATGATCCAGTGGTTTTATCGCTAGACTATTAATCCGGAAACTCAGTTAATGTTGTGGGGACCTGGGTTTGAATCCTGCCACAGCAGATGGTGGAATTTGAATTCAATAAAAAATATCTAGAATTAAAAATTTACTGATGACCATAAAACTATTGTCGATTGTCAGAAAAACCCATTTGGTTCACTAATGTCCTTTGGGAAGGAAATTTGTTGTCCTTTCCCACTCTGGCCTACATGTGACTCCAGATCCACAGCAATGTGCTTGACTCTCAACTGGTCTCCAAGGGCAACCAGGGATGGACAATAAATTTTGGCCAGTCAGGATGTCCATGTCCCTCAAGTGAATAAAAATAAATAAAACAGGAATCCTTTAAACCAAAATAGTACATGGAGCAACAGAGCCATGGAGTTATGAGGTCAGATGACCAAACGCTTGGTCAAAGAAGTAGATTTCCAGGAGTGTATAAAGGAGGAAAATGAGGTAGCGAGGCAGCAAGGTGGAATGGGGGAATCGTAGAACTTGCGGCCTAGGCAACTGATGTCGTGTTCCCCGCACCCCACCGCCTCCCCCAAACACAATGGTGGAACAATTAAATCAGGGATGTTCAAGAAGACATAATTAGCAGAGCACAGATAACTATTTGGATTTTCGGGCTGGAGATTATAGAGAAATAAGGATCCAAATTTTCGAATCGGGAAGTTGCTTGACCGGGAACCCAGGCAGATCAGCGAGCACAGGGGTCAGGCTTGTACGAATCGGGGTCTCGGGTAGCAGAGTTTTGGATGGCCTCAGGTTGACTGAGGGTAGATTGTCAAAGACTAGCTAGGCGTGCTTTGGAATAGTCGAGTCTGGAGGTGACAAAGACATGAGTGAGGATTTCAGCAGCAGACGGGTTTAGACAGGGGTGAACTCAGGTGATATTACAGAGGTGGAAATAGGTGGTATGTGGATGGAAGCTCAATTCAGGGTGAAATTACAAGCTGACAGGTTTAGCCTCAGTGTGTTGCCAGGGAAAGGGATAGAGTCGGTCGTTAGGGGACAGAGTTCAGAATGGGAACCAAAATCAATCCATCTTCCCAATGCTTAATTGAAGGAGATTTTTGTTCATCCAGTACGGATAAGCAGTCTGATAGCTTAGCAACAGGGGAGGAGACAAGAGAGATGGTGGTGAGGTAGAACTGAACATCGTCAATGTACATGGGCAGGTTAATGCTGTGTTTCCAGACGATGACGAGGATTTTCCATTCCCGACCTTTGGTTGGCTAATCAACTTTTCCATCCCACCTGCGATGATTCCCAGGATTGGAAAATTGCGGTCAATGTCACGGAGAGTCAGTGTGTAGATGAGAAATAGGCAGAGGCCAAGGATAAATCTTTGAGGGACACCAGACAAAATGGTACAGGAACAAGAAGAGAAGCCATTGCAAGTGATGCTCCAACCACAATTAGATAGTTAGGGTTGGAACTGGGAAGAACAGTCAGGATACTTTGGAATAGGGTGGGCATGGTCATCCATGTCAAAGGTTGCAGACAACAAAATCTTAATATCATAATGATTAATGTAACTACATCCTGGAGACACAAAAAGCGCTTATAGATTTTTCAGTGACATTTATGTTGACTGCCCAGAACATACCATGGACCATGGATGCACCCTAGAAAGCATCCTTTCTGGTTGTATCACAGCTTAGTATGGCTCCTGCTCTACCCAAGACCGCAAGAAACTACAAAGGGTCGTGAATGTAGCCCAGTCCATCACTCAAACCAGCCTCCCATCCATTGACTCTGTCTACACTTCCCGCTGCCTCAGAAAAGCAGCAGCATAACCAAAGACCCCACACACCCCAGACATATTCTCTTCCACCTTCTTCCACTGCAAAAAAGATACAGAAGTCTGAGGTCACGTACCAACCAACTCAAGGATAGCTTCTTCGCTGCTGCCATCAGACTTTTGAATGGACCTATCACATATTAAGCTGATCTTTCTCTACACCCTAGCTATGATTGTAAAACTACATTCTGCACCCTCTCCTTTCCTTCTCCCCTTTGTACTCTATGAACGGTATGCTTTGTCTGTATAGCGCACAAGAAACAATACTTTTCACTGTATGCCAATACATGTGGCAATAATAAATCAGACCAAATCAAATCATACAGTTGTTCAAGCCATCATTGGTGTTATGATGTCTTTGTCAATATTTCTTCCCTCAATCATGATGTTAAAAAACAGATGACGTGGTGTAAAGATGCCCATTCACCAGTTATGGGAAAACACAAATCGTTCATTGACTATACAGAGTCTGGCAGCCTTTGGCTGCAATCAGCTCCTGAGATGACTCTGAGCACAGAAACCCGTGCTTACCAGGGTGATTCCCTCACCCTGATCCACGATTGATTCTCCAGGTCATCTGATCCTTACTCTGCAGCCTGATCCTTAAAGGGACAATCATCACGTGTGGTCACTATCGCATTGCTTTTTATGGGAGTTTGCTCTGCACAGACTGCTAATGTTTCCTAATATGCAACAATATCTACTCATCATAGGTCCTTTATTCTCCGTAAATTATGCTGGGACATCTAGAGGTCATGAAATGTGCTATATAAATGCAAGCTCTTCCTTTCCATCTCATAATAAATGCGCTTTTAAAAAATGTGATTGAAGTGAGCACTATTGTGTCTTCGAACTGATTGCTGGGACTGAGTATATAAGTATTTTCCTATGAAAGTTCTGGTCTATGGAGCAGCATATTAACACCTTGTCCACACAATATTTTATCCTTAATGATTAACTAAATATGTTGGTGCAGTCCCATGGCTCCAGACTGTTTCTGATGCCTCATTGAGCGGAACTAACCACAAAGTCCATTCTCAAACCTAGATGCTACCCACTTAATGACTTCAAAACATGTCCCAGGGCAGTAAAAATAGCAGCTTTCCCCCAAAACTAAACATGGTTGCAACAACTTGCACTCATGGCGAACATTTAAGTGAGCAAAAAGCCTCAAGGTTCCTCACAAGACCATCGTCGCACAAAATTTGACACCAAGCCTACTTAAGGAGATATGTACAAGACATTAGGATAGGTAACCGATAGGTAGCTTTTCATAGAATCATAGAATCCCTACAGTGCAGAAGGAGGCCATTTGGCCCATCGAGTCTGCACCGACCACAATCCCACCCAGGCCTTATCCCCATAATCCCACATATTTACCCTGCTAAACCCCCGACACTAGGGTCAATTTAGCATGGACAATCAACCTAACCCGCACATCTTTGGACTGTGGGAGGAAACCAGAGCACCCGGAGGAAACCCACGCAGACACGGGGAGAACGTGCAAACTCCACACACTGGGCGGACTTTTACCAGCACGCCCACCCGAGGTTCGTACGATCCCGCCCGAGGTCAAAGGAGAATGTCGTTCTCCGAGCCTCCCTCGCCCCTCGGAATCAAGGCGGCCATGACGGGAAAATTCCGGCCAGACAGTCACCCGAGGCCGGAATTGAACCTGATTCCCTGGCACTGTGAGGCAACAGTGCTAACCATTGTGCCACCATGCCTCCCATAAGGAGCTGAAAGGAGGAAGCAGTCAGAGAGACGGCAGTGGGAATTGCAGGCCTCGCAGCCTAGGCAGCTGAATGGCCAGCTAACAATGGGAGGGTAATAAATTCAGGCATATGGTCAGAAGTGGAGGGAAACAGACCCACTTCTGTGTCAGTGCAACCTCGGTGCCCTTCAGCTGAGAAGACAATCAGTGAAGCTCCCGACTCTGATTACTATTCCAGAGGTCTCTGCTGCAAAGTATATAGAATCATAGAGGTTTACAGCACGGAAACAGGCCCTTCGGCCCAACTTGTCCATGCCGCCCAGTTTTTACCATGAAGCTAATCCCAATTGCCCACGTTTGGCCCATATCCCTCTATACCCATCTTACCCATGTAACTGCCTAAATGCTTTTCAAAAGTCATAATTGTACCCGCCTCTACTACTGCCTCTGGCAGCTCGTTCCAGACACTCACCACCCTCTGTGTGAAAAAATTGCCCCTCTGGATCCTTTTGTATCTCTCCCCTCTCACCTTAAACCTATGCCCTCTTGTTTTAGACTCTCCTACCTTTGGGAAAAGATGTTGACTATCTCGCTGATCTGTGCCCCTCATTATTTTATAGACCTCTATAAGATCACCCATTAGTCTCCTACGCTCCAGGGAAAAAAGTTCCAGTCTGTCCAGCCTTCTTATAACTCAAACCATCAAGTCCCGGTGGCATCCTAGTAAATCGTTTCTGCACTCTTTCTAGTTTAATAATATAATTTCTATAATAGGGTGACCAGAACTGTACATAGTATTCCAAGTGTGGTCTTGTGCACTTCAACAAGACTTCCCAACTCCTGTATTCAATGTTCTGACCAATGAAACCAAGCATGACGAATGCCTCTTCACCACCCTGTCCACCTGTGACTCCACTTACAAGGAGCTATGAACCTGTACCCCAAGATCTTTTTGTTCTATAACTCTCCTCAATGCTCTATCATTAACTGAATAAATCCTGCCCTGCATCGACCTACCAAAATGCATCACCTCGCATTTATCTAAATTAAACTCCACCTGCCATTCATCAGCCCACTGGCCCAATTGATCAAGATCCTGTTGCAATCCTAGGTAACCTTCTTCACTGTCCACTATGCCACCAATCTTGGTGTCATCTGCAAACTTACTAACCATGCCTACTAATTTCTCATCCAAACCATTAATATAAATGACAAATAACAGTGGGTCCAGCACCGATCCCTGAGGCATACTGCTGGTCGCAGGCCTCCAGTTTGAAAAACAACCCTCTGCAACCACCCTCTGTTTTCTGTCATCGAGCCAATTTTATGTCCAATTGGCTATCTCACCCTGCGTGCCGTGAGATTTAACTTCATGCAACAACCTACCATGCATGAAGAAAGAAACAGACAGAAAATAAAGCACCTCTGTAACACCTTTCAATATATCAGGAAATCTTACCGTGCTTTAAAGCCTGAAGTACGTTTAAAGAAAATAGAACAACTGATTTTCACATGACAAACAGCAATATATTAATGACCAGATCATCTATTTGTGTTGGCTGAGGGATAAAGATCATCTGGGAAACAAGATATAACTTCCCTTCTCTTAGAATCCCTACAGTGCAAAAGGAAACCATTCTGCCCATCGAGTCTGCACCAAATCTTTGACAGAGCATCTTACCCAGACCATTTCCCGTAACCCCACGTATTTAAAGTTTAAAGTTTATTTATTAGTGTCACAAGTAGGTTTACATTAACACTGCATTGAAGTTTCTGTGAAAATCCCCTAGTTGCCACACTTGCCACTGTTCGGGTACACTGAGGAAGAATTTAGCATGGCCAATGCACCTAGCCAGCACGTCTTTCGGACTGTGGGAGGAAACTAGATCACCTTGAGGAAACCCATGGAGACACGGGGAGAATGTGTGAACTATCATACTCATACCTTTGGACACTAAGGGGCAATATAGCCTGGCCAATCTACCTGGCCTGCGCATCTTTGGAGTGTGGGAGGAAACAGGAGCACCAGAGGAAACCCACGCAGACACAGGGAGAACTCGCACACTCCACACAGACAGCCACCCAACAAAGGCTGGAATTGAACCCCTGGTGCCTTGAGGCAGCAGTGGTAACCACTGTGCCACCGTGCCACCCATAAAGAGTCAACCACATTGTTGTGGCTCTGGAATCACATGTAAGCCAGACATGGTAAGGACGGCAGATTTCCTTCCCTAAACGACCTGAATGAACCAGATTACAATAAGAATTTCATAGCCACCACCGCTGAAACTAGCTTCCAATTCCAGAATTTTTAATTGGTTTAAAGTCCAGCAGCTGCTCTGAGGGGATTTGAACCCCTCTCCCTGGAGCACTAGCCGTTGGATTGTAGTCTGCAATATCACCCCTTCTCCAAACTAAAGAAGTTGTTTCATGGTACGGGGATATTTTGTGACCAGCCACAAGGGCAGATGAGGCTTTGGTTTAACACCTCATCCAGATGAAGGCATCTTTGACTGTGCAGCGCTCTCTCACCGTACTACACTGGAGAGTCCAGCTCAGATTTTGTGCTCAGGGAGTGGAGCTCGAACCCACAGGAATCAGAGACCGTGGTCGGAGGAAGACCAGGGCGATGTTCACCTGGCTGAGCTACAGGTAACGCATGTAAGGAGAAACCGGAGGGTGGGAGAAAATCTGCTGGTAAATGATAAGCAATGATTAGACAGTGAACAATCCAGTGCCAATTTATAGCGAGGCCTCTCGTTGAGTTCATGAGAACCTATTGCTCCCTGGCCATGCCTGAACACCAGTGCAAGTCAATGATTACACTTTTATAAGTTTCAGTTTAACAGCTCATGTATTTAGAACTCTGTCACAGCCCACTTTGCATTTTCTAGTCAGACATTCATGTAGAATGAGATAGAATTTACAGCAAAGAGATTGGGCCAATTGGTTTACACAAATGCTTCTGCCCCACTCAAGCCTTCATCCGATCCCTATACATCTCATCCTATCAACGTATTCTTCATTTCCTGTCCCCCTCACTGGTATATCTTACACCTTAAGTCTACCTACCTTGTGGTAGCGAGTTCCACATTCTCACCACTATCTGGCGAAAGACGTTTTTCTTGAATTCCCTATTGGGATTTTTAGTGACAATCCCATATTTCTGGCCCTTAGTTTTACAAAGAACAAAGAAAATTACAGCACACGAACAGGCCCTTCAGCCCTCCAAGCCTGCACCGACCATGCTGCTTGACTGAACTAAAACCCCCTACCTTCTGGGGACCATATTCCCATCCTATTAATGTATTTGTCAAGACGCCGCTTAAAAGTCACTATCGTATCTGCTTCCACTATCTCCCCCGGCAGCGAGTTCCAGGCACCCACAATCCTCTGTGTAAAAAACTTGCCTCGTACATCTCCTTTAAACCTTGCCCCTCACACCTTAAACCTATGCCCCCTGGTAATTGACTCTTCCACCCTGGGAAAAAGCTTCTTACTATCCACTCTGTCCATGCCCCTCATAATCGTGTAGACTTCTATCAGGTCACCCCTCAACCTCCCTCTCCACCCCCACCACTCCCCCAACCCCCAACAAATGTGGAAGCGTCTTCCACATTTGAACGCCATCAAGCTTTTCTTGATTCCTACATCAAATAAAATATTAAAGTGTGCCACAGTTAAGGACGCAGAAGTGCTAAACCCTTGTGGGCTGCAAAAAGCAATACCTATGGGTGGCACGGTGGCACAGTGGTTAGCACTGCTGCCTCACAGTGCCAGGGACCCAGGTTCAATTCCGGCCTCGGGTCACTGTCTGTGTGGAGTTTGCACATTCTCCTCGTGTCTGCGTGGGTTTCCTCCGGGTGCTCTGGTTTTCCCCCACAGTGCAAAGATGTGCAAGTTAGGTTGATTAGGCATGATAAATTGCCCCTTAGTGTCCCAAGATGTGTAGGTTAGGGGGGTTAGTGAGGTAAATATGTGGGGATATGGGGATAGGGCCTGAGTGGGATTGTTGTCGGTGCAGGCTCGATGGGCCGAATGGCCTCTTTCTGCACTGTCGGGATTCTATGATACCAAGAACCAAAGGGTAACAATTTCTTTAATACAATGCGTGCAACAATATCGAAGCATTTATAAAAGCAATTTATGATTTTCCAACATAGAGTGCACAGAGGACATCAATCCTCAATTGCAGACAGCAAATAAATAGTGTGCAATGAAATATATATCCAATTGTGCTGCACAGCACCAATCAGTCAGTAAGTAAACAGTTTCCCAAGTTCAGATGCTATGTTAGATCATCTGCCCCAGTAGCATGACACCTTTGTCATTGGAAGAATATCGACTTTGTATCTGAAGCGATGTGCTGCAGCAGGCCAATTCATCATAGCCGTATCCTGTTGGGTACAATCAGAAACAGATCAAGCAAGTCAAACGCAATCAGAATGAATGTTTCTGCCGCTTATCTATTTCTCCTTGTCCTTTTAATTTCAGGTCTCACTGTTGCACACAGCACACCGCCTATTACATGATTTCACACCGCACAGAGTCCCGTGACAAATCCCACATGTTTAGAAGTCATTGAATCCCTACAGTACAGGAGGAGACCATTCAGCCCATCAAGCCTGTACCAACCATAATCCCACCCAAGCCCTATTCCCGTAACCCCACATATTTACCCTGCTAATCCCCCTGACACTAGGATCAATTTAGCATGGCCAATCCACATAACCCGCACATCTTTGGACTGTGGGAGGAAATCGGAGCACCCAGAGGAAGTCCACACAGACCCGGGGAGAATGTGCAAACTCAACACAGACGGTGACCCAAGCCGGGAATCGAACCCGGGTCCCTGTCACTGTGAGGCAGCAGTGCTAACCAAGTCCAAGCCCAGTGGGCTGGATTTTATCATCTGCAGCTGCCTATGCCCTTGTAGCTGGTAGACATTGTGGATTTGGACAGGTTGCCAACTCTCCAGCAGTGAGTGTCTCCAGGAATTGAAGATTAATCTTCTGCGCATGGCTAACCCCAGGAGAAAAACGATAGGGCATTTAAAAAATGGCATTTCCCTTCCAATTTCTTTGAATAATTTTATTTATTGATAAGAATATTGGAGTTAGGAAAGGACTGTTTTGCTGGGCCGCTTGGTCTGAGACAAGAAGTCATGTAATGAAACCTCCAGGAATATGCCCAACCAGAGTTGGCAACTCAAGTCATGCCCCGAGATTAGTGAGGCAACTGTATCGCAAAGGTGTAAATTTGTGCCACAACATCTTCCTGCGCATGTTCAATTGCACTCTCAGGATGGAATTTTTCCATCCCGCACGCTACGATTTCCGGAATCATAGCGGGCGGGACACAGACCATGCAAAGATCAGTTGACCTCAGACGGGATTTTCCGGCCTTGGGACGAGCGTGGCTGGAAAATCTTGCCCTCAGTGTCAGAATATCAGTTGTCAGCATTAAAGCACACAAGTTGGTTTGACACAGACTAACAATAAAGTTAAATGTTTAGGCCAGAGTCCAATTATGTGCCAATTAAGCCATGCAGATTGCATAGATGGTCCCTGCAAACAGCCTTAATGCAGTGGATCTACTCGAAGGAGGGTTTTAACCTGCATTTCAGTGTCCATATCGCTCAATCAGTGGGACCCATAGCAAGGATTTCAAATCAGCGCTGCACAAAAGAGAGATGAAGATTAATCCTACTGTGACGTCGCTCTGAATACTTCAAGCAAGATTCACACTCCTCCCACCCACTAGAGAGGTGTCAGAAGCAGTTGCAGGTGTGTCAACACCTGCAGTGTGGGTCGGGTTTGCATGAGCATTTATTCCTGATATCTTTCTGTTAGGTGGCAGGAGTTACAATGTTTTAATAAGTCTTCATAGGCAGAAGTCCCTTCACCAAAATCCCTTTATTTACAAACTCTAACAGCAGTACACAGAGTGCTAGCAGTTAGCAGTCTATCTCCGGGGGTGTCAGAGGAACTGACCCTCCCTGTTAAGTACAAGGCAAAGACTCCCTAATTGACCCATCAATTGGATCCTTAATTAGGACATTCATACTCCAATAGGCCAACCTCAATGGTTTGATTGAAGTCATCACAAGTGTTATGTCACATTATTCTGCAGCAAATTGAGACTGGCTCAGCTAAACCTTCGCAGCAAATGGTGGGATGTGAATGCACTCAATAGCTTAGTTGGGAGTTGAATGCAGTTTCCGGTTCAAATGGCTATGTTCTTGGATCATAGAATCCACATCATAGAATCCCTACAGTGCTGAAGAGGCCATCAAGACTGCACCAACTCTCTGCCAGAGTATCTTACCCTGGCCCTCTCCCCGGCCCTGTTCCCATAACCCCACACATTTAATATGGCTAATCCACCTAACCTAACCATCTTTGGACACTAAGGGACAATTTTAAAAGTTTATTTATTAGTCACAAGTCGGCTTACATTAAGACTGCAATGAAGTTACTGTCAAAATCCCCTAGTCACCACACTCTGGCGCCTGTTCGGGTACACTGAGGGAGAATTTAGCATGGCCAATTCATCTAACCTGCACATCTTTGGACTGTGGGGGGAAACCGGAGTACCTGGAGGAAACCCACGCAGACACGGGAAGAACGTGCAGACTCCACACAGAGAGTGGCCCAAGCCAGGAATTGAACCCGGGTCCCTGGCACTGTGAGGCAGCAGTGCTAACCACTGTGCCACCGCAGTTTGATATTATTTGACCTCCATGATTTCTCTTCCAAGTCCTCGGAGCTATTACTGGGACAACAATACAGGGAGAAGTTTGTTCTGTTTGCAACTCATTGGGTGAGAGTGGAGATGAATGTGGATCCCGCAAGGCCTTGAATCATTAAACCAATTGGTCCCTGGCTTTTTGTGTCAATCTGCAAGATTAAATTTTTCCATTTCAGTCACTCATTAGTTTTCCAGAGCTTGTAACTCAAGTAATGCTTACAACTGCCTGCATGCAGTGTCAATGACAACCCTTGCACTTTTGCACCTGATATTTTTGCACATATTCATTAAGATTTACCCAGGTACAGAGGAAAGGGACCATGTAAATCCACTTGGATTACCTTCTATTTACAATGGTACTTAAAAAGCACCAGCTGCTATGAAAATAATCCTGGACTTATTTTAGCTTAGCCTGCACAATATGTCATTAATTAACAGCTCCTGACATCCTCTTTCTTTTGTGTGTGGCTTTATGTCAGTCATTGAACACAAACTTTCAATTTCAACTGGGGCAAAATTGGTCCCAAATTCCCACACATCATATAACTGTCATCAGCTGCTCGTGTAGTGCGTGTTATTCTGCCATAGAAAACTTCTATAAAAAGCGATAATTCTTAATCGAGCTTTCATAAGATTACATTGCCAACTCATAATGACCTGTTGTGTGTGTGTGTGTTTGGGGTGCAGGTGAGGGTTGAATCATAGAAACCCTACAGTGCAGAAGGAGGCCATTCGGCCCATCTAGTCTGCACCGACCACAATCCCACCCAGGCCCTACCCCCACATATTTTACCCGCTAATCACTCTAACCTACGCATCCCAGGACTCTAAGGGGCAATTTTATTTAACCTGGCCAATCAACCTAACCCGCACATCTTTGGACTGTGGGAGGAAACCGGAGCACCCGGAGGAAACCCACGCAGACACGAGGAGAATGTGCAAACTCCACACAGACAGTGACCCGAGTGGAGTGTATATAAAGTTTAACATTTATTTATTAGTCACAAGTAGGCTTACATTAACACTGCAATGAAGTCACTGTGAAAATCCCCTAGTCGCCACACTCCGGCACCTCTTCAGCTACACTGAAGAAGAATTTAGCATAGCCAGGGCATGTAACCCTAGATATGACTGTAACATTACATTCTGCACCCTCTCCTACTCTATGAATGGTATGATTTGCCTGTATAGCATGCAAGAAATGATACTTTTCACTGTATACTAATATGTGTGACAATAATAAATCAAATCAAGTCAAAATCAGCACATCTTTCGCACTGTGGGAGGAAACCGGAGCACCCGGAGGAAACCCACGCAGACGGGGGGGCAGAATGTGCGCAGACTCCACACAGACAGTGACCCAAGCTGGGAATTGAACCCAGGTCTCTGGCGCTGTGAGCCACTGTGCCACCATGCCACCCCTGTAAATGTATGAGTGTCCTAGGTAGGTGTGTGCGTGTGTGTGAATAAGTGTGTGTGTGTGTGTGTATATGTACATGTGGGCATCTGTTTGTGTATATGTGCTTGTGCACTTGCTTCAGTGCATAGGTGTATATATATATATATATGTGTGTGTGTGTGTATGTGTGTGTGTATATATAATATATGTGCGTGTGTGTGTATTTTACAGCTATCAACCATTAGTACAATGCAGGATCAATCCCCAGGCAGTATGCTTAACTACCTCCTCTACAAGCTAATTTACAAGGATCTGGTCATGTTTACATTAGCCCTCTCCCAATGCATGAAAAGAGAGGGGTAAGGTGCAGAATAGAAATGAGCATTTATGAATAATTCAATCTTCCTTGTGGCTATTAACACATTTGCCTTGAATAAAGTGATAATACGTTATCATCTGTGAAATGGAAATTGCATAACAGAGAGTTTCTGGTTACACCAGAGGAAATTAATTTCACAGCGCATCTGTTGGGACTTGACTTGTGAATGCTAAGTATGGGAAAATGCAGCCGTTACGCTTCACCACTTTTATAATTAGATTAGCATGCCTGCACCCATGCTGGAAGACTCTTGCCGAGTGTAAAGAATTACTGTTCCTTGTTTCAAATGCCTAATATTTATAATAATGAAATGACTGAGGCAATTAAGGAAAGTTAAAAATGCATTATGGAACCTTATTATATTTAGCAGATGCTGCGTTAAAGTGATTGTGTGTTTGCCTTATCTGTCTCGTTAAATATTGAGCCCAGCTATCAATAAATGCAATGTATTAATACACAATTGTGCCCCTCAGCTTTGAGAGTTGCAGCCGTCTCACTTAACAAGACCCGGCTTATTATTTACTGACAAGGAAATAGAGAGAAAGAAATAGGCAGGTCAATTCCCTTTGAGGCACGATACAGCTACGCAAGAGAATATACAAATATTTATTCAAACAAACATACGAGTGAAGTATGATAAGATGTGCCAAGTGTCAATTTAAAGTTTAGTGGCCCGGTGAACTTACAGAGCGGATTGAACTTGTATATTTAAAACATTAGTCTCTTGTCTCCAATTTCAACTTAGCCTGGTATACTTTTCTTATTTGTTCATGGGATGTGGGAGTTAGCATTTATTGCCCATCCCTAATATTCCTGGAGAAGATGATAGTGAGCAGCCTTCTTGAAATGCTGCAGTCCATCTAGACTCCTCGGGTGGAATTTCCGTTCCCCCGCTATGGGAATCGTAGTGAGCGGGATACGAACCATGCAAAGGTCCCTTGACATCAGGCAGGATTTTCCAGTCTTGGGATGAGCGTGGCCGGACAATCCCGCCACTAGAATCCCTACAGTGCAGAAGGAGGCCATTCGGCCCATCGAGCCTGCACCGACAACACTCCCACCCAGGCCCTAACCCAGTAACCCCACGTATTTACCCTACTAATCCCCCGACACTAAGAGCAGGATTTTGTGGCCTCACTCGTCCTGAGACTGTAAAATCCTGCTCGAGGTCAACGGACCTTCTCATGGTCACTCGCTCCAATTCCCATGGCAAGGGGACGGTAACATTCCAGCCTAAGTATCAACTTAGCACAGCCAATCAATCTAACCCACACATCTTTGGAGTGTGGGAGGAAACTGGAGCACCCGGAGGAAACCCACGCAGACAAAGGGAGAATGTGCAAACTCCACACAGACAGTGATCCCAGGCCGCAACACAGGTTCCCTGGCGCAGTGAGGCAGCAGTGCTAACCACTGTGCCACCATGCTCATTAGGGATGGAGTTCCAGGGTTATGGTGCAGCGATTTCCAAATCAGGATGGTTGTGCAAATCGAGGGGGGATTTACAGCCAGCGATGTTCCCATGCGTCTGCTACCCTTGTTCTTCTATGTGTCATACTCAAGTTACAGATCATCTGCCTTGAGATGTGTTTCTGTGTGGCGCCCAAAACACCACAGCAAGCATGGTGCAAAATCTGAGCTAGCCTCACACTAGCAGAGCCTTTAAGTTAAGTTTATTTGTCAGTGTCACAAGCTTACATCAACACTGCAGTGAAGTTACTGTGAAAATCCCCCCGTCGCCACACTCTGGCACCTGTTCGGCGACACTGAGGGAGAATTTAGCATGGCCAATGCACCTAACCTGCACCTTTTTCGGACTGTGGGAGGAAATCTGTGGGGATCATACATTTTATGATCATCTTGCTGGTGCCAGTACAGAGCGAGACTGCGGATAGTTGGGAACCTGTCTCGGGGGCAGGGAATTCATATGGTGTTTGTGGAAGTGGAAATGAATAGGGTTGGGAAGCATTTTCCGATCAGGGCCAGTGTGATCTCCTGGACTCGTTTCGATCGCCTCAGGGGGTCGGAGAGGAATTTCCCAGATTTTTTTTTCCCCATATTGGCCCTGGGGTTTTCACTCTGGGTTTTCGCCTCTCCCTGGAGATCACATGGTCTGGAATGGGGGGGTAGGGGTGAGTTAATAGGTTGTGATGAACAAAGCATCATAGCTGTGAGGGACAGCTCGGTGGATAGGATATTAGTATGTAGATAGGCTGGAAAATTGGGCGGGGATCCTGGATTCAGGATTCAATCCTGGACCGGGGAGTGGCGCGGGCTTGGAGGGCCGAAGGGCCTGTTCCTGTGCTGTATTGTTCTTTGTTCTTTGTTCTTTGTTCTTTGAAACTGGAGTACCCGGGGAAAACCATGCAGACATGGGGAGAATGTGCAAACTCCGCACAGACAGTCCCCAGAGGCTGGAATTGAACCCGGGTCCCTGGCACTGTGAGGCAGCAGTGCTAATCAGTGTGCCACTGTGCTGCCCAATGGAATGCCACAACTGGTCTCAGTTGGACTGCGGAGGATGGAAATCAAATAGTGTTCCCATCCAAAATGTTCATTAACTGCTTTCTGCTGGGATGTATACATATATAAACCTACAGGTATGGAGTTGCAGAGTGGTGTTATCACTAAACTACCTGTTTCTACCAGTGTAACATCACCCAACTCCACTTCATCTCAGCTCATCCACTACTGAAGCTCTCATCCATGCCTCTACCCCCTCCAGACTATTCAAACACACCCCTAACTGGCCTTCTACATTCTCCCCTCTGTAAACCTGTGGCAATTTAAAGCTCTGCTCTCCCTCTCCTTACTTGTGGCAAGTCCTATTCACCCATCACCCCTGTGCTCTCCAACATGAATTGCCTCCCAGTCAAACAATACCCCAATTTTAAAACTCTTACCCTTGTTTTCAAGCACTCCCTGGCCTCATTCCTCCCGTCCCTGTAATCTCCTCCAACACCACAACCCTCCGGGTTCTCTGCACTCGTCCAATTCTAGCCTCTAGAGCATCCCTGATTTTATTCACCCCATCCCTAACCCACCCACCACCACCACAACCCCCAGCCACATCTTCAGCAGCCTGAACTCTGGAACTCCCTCCCTAAATCTCTCTTTCCTCATTAGGAGCTACCTCTTTAACCAAACAATTGGTCATCTTGCCTAATATGGTTTTGTGAGGCTGAGTGTCACATTATGCTTCAGAACGATCCTAAGGAACACATTGGAACACATTGGGGGGAGTTTTCCCATCCACGGGAAGCGTAGCCGGCGGGCGGTGGGGGCAGACCATGCAAAGATCTGTTGACCTCAGGCAGGATTTTCCAGCTTTGGGGCGGGGGTGTGGCTGGAAAATCCTGCCCACTGGTCCAGATTCTCTGGCCTCCCCTCTGCATTTTTCTCGATGGCAGGAGGTGGCACAGCATTCGCTGGCTGTGGGATCCTCTGGTCCTGCTGCTGTCAATGGGAATTCCCATCGAGGCCACTCCACGCTCCCGTGACAATCACGGCAGGTGTGCGCCCCTGGCGGGACCAGTGAATCCTGCCAGCGCAAACGGACAAAGAATTCTGGCCTATGTTATGTCTGAGGTGCTATATGAATGGAAGTTGTTGTTGCTGTTGTATTAGGGCAGTGGGAGAGGCACAAGTTTATTTCAGACCATGATAAGACGTTTGCCGCAGTTGTACATTGGTGAGACCACATCTGGAATACTGTGTACAGTTTTGGTCTCCTTATTTAGGAAATAGAATCATAGTATCCGACAGTGCAGAAGGAGGCCATTCGGCCCATCGAGTCTGCACTGACCACAATCCCACCCGGGCCCTATCCCCATAACCCCACATATTTACCCTGCTAACCCCCCTGACATTAAGGGGCAATTTAGCCTGGCCAATCAACCTAACCCGCACATCTTTGAACTGTGTGAGGAAACCTGAGCACCCGAAGGAAACCCACGCAGACACGGGGAGAATGTGCAAACTCCACACAGATAGTGACCCAAGCCGGGAATCGAACCCAGGTCCCTGGCGCTGACAGGCAGCAGGGCCAACCACTGTGCCGCCCATATAATACAATGCATGCAGTTCAGAGAAGATGCACTCATCTGATACCTGCGATGGGTGGGGGGGTGGGGGGGGGGGGGAGGGGGGGGGATGTGGGATGTATCTTATGAGGAGAGGTTGAGCAATGTGGGGTCTATACTCACCAGAGTTCAGAAGAATGAGAGGTAACCTTATTGAGATGTATAAGATCCTTAGGGAACTTGACAGGGTGGGTGTTAAGAGGATTTTGCCATTGATGGGACAGATAAGAAGTACATCATACAATTCAAAAATAATTGGAGTATAAAAGCTGGAGTCTGATGATGCAGCTGTATAGAACGCTGGTTAGGCCACATTTGGAGTACTGTAAGTGCGGACCAGTTCTGGTCGCCGCACTACCAGAAGAACCCCATTTAGGACTGAGGTGAGGAAAATATAAATTTCTCAGAGGGCTGTTAGTTTTTGGAACTCTCTTCCCCCGAGAGCAGTGGAGGCAGGGTCATTGAATATTTTTAAGGCAGAGGTAGATAGATTCTTGATAAACTTGGGAACAAAGGGATATTGGGGTTAGATGGGAATGAGGAGTCAATGGGAATCAGGGGAAAAACTCTCCAATGGTTGGACTTCTACCAAGCACAAAGGAAGATCATCGTGGTGGTTGGAGGTCAATCATCTCAGACCCAGGACATCACTGCAGCAGTTCCTTCAGGTACTGCCCGAGGCTCAATCATCTTCAGCTGCTTCATCGATGACCTTCCTTCCATCACAAGGTCAGAAGTGAGAATGGTCACCGATGGCTACACAATGTTCAGCACCATTCGCAACTCGTCAGATACTGAAGCAGTCTCTGTTCATGTGCAGCAAGACCTGGACAACATCCAGGCTTCAACTGATAAGTGGCAAGGAACATTCACACCACACTAGTGCAATGATCATCCAGAACAAGAGAGAGAATCTAACCATCTCCCCTTAATATTCAGTGACATTATCTTCACTGAAACTGCCCCTATCCACAACCTGGGGGGGTCACCATTGACCAGAAACTTAGCTGGACCAGCCATACAACCACTGTGGCCAAAAAGCCAGGTCAGAGACTGGCAATTGAGAAAGGATATATTGGCACTGGAGGGGGTGCAGAGGAGATTCGCGAGGTTGATTCCGGAGTTGAGAGGGTTGGCTTATGAGGAGAGACTTAGTAGCTTGGGACAATACTCATTGGAATTTTGAAGAATGAGGGGAGATCTTATAGAAACATATAAGATTATGAAAGGAATAGATAAGATAGAAGCAGGGAAGTTGTTTCCACTGGCAGGTGGAACTAGAACTAGGGGGCATAGCCTCAAAATAAGGGGGAGCAGATTTAGGACTGAGTTGAGGAGGAACTTCTTCGCACAAGGGGTTGTGAATCTGTGGAATTCTCTGCCCAGTGAAGCAGTTGAGACAACCTCATTGAATGTTTTTAAGGCAAGGATAGATAAATTTTTGAACATTAAAGGAATTAAGAGTTAAGGTGAGCAGACAGGTAAGTGGAGCTGAGTCCACGAAAAGATCAGCCTTGATCTTATTGAATAGCGGAGCAGGCTCGAGGGGCTAGATGGCCTACTCCTGCTCCTAGTTCTTATGTTCTTACTAATTCTGCAGTGAGTAAGAACAAAGAACAAAGAACAGTACAGCACAGGAAACAGGCCCTTCAGCCCTCCAAGCCTGTGCCGCTCCTTGGTCCAACTGGACCAATCGTTTGTATCCCTCCATTCCCAGGCTGCTCATGTGACTATCCAGGTAAGTCTTAAACGATGTCAGCGTGTCCGCCTCCAGCACCCCACCCGGCAGCGCATTCCAGGCCCCCACCACCCTCTGTGTAAAAAACATCCCTCTAATATCTGAGTTATACTTCACCCCTCTCACCTTGAGCCAGTGACCCCTCGTGATCGTCACTTCTGATTTGGGAAAAAGCTTCCCACCGTTCACCCTATCTATCCCCTTCATAATCTTGTACATCTCTATTAGATCTCCCCTCATTCTCCGTCTTTCCAGGGAGAGCAACCCCAGTTTACCCAATCTCTCCTCATAGCTAAGACCCTCCATACCAGGCAACATCCTGGTAAACCTTCTCTGCACTCTCTCTAACGCCTCCACGTCCTTCTGGTAGTGCGGCGACCAGAACTGGATGCAGTACTCCAAATGTGGCCTAACCAGCGTTCTATACAGCTGCATCATCAGACTCCAGCTTTTATACTCTATACCCCATCCTATAAAGGCAAGCATACCATATGCCTTCTTCACCACCTTCTCCACCTGTGTTGCCACCTTCAAGGATTTGTGGACTTGCACACCTAGGTCCCTCTGTGTTTCTATACTCTTGATGGCTCTGCCATTTATTGTATAATTCCTCCCTACATTATTTTTTCCAAAATGCATCACTTCGCATTTATCCGGATTAAATTCCATCTGCCACCTCTCCGCTCAATTTTCCAGCCTATCTATATCCTGCTGTATTGCCCGACAATGCTCATCGCTCGTAACTCACCTCCTGACTCCCAAAGGCCTGTCCACCATTCACAAGGCGCAAGTCAGGAGTGTGATGGAATATTCTCGACTTGCCTGGATGGATGTAGCTCCAACAATACTCAAGAAGCTTGACACCATCCAGAACAAAGCAACCCACTTCATTTACACCCAATCCACCATCTTAAACATTTATTGCTCCCACCAACACACCGTGGCAGCAGTGTGTATCATCTACAAGATACACTGCAATGACTGCTCCTTCAACAGAGCCTTTCAAATCTCCTTCCAAGCCCGCAACCTCTATCATCTAGAAGTACAAGGGCAGCAGATGCATAGGAACACTACTGCCTGCAAGTTCCCCTCTAAGCCACATACCATCCTGACCTGGAAATCTATCGCCACTCCTTCACTATCACTGGAACTCTCTTCTTTACTGCACTGTGGATGTGCCTGCAAAATAGAGGCTGCAGCAGTTCAAGAAGAAAGCTCATCACTACCTTCACGAGGGTAATCAGAGATAGGCAACCAACTCCTGCACCCCATGAAAGAATAATTTTTCCTTGCTTCACCTGACCTCTTGACATTTACATTACAGATAATTTGAGTTCTCACTGCTAGTTAATTCTCAGTGTGGATTAACATTCTGGACCTCTGACACCAGAGTCTGGGGTTGGTTACGCCACCTGATAGCCAGAACTGACAATGGCTATATTGTGCACATTGGAAAGTAATGCAATACCCATCCATTTATTTTAGCGTTTTATTGCTACTGAAATGTACTCCAATGAGCGTGACAATGCTGTACATTCTGTATCTTACAGGTTTAAGAAAGTTAACATTTATTTATTAGTCACAAGTAGGCTTACATTAACACTGCAATGAAGGTACTGTGAAAATCCCCCAGTTGCCATACTCCGGCGCTTGTTTGGGCACACTGAGGGAGAACTTAGCATGGCCAATGCACCTAACCAGCACGTCTTTCAGACTGTGGGAGGAAACCGGAGCACCTGGAGGAAACCTACGCAGAAACGGGGAGAAGGTGCAGACTCCACGCAGCCAGTGACCCAAGCTGGGAATCAAACCCGGGTCCCTGGCACTGCGAGGCAACGGTGCTAATCACTGTGCCACCGTGTCGTTATGAAAGGGAGAGCACTCAAGTATTTGCTAAGTTAAAACGAATTGCTGTCAGTGGGCAAAGATCATCACAGAACATCAATGTATGGGGTTATGGGAGTCATGATGTGGAGATGCCGGCATTGGACTGGGGTAAACACAGTAAGAAGTTTAACAACACCAGGTTAAATTCCAACAGGTTTATTTGGTAGCAAAAGCCACACAAGCTTTCAGAGCTGCAAGCCCCTTCTTCAGGTGAGTGGGAATTCTGTTCACAAACAGAGCATATAAAGACACAGACTTAATTTACATGAATAATGGTTGGAATGCGAATACTTACAACTAATCAAGTCTTTAAGAAACAAAACAATGTGAGTGGAGAGAGCATCAAGACAGGCTAAAAAGATGTGTATTGTCTCCAGACAAGACAGCCAGTGAAACTCTGTGGGGGTTACAAATAGTGTGCCATGAACCCAATATGGTGAGTCAACACCAAATTCATCAGCCGCACTCACAAGACAGCCCCGAACATCACCCAAGCACATTCAGTGGTCACGGGCATTCGGCCTCTGATATTCAGGTAAGCGTTCTCCAAGGCGGCCTTCGCGACACACGACGGCGCAGAGTCGCTGAGCAGAAACTGATAGCCAAGTTCCACACACACGAGGACGGCCTCAACCGGGATATTGGGTTCATGGCACACTATTTGTAACCCCCACAGAGTTTCACTGGCTGTCTTGTCTGGAGACAATACACATCTTTTTAGCCTGTCTTGATGCTCTCTCCACTCACATTGTTTTGTTTCTTAAAGACTTGATTAGTTGTAAGTATTCGCATTCCAACCATTATTCATGTAAATTAAGTCTGTGTCTTTATATGCTCTGTTTGTGAACAGAATTCCCACTCACCTGAAGAAGGGGCTTGCAGCTCCGAAAGCTTGTGTGGCTTTTGCTACCAAATAAACCTGTTGGACTTTAACCTGGTGTTGTTAAACTTCTTACTGGGGTTATGGGGACAGGGTCTGGATGGGATTGTGGTCGGTGCAGACTCGATGGGCTGATTGGCCTCCTTCTGCACTATAAGATTCTATGATTCTATGGATTCTATGTATCCGATCTGCTGTGCTGGCAGGGAGGTCACACCAAATCACAGTGACAGACCTCCTAAAACCAAACGTGCATTTTATTGCCTTCTCCACGGATCTCAAAAGCTTTGTGGCGAAATGGGTAGCATTCAGCGAGGAGGTCCCTTATAGAAAATAGAAATCTCAAGATCACCACAAGTTGAATAACCTTAACGGCACCAGCCAGGTATTATAAAGAAAAAAACATGCTAACAAAGTATAATTTTATTTGCTCTTCTTGACAAGTAAATTATGGGTATGCTGTGCTTTTGCTTGTTTGTGTTTGTCAAGGTGAGGGTTTATGGTGGTGGGGAAAAATAAACACATTCACCCTTCACACCAGGGATAGAATCAATCATTTCTATTTAACACATGAAAATAAGAAAAAGTTTGTTTTCATACAGCACTTCTATCACCCTCAGGATGTCCGAAAGTACTCCATAGTCAATTAATTACTTCCTAAGTGTATTCACTGCACGTAAGTAAACATCAACTACAGGTAGGAATGTCCCCGAAACCACAATGAGTTAAATAACCAATTGGGTCATAAGTGTTGGCCACGTTTATCTCGATGAATATTGTATCAGTTCCACTCTGTTGGCTAATAATGCACTTGTAAATACCTCTCCTGAGAGGGTCTCTTTGGTCCAAAAGCATTCATCTTCATTTCCCAATCCTCACACTTTGCACAACATGTCTTGAACTTAAACATCAAGTTAGCGTCAACAATGTCTAATAAAAAGGCAGTTTCTACGTTGGGGACACGTGTCTACTGAACACTGGTCTGAGATTGTGCCAGACACAATTAAACTGCCAACCACTCAGTCATTAGGTTAGTGATTTTCTCCCTCCACCCTTTCAGGGTTCTCAGGTTGAGGGCTCACCAATCCTCCCACTGCCACTGTATTTGCCAAAATGTTTAATTAGTACACAGTTCTGTTAGTGTCAGAGGGCTGTGCATTGTAATCCCAATATTATGCTTCATTCAGAAGGTTAGGTTGGATGTAATATCTGATACAACAGCCAGAATTCCCCACGGGATTCTCCCGCTGCAGTAAATGGAGATTTGGGATGCAGTGAAAAGTATTGTTTCGTGCACGCTATACAGTCAAAACATATCATTGATAGAGTACATAGCGGAAAAGGAAAGGACAGGGTGCAGAATATAATGTTACAGTCACAGCTAGGGTGTAAGGTGGCACGGTGGCACAGTGGTTAGCACTGTTAGCTACCTCACAGCGCCAGGGACCCGGGTTCAATTCCTGATTTGGGCTATTGTCTGTGTGGAGTCTGCACATTCTCCCCGTGTCTGCATGGGTTTCCTCCGGGTACTCTGGTTTCCTCCCGCACTCCAAAGATGTGCCGGTTAGTTTGATTGGCCCCTTAGTGTCAAGGGGGTTAATAGGGTAAAGAAAGATCAGCTTAATGGGTGTGTACGCAACAGGTAAGTGTGTGATGTGCAGGTATAAATATCTGGGTGCAGAGGTCATGCTAGCTCACTTTCTGTACAGACGGGCTAAATGGAGATGAGAGAACAAGCTAGAATTTGGATTCAGCATCACCAGTTAGCGTGTGGCTAAAGTGCGCTGCGTGCCAAATTGTACTGGTCCTGGGCACCTGACTGAAATGGATGTTAGACCCTCTATTTGCCCTGGACAATGGGCCTCTTGTCTGCTTCTGGACCCTTTGCCAAATGAGAGTGCATGGTTAATTTGCTTGGGCACAAACCAGCCAAATCCAGTGTGTGTGTGGGCTTTGAAGGGGAGACATGAGACAGTTGCCAACATTTTGAGCTTACCTGAATGCAAGCCAGGTGAAGGTAAACTTTGAATCCTCTAGCGAAATTCTCCTTGAAGTTCCCAGTCTTAAAGCTGCTTGCACTGCAAGTCCGCTGCACGTCGACAATATATGTTGGAAGCAAGTCCCCCAGATGAGAAAATGAATGATGTTCCCTGTCTATCAATATGATACATATTAATCAAAGGTAATGAGATACATAAACTAAGACGCATTGACACTTATAAATAAGAAATATAGAAAGACCACACATAGTCATACATGCATGAAAGGAGTTAAATGAGTATATGATCATATTGAAGAGATTGAGAAGATGCGATAACTATAAAAGCCAAGCTGAGCGTTTTATGAATGTCATTTGAACTTGATATTGGATTACACTCATAAAGTCCTCTCCATCACCTTTTTATTCAATCTATTAAATGGGGCTCTGATAAGCAGAGGCCAATATGTGCTCAGGCACAGACATCACTGCACTTTTAGCTTTTTTTAGTCCCTTTACTTTTCCTATCTTCTTCCTCTTGGCGAATGTCCTCCGCTTCCTCCTTGCTCGATGTCTTGCATCCAAAGTACTTGAAAAAGATGAGATTTCATTTTGTCAAAGTTTCAAAGTTTATTTATTAGTGTCACAAGTAGGCTTACATTAACACTGCTGTGAAAATCCCCTAGTCGCCACACTCCGGCGCCTGTTCGGGTACACTGAGGGAAAATTTATCACGGCCAATGCACCTAACCAGCACATCTTTCAGACTGTGGGAGGAAACCGGAGGACCCGGAGGAAACCCACGCAGACACGGGGAGAACGTGCAGACTCCACACAATCACCCGAGGCCAGAATTGAACCCAGGTCCCTGGCGCTGTGAGGCAGCAATGCTAACCACTGTGCCACCGTGCTGCCATTTTATGCGAGTCATAAATCAGATCGCCTATGAAATGTAAGCCAAAAAGTTGAAGTTTAGCAACAAGTAGAAGAACATCCAAGCCTCATTCGGGCATAAAGATAACAGATGGAATTTTCCCAAAGAAATTCTGAGGGCCGGATTTCCCAGCCGCACTCGCCCTGAAACCTTAAGATCCCGCCTGAGGTCAACAGACCTTCCCATAGTCCGCCCCTTGCCGCTACGATTCCCGCAGCAGGTGGAATGGGAAAATTCGCCCCTTAGTGTCAGAACAGTCTGAAAACCGGAGAGATTCACTCCAGTTTTTTCAGCGAGCTACTCCATGCAATTTTCCCACACTCTGCCAATTTTTTGTCAGTAGGGAGTTTCACACCAGTGGAAGCATTTGGCGAGAGGGGAGGGAGGGGGTGGGGGGAGTGGGTTGCAGGGGGGGCAGAGTGCAGAACCTAAGTTCGCCAGGGAAGCCGGCTGCAGATTACTAGGCATGCGTCCTGATCTCCCATATACTGTGCACAAGTTATTAAGATCAGGGAAATGAGGCAAAGGTGGGTATTTGAGGTTAAGATGCAGATCAGCCATGATCACATTGTATGGCAGAACAAGCACGGGAGGTTAAGTGACACCCTCCCCCCACGCCCCCTCCGTTCCTCCTGCTCTCAGGAAGGGGAATCAATGGGTCAGTGAAAATTTTGACAGCTCTCGCCATAGCAAATGGAGCATCACATCCTGAGTAAAACATCACCGCAGGAATACGAGAAGTTAGTATGCAATGTTTTATTGTGAATTCAGTTTACTCCATGTATTATAACTCGATCTTAGGATGTAATATGATTTAATTCACATGCTTGTCCTTTCAACAACTCAGGTTTGACACGTGGGTTTTACATTGCTTTTGTTTCCCATTTTACTCTTGTGAATATAAAGTTCTACCCTTACTCCTGAGTAAGTACTTTCGGATCAATGATAAGCAGATAGTTATTTGACTTTGGTTTTCCACCATGTAAATCATGACATTTAATGTGTCAACTCTCTAACATGCACTCAAGCGCATGCATTCAGCATTTCCACCAGAAACAAATGTTTTTTGGGGAGCATACTTTAGCTCAGATATGATACTCTCAGAATTTTAAGTACGAAATGTGTAACCAAAAATTTTCCAACATGTGTCAGGGTATTTAAGAAATGTTTTAAGGAATTTCCATTTTGGCGAAAATGAATTGGGTGCCACAAGTTGGCGAGGCCTAAGTCTGCACTCACAATTCCTCACGCAGCGAGTTTCCTATCCCAATTCTGCCATATCCGGGCAAAGTCAGATACCTACCTTCCCACAGGAAAAGTCATTCCAGGCTATTCTCCGATTCTGAGGTGTTGCGCCATGGAATGGGAACAAAAGGTTCTGAGGAGTTTGATTTACAAAGAGAGATTGGGCAGTTTAGGCCTATACTCTCTGGAGTTTAAAAGAATGATAAGAGATCTAATTGAGGTGTACAAGATGGAAAGGGGTATTGCCAAAGTAGACATGGCGAGTGCAAGGTTGGTGTGGGATTGGTTTGATTGGACCACATTAGATATATTTGTTAAGGGTTATACATTATAGTGGTTGTTCTGTTTCTTGTTTGTACAGTGCAGCCCCGTTGTAACACGATGGTTGGGGTCCATAAAATGTTATCGCGAATGTTATCGGGGTTGCGCTAAATCGGGGTCGTGCTAAATCACTAAAGAGCAAAAAAAAGAGTCCAATAATTCAGTGCGTCATATCCGATTTCGCGCTAAATCGGGGCACGTAAAATTGGTGTTCCACTGTAATTGATAAAAGTTCTTGCTAATTTTCTTCCGATACATATTAACTATATTCTTAAATAAACTTTGTTTGATAAAAGCTCCCTAGTGGGTTATTTCAATCACACTTGAAGTGAAACATATCATGCTTATCCTTGCCAAATTTATGAGGCAAAACTCTTCATCCAGATGGGCTCCATAGAACACTTTGGAGTTTCTGACCTGAACCATAACAAGAGGATGTTTCCTTCTGTAGGGCAATCTCGAACAAGACGTCATCGTTTTAGGATAAGGGATGGCAGATTTAAATCAGAGATGAAGAGAGATTACCCCAAAGATGTGTGGGATTTAGGTCGATTGGCCATGAGTCAGGGGGATTAGTCGGGTAAATACATGGGGTTACGGGGATAGAGTCTGGGTGGGATTGTTATCAGTGCAGGTTCAATGGGCTGAATGGCCTCCTTCTGCACTGTAGGGGTTCTGTTCTCTGGTTCTCTCAAAGGGCCGTGCATCTGTGGAATTCACCACACCAGAGCATGGTGGATTCTGGGACTTTGAGTAAACTTAAGGAAGTGGTGGGCAGATTTTTAATTAGTAAGGATTTGGAAGGCTATGGTGAGCAGGAGAGAAAGTGGAGTTGAGGCTGAGATGAGATCAGCCATGATATATTGAATGGTGGAGCAAGCTCGAGGGGCTGAATGGTCAACTCCTGCTCCTAGTTCTTATGATTCTTATGATACAGAACAGTTCCAGCTCCATCAGAAATATCAAGGCGGATGAATGGCACAAAGAAGGAAGAAAAACAACATGTTTCCAATGAGCCTAGATTTATAGGGTTAATAGTATTGTTTGATCATAAGCACCAACTGTGTATTGCAAGCACAGGTATGTCATTGTCTGAGTTTCTGTAGCCTATTATTATTATTTTTTTGCTAAGCACATAATCTTGATGGACAGGATCTATAATTAACCAGGATAATTTTGTCAACAGGAGACATAATTCCAAAGTATTTAATTACACAGTTTTCCCATTTCTGAACATTTTGGTAAGAAACTGAATGTCAAACAGGAGAGAAACAAAATCAATTGAAGATTCTAGTACAGATTCCAGTCACCTCGGTCCATCTGAGCTCTTGATTTATTTACTAAATGTTCTTATTTTCCATTGCATCTGCTGCCAAACTTTGCTGAGGAAAGGTGAAACTGAAATGGCAATTGTGTTTTAGTCTGAAAGGAAAGGTACAAAATAAGTCCAAGAGGAAAAGGAGCGGTTAAGCATCTGGGTCAGAGAGTGGGCAAAATCTTGTCTATTTGACATGACACTTTCAGCCATACATCTGGGATTTTTTTTCTATCCGTTCACAAGGTGAATGCCGCTGGCTAGGCTTGTATTTATTGCCCATCCCTAATTGCCTTTGATAAAATGATGGTAAGACCATAAAACCATAAAATATAGGAGCAGAATTAGGCCATTCAGCCCATTGAGTCTGCTCTGCCATTCAATCGTGACTGATATGACTCTCATCCCCATTCTCCTGCCTCCTCCCCGCAATCCTTGATCCCTTTATTGATCAAGAACCTATCTATCTCTGTCTTAAAGACATTCAATGACCTGGCCTCCACAGCCCTCTGTGGCAATGAGTTGCACAGATTCACCACCCTCTAGCTGAAGAAATTTAGCGTGGCCAATCCACCTACCTTGCACATCTTTGGGCACTAAGGGGCAATTTAGCATGGCCAATCCACCTAACCTGCACATCTTTGCACACTAAGGGGCAATTTAGCATGGCCAATCCACCTAACCTGCACATCTTTGGGCACTAAGGGACAATTTAGCCTGGCCAATTCACCGAACATGCACATCTTTGGACAGTGGGAGGAAACTGGAGCACCCAGAGGAAACCACGCAATCACAGGGAGAATGTGCAAACTCCACACAGCCACCCAAGGCTGGAATCGAACCTGGGTCCCTGGCGCTGTGAAGCAGCAGTGCTAACCACTGTGCCACCACTGTGCCACCTGGTACAGGACCAGAGATTCTTGCCGAAAATGAATGGAAAATCTGCCGGGCCGCCACATTTCCCACCCCACTCACAGTGGCAGATCCCGAAAATCCCGGCCCACATTCCTGAACCACATTGTGCTTTCTCAACATGTATCATTTGTGAGTTGAGTTTAAGTGTGCCCCCTGATAAACGATTCTTTTTTTGAAGTGTGAAAAGTTCCCTTCAAATTTGTGCGTAATGAAATAAAATGCATCGCCAAGGCGTTCAGAATTGAGAACTTTTGTGGTGTGTAGTAATTCAACAGTGCAATTTCATCTAATGCACTTGCTTTGTTCTGTTGTTCAAAGGGAGCTGTAGTTTTTTTTCCCTCAAAGAAAACCTGATTTACCTAATATTCCTTCCCTATCCCCTTAGCACAGTCACAGTCTAGTAGAAGATTAATATTTCAGAACTTGTCATGGGCAGTTTCCCTTGACTCTGTCATGCCGATGTCTGACAAGCTATTCATCATGCCGCTAAGTGTCAGCATTAAATTATCCCTGCTGTTATGACAGCAACATTATTCATCAGGATTACAGCCCCAGTACAAGGGCTGCTTACAGCTGTTACCATCTTCAGTGTCTTATCGATCGCCTTCTCTTTCTTATACACAATGGGACCATCAACATAGAATTTCACCTTTTGCATGGTGATTTTTTTTTCTGTGTGTTTTTGTTTCTGTCTGGCAGCTTTATTTTTCAAAATTCCTATCAAAATATGAATTAAATCCAAGTATTGATAGCGCTGAATGGGGCCAATTTACAAACGTGTTAATATCAATCAATGAATCAGTTAGTGATACAATTAGTAAGCATGAAACTATCTCCCAAGCAGTTACATTAATAGAATGGCGAATAATTCAAGACAGCGAAACTAATTTGGACATTTCATCTGTCTGTCATGCTGAAATTATTCTAATCCAATCAATTTTGGATATTTGGGAATATTCAAAACACCTTTTATTAAATGCTTAACACTAATCGATGACACTCTCAAGATAGATGCCCTGGCCAAAAGAAAACCATTTCCCAATTTCCTAATTGTGTGGTGATGTGCAAGAATTACACAACGTATGTGTGGGCAGCGCAGTGGCACAGTGGTTAGCATTGCTGCCTCACAGCGCCAGGGATCCGGGTTCAGTTCCGACCTCGGGTCACTGTCTGTGTGGTGTTTGCACATTCTCCCTGTGTCTGCGTGGGTTTGCTCCGGTTTTCTCCCACAGTCTGATAGACATGCTGGTTAGATGTATTGGCCAGTGTACCCAAACAGGTTCCAGAATGTGGCAACTAGGGGATTTTCACAGTAACTTCATTGCAGTGTTAATGTACGCCTACTTGTGACACTAATAAATAAACTGTAAAGGTACCTGTTAGATTGTTGGCAAGATTTTGCAGAGAGGTTTAGGAAAACCCCTTTTAGAAGACATAAAACAGCATTCCAAGGGAAAGTTATTTATATATTGTACCATATTAGCATAATAAGGAGTTAAGGGAACACATTGTTTGCATTCCCATTAAGAACCTTCAATTGTGCCAAAAGATCGGTATATGTTTTGGATATAATTCTGCTGCAAGACATGGGCCAGAATTCTCCGGCCGTTCACCACCCAGTGGTGTCAGCGAGGACAGAGAATTTGGCGCTCAGCCAAATGTTCATTCACTGCAGCAGGGCGGGAGAATCCCACCTGCGAGCGAGGTCAGCGAATCCATCCCATGCAATTGTTCCTCATTGATACCACATTCTGAAGCAGAATCAGTGTACCATAGCACACCTTATTGGTACAGACTGATACAATCTCACATAAATAGTAGTCACATTGAAAGAAAAAATAACAATTGCATTTGTATGACACTGGATGCCATAAAGCACTTTATAGCCGGTAAAGTACTTATTAAAAGTGTAGTCACTGTTGTATAATACAGCCACCAATTTCTGCACAGCAAGCTCCCACAAACAGCAGTGTGATAATGACCAGATGATCTGTTTCTGCAATTTTGATTGAGGACTGAAATATTGATCAAGGAGAATGACCCCTTCTCTTCTTCAACATAGTGCTATAGGATCTTTAACATCCACCAAAAAGGACAGGCTTGCCTCAATTTAATATCTCGGCAGAAGTGTGGTACCTCTGGCAGTACAGCATTTCCTCGGTACTGCACTGGAGTGTCGGCCTTGTTTTTTATATTCAAAACTGGCTGGAGTAGGACTTGAATGGAAAACTATCAGGGTTAGAGACAAGAGAGATAGCAACTAAGTTGCAGCAGACATCTAACTTGCCATTTACCAAATTTGATTATGGTGCAAATAACTTGGGTTTCTTCTCCTTTTTTTTATTAATGGGACATGGGCGTTGCTGGCTGGTCAGCATTTATTGCTCATCCCTAGTTGCCTGAGGGCAGTTGAGAGTTAACCACATTGCTGTGGCTCTGGAGTCACATGTAGGCCAGACCAGGTAAGGACGGCAGATTTCCTTTCCTAAAGAACATTAGTGAACTAGCTGGGTTTTTCTGACAATCAACAATGGTTTCATGGTCAACCGTAGATTCTGAATTCCAGATATTATTTATATTGAATTCAAATTCTACTACCTGCCATGGTGGGATTCGAACCTGGGTCCCTAGAACATTAGTTGAATTTCTGGATTAATAGTCGGGCGATAATAGCATTAGGCCATTGCCTCCTCAAAATCTCACTTTTAACAATTTAATTTTTTTTCACTCTGCTTTCCACAGTGGGTTCTCAATAATTGTTTTTTTTTTTGTTTCAACGACCTGAACAGTTGGGATTTGTGCATTCTCTTCTTTTCATGTAATGGGATACTTCAAACACAGCCACCCCACTGGGGAAGGCTGAAAATTGAAAGTCAACTACCTTGCACAGAGAATTGGTCAATGGGTATTTTCATATGATTTGCACTGTCTTCTTGATAGTGCAGAAGCAAGGTGGAATCTACAGCTCAAATGCCTCACAGGGAAATTAAACATTCTCTCTCTCCAATGTTAGAGTGTAACCAATGATAACATTGGATATGTTATAGTGTGGCCAATGGAAACATGATGTAAGGGTCAGCGATCAATGACAAAATGATGTGGTGGTCAGCTGACCAGCTGACTTAGGATAAATAAGAGCCTGTTGGGAGTTGTGGGGAAACTTGGAATGGCCTGGGGTGAGGCCTCAAGTGTTAGAGTAATGCAGTTTCTTTATTAGATCTTTTTCTTTGATTTATAAATTGAAGTAAGTTTTGTTTTATCTTGTTACCTCCAACTGAAGAGTTCCTTCTGGATGATCAATGTCTGATGTCCAGGTGAAAGTTTCAATTGGTGGGCCAAAGCAGAACTGAAGTCCCATCCCAAGCTAGTGGGGTAGAACTATATGGGACATGTCCACCATGACATGTCCAACTTTATCGACACATTCAGTGATTTTGTTTTCACCACTATAGTGAGGCTATAGATATTTCTGGAGACCTCCGATGATGCTTCACATCGCCAGGGACCCGGGTTTGATTCCAGCCTCAGGTCACTGTCTGTATGGAGTTTGCACGTTCTCCCCATGTCTACGTGGGTTTCCTCTGGTTGGTCTGGTTTCCTCCCACACTCCAAAGATGTACGGGTTAGGTGGATTGGAAATGCTAAATTACCCCTTAATGTCAGGGTGAATTTGCAGATAAATACATAGGGTGACAGGGATAGGGCCTGGGTGAGGTTGTTGCTGGTGCAGGCTCAGTGGGCCGAATCGCCTTCCTCTGCACTGTAGGGATTCTATGATTCATTAAGCTGGAACATTTCAAAGCAGGACTGAAGTCCCACGTCCAGGCTAGTGGGGTAGAACTTTGTAGAAAAGAGTTCTTGTAATAACACCATGACATGTCTAACTTTATTGACACAGTCATTGATTTATTTTTTCACCACTGTATATAGTAAGTCTGGGGCCTATGGTGATGACACTTCCTGCCCAGTTGCCATTTATGATGTCACTTCCTGCCAAGGAGCTCTCATGATCTCACTTCCTCCTGCAAAGTTTGTCTCTGAGATACAAAAATAGCAGCTAATAACAGTGTGAAGAAATTATTTGTGTAATCTAATTGGCAGTTTCACATCTAATTGTTAATGGTTGGAAGCTGTAATGTCTGTGTGGAACTGATTAACCATTGGCTCAATTATGCCATTTACCAAATCTGAAGCAATACTTATTTGCGCCAAATCGTGACATTCGTTTTTGGATAACAGACTCACAATAGGTCAAAGAACCTTTAATTATGCAGCTGTTTAAAAGGAGATTTATTGCAGCTTCAAGGAAAGAGGGAGTTTAACTGAGGCCTGTATTAAGTTCATCATTGTGTTGTCACAAGTATCTCAGGATCAAGATGACACTTTGGGTACAGAAATGTTTTGCGAATGGCTGCTCTGTCCAAGACAGCAAGAAACTACAAAGGGTTGTGAACATTGCCCAATCCATCACACAAACCAGCCTCCCATCCATTGACTCTGTTGACCATAAGATATAGGAGCAGAATTAGCAGAATCGACAGTTCCCGCTGCCTCACAAAAGTAGCTAGCTTAATCAAGAACCCCATGCACCCCAGACATACTCTCTTCCACCTTCTTCCATCGGGAAAAAGATACAAAAGTCTGAGGTCACATATCAACCGACTCAAGAACAACTTCTTCAGACTTTTGAATGAATCTACCATATATTAAGTTGAAACCAAAAGAGAAAATGCTTGAAAATCTCAGCAGGTCTGGCAACATCTGTAAGGAGAGAAAAGAGCTGACGTTTCGAGTCCAGACGACCCTTTGTCTTTTGACTTTAAGTTGATCTTTCTCTACATCCTAGCTATGACTGTATCACTACATTCTGCACTCTCTCCTTTCCTTCTCCCCTATGTACTCTATGAACGGTATGTTTTGTCTGCATAGTGCGCAAGAAACAATACTTTTTACTGTATCCCAATTTTTTGTGAAAATAATAAATTAAATCAAAAAACTGACATGATATGAATAAAACATACAGCTGAATCATAAAATAAATAAACAACTTTGCCGGCAATTTTCATGGGCAGCGAGCTTAAATATAAATGGCATTCTGAGCTCATGTTCGTCAATTGGAAATCACACAACTGTGAAGATGCAGATACTGCCATTAAGGCATTGAAGGGTGATTTGGTAGAAGTCTACAAATTATTTACAGGGAAGGACAGGGTGGATAAGGATAAACTATTTCCACTGGTTGAAGGGTCTAGAACCAGGGGCCATAATCTAAAAATTAGGGCCAAGGCATTGAGGAGAGATGTTGGAAAACATTTCTACACACAGAGAATGGGGGAGGTTTGGAACTCTCTTCTTCAAACAGCGGTGGATGCTGCTTCAATTGTTCGGCTTCAGTCTGAGATAGACAATCTTTTATTGAGCAGGGGTAACAAGGGATATGGGCCGAGGGCAGCTCCATGGAGTTAGGCCACAGATCAGCCATGATCTTATTGAATGGCGGAGCAGGCACAAGGGTCCTGCTCCGCCATTCAATAAGATCGTGGCTGAACATATGAACAGGAATGGGCTCAAGGAGCCTACTCGTGTTCCTATGTTCCTTACTATTCACACAACCGGGCTCATTTGCTCCAGCGTTTGCTTTAAGCAAAGAAGTTGGTATTCAAGCAGCAAACGGTGTTCTTGCAAAGGGAGTGCGGAGGTTTGCTGACTTCTCCAAGAATGTTGGTCTGCCTCAGAACACAGGAGCATAGGAATTAGGAGCAGAAGTGGGCAAATTCAGCCCTTCGAGCCTGCTCCGCCATTCAATCAGATCATGGCTGATCGCTCCCTGGTCTCAAATCCACCTCCCCACCTGTTCCCCATATCCCCTTAACCTTTTTTTATTAGAAATATATCAATCTCCTTCTTGAAATCAGTCAACAATTCAGACTCCACTACGCAATGGGGTAGCAAGTATTACAAATTCACCACTCTCTGCGAGAAGTAGTTCCTCCTCATCTCAGTTTTATGTCTACTGCCTCTCAAACTATCCCTATGACCTCGTTCTAGATTGCTCAGATCACCGTCCTCAACAATGACACTGATATCTGGTCGCTGTCATCTAGTTAACCACTGTTAAGCACTAATATTGTTCCACGGGAGGACTTTGAGTTGGTAATACTGCAGATTCTGTTAAGAACGCAAATATATTTTGTTATTGCAGGCTCAGTCTAATAAACGTTTAAAAGCATTCTTTGAAGCGCACTTTTATTAAAATCCTGGCTTTAATAGTTTCCATCTGCTTAAAATTCCGACCAGCGGTCACCCTTACTTCAGAGATTCAGGCGTCTGGTGTACCTCTTTAGAAAAGCAAATTTGATTTTTACAAGTCAAATCCTTTGGCAAATGTTTTGAACCACAGGATTCTGCATCCTGAGGAAGTCCAGCTTTGAACATGGTATTTCTTTAGGATGAAGGAGGTTCAATGGTAGCTCTCTCTCATAGTAGAAACTCCGCAAAGAATGGTCCCATTGTGACTCAATCCTCACTGCCAAGGCACAAAAAAATCTGCTGTAAAATTTAATATAATGTACATTCACCCAAATATAAAAAGACTACTGCAAAAACCATCTCGTGGATTCTGTCTCATTGAAGTGAACCGTTTATTTATTTTCCAACCATTCCTTGCACTTGAATCCAATTGGGGATATTTGAAGGGGTGAGGGAGGGGAGGCAGTTTGATTGTTTTATGTTTATTTATTAGTGTCACAAGTAGGTTTACATTAACACTACAATGAAGTTACTGTGAAAATCCCCTATTCGCCACATTCCAGCGCCTGCTCGGGTAAAATCAGAAATCATAGAAACCCTACAGTGCAGAAAGAAGCCATTCGGCCCATCAAGCCTGCACCAACAACAATCCCACCCAGGCCCTATCCCCGTAATCCCACATATTTACCCCGCTCATCCCTCTAACCTACGCATCCCGGGACACTAAGGGGCAATTTACCATGGCCAATGCACCTAACCCGCACGTCTTTCAGAATGTGGGAGAAAACCCATGCAAACACAGGGGAGAACGTGCAAATTCAGCACAGACAAGCTGGGGATTGAACCCGGGTCCTTGGTGCTGTGAGGCAGCAGTGCTAACCATTGTTTAACACTTGAGTCACTGAGCAGTGCAAATCCTATTCTTGTTTAACATCCCCACATGATCACTTCCAGCAAGATTCCTGCATAGGGTTCAGGAACGGGTCCTTTGGCTAGTTTTCCTCCTCAACACCTCACGCACTGCAGCCAACTACAACACCTCTACCTCCGCTCCAACACAAATCTGCACAGACTCAAGGATCGAACAGGAGATTCTTTTCTGAACTGTTTTCACATTGGGCAGCCTCCCAACTGAACCAAAGGCTGTGCACTTTGGAGAATTATGATTATTTAAGTTTATTTACCAGTGCCACAAGTAAGGCTTACATTAACACTGCAATGAAGTTACTGTGAAAATCCCCTAGTCGCCACACTCCGGCGCCTGTTCGGGTACACTGAGGGAGAATTTAGCATGGCCAATGCACCTAACCAGCATGTCTTTTGGACTGTGGGAGGAAACCGGAGCACCCGGACGAAACCCATGCAGACACAGGGAGAACTCCGCACAGACAGTAACCCAAACCGGGAATCGCACCCACTGTGTCACCGTGCCACCCTTGGAGCTGCACCCAAAAAAAGGAAAAATACGCAAAGGCAATTCAGAAAATTGGTGAATTTTAAAAATTATTTATATAAAATTGTATTTATTAGGCACCTTTTAATGTAATAATATGTCCCAAGGTGCTTCACAGGAGCGTTTATAGGACACAATCTGATACCAAGCCACAGAAGAAGATATGGGATGGGATTCCCCGATCTCGTCCGTACCCGACCACTGCCAGCGAGGTTGGAGAATTTGGCGCTCAACTGAAACTCCTTTCACCAAAGCGGCACCAGAGAATCCCAGCCGTGGGCGAGGTTGGAGGTTTCCGGTGATTAGAGCAGACCAAGCAAAGCTTGGCCAAACAAATTGGTTTTAAGGAGTACCTTAAGGAAGAAAACAAGATAGAGAGATAGAAAGTTGTAGGGAGGATATTCCAGAGAGCTTGGGGATGAGACAAATGGATTTGATTTGATTTATTATTGTCACATGTACCGGGATACAGTGAAAAGTATTGTTTCTTGCACGCTATACAGACAAAGCATACCGTTCATAGAGTACACAGGGGAGAAGGAAAGGCGAGAGTGCAGAATGCAGTGATACAGTCATAGCTACGGTGTAGGGAAAGATCAGCTTAGTATATGGCAGGTCCATTCAAAAGTCTGATGACAGCAGGGAAGATGTTGTTCTTGAGTCAATTGGTACGTGGGGCGGAATATTCCAGCCTCGCTTGCCCAGAAACCGGGAAATCCCACCTGAGGTCAACGGACCTTTCAATGGTCCACCCCTCACCCGCTCCGATTCCCATGGCGGGCTGGACGGGATGGTAAAATTCATCCCGCGATCTCAGACTTTTGTATCTTTTTCCTGACCGGAAGAAGGTGGAAGAGAGAATGTCCGGGGGGTGCGTGGGGTCCTTAATTATGCTGGCTGCTTTTCCGAGGCAGCGGGAAGTGTAGGCAGAGTCAATAAGTGAAGGTCAATGGGTGAAGGGGTGAAGGTGGAGTGGTTAAAATCAGGAGTGGGGGGGGTTACTCAGAGGCCAATATTACAGGAATAAAAGTACCTCAGAGGGTCGTGAAGTTGGAAGAGATTAAAGAGATGGAGGGGGGCAAGGCCATGGAGAGTTTCGAAAATAATCTTGCAAGTAGTGACACTTAAATTGTGCTTGTAACATTGGTTGTTGTATCCATGTGGATATTTAGAGAAATCACTTCTTGAGATGCAGAGCTGCACTGAATGATGTAGCTTGCATACCCCACCTGAGACAGCCCTGTGTCAAATCATATCCAATGGGGCCAATTCTGCTGTATAAAATTAATTAACGTCTTCCAAAATTGACATCCAATGTGACATGATGAGAATGGTTGTCCTTGCACGGGAACAGATTACCAATTAACTTTTTATCATAAGGTATCTATCCACCCCCCACCCCCCCAACTCCTCCCCCCTCCCCTTCCCTCAGTCTAATTTCATTCCTTCGCACCGTTGTGGTGAAATGTATTATTTAAAACTCAGCAGCTCCACACGATTAATCTGGAGAAGGACTGTCCGCAAATGCATTTATCAATAAGACCACAAAGAATACGATAAATCACCACGTTAAAATGTGTCATTCTTTGCGGCCAATAAAATCCAGCCTATTGGCATGTAACAGCGTCAATAGCTATAATGTAACGATCAACACAATAACTTCAATTACTGCATTTTAAGAAATACTAATATTTCACTGTGCTGTTTATCAATGAGGCCAATTGGTATCCATATTGGCAGCATTTCATTAACATTGCCGTTTGTTGTCGCTTGCCTCAGTTCGAATTGGCTTCTGCATTTCATACAACAGGGGCGACACCTCAAACATATTTCACTTGGTTCCAAAGCACTTTGATTTATCCGGTGGTCACCAAGGGCGGATTTTTACCAGCGTGTCCGCCCAACGTTCGTATGATTCCGCCCGAGGCCAACGGAGAATGCCGTTCTCCGAACCTCGGCCGCCGCCGGAATCGGAGCGGGCGTGCCGGTAAAGTTCCGGTGCAAGTCTTTCATTTTGTTTTATCCCATTTTGCAACTCTTCCTTTTCTTTTCCCACGTGGGTCTCTTCTCAGAACGGGGAAGGATTGTGGATGGGGGAGAATTATTCAAAATCACGAATTATTCAAAGTCCCTCCTCATTAACTCTGGCCAATATTATTTAAAGTTCATTATTAGCGTCTCAAGCAGGCTTACATTAACAATGCAATGAAGTTACTGAGAAAATCCCCTAGTCGGCACACTCCAGCGCCTGTTCGGGTACACTGAGGGAGAATTTAGCACGGCCAATGCGCCCAACCAGCACGTCTTTCAGACTGTGGGAGGAAACGTGAGCACCCGGAGGAAACCCACACAGGCACGGAGAGAACGTGCAGACTTCATGCAGATAATGACCCAAGCCGGGAATTGAACCTACAGTGAAGCAGCAGTGCTAACCCACTGTGCCACTGTGCCACCCCAGGTTGCCTGGCTGCAGAGGGTGTGAACGGTGGGAAAACCCGTTGACAGCAGCGGGACTGGAAGATCACGCTGCAAGCCAATGGCAGCCCACCCTCTTTTATCTCATGGCAGATGGTTTAGTGACCAGAAAACCAAAATGAAGCTGATCGGTAAAAGAAGTGGAGGCGAATCTGAGGAGTATTTTTATTTTAATGCCCTGGGTTGTTACCATCTGGGGTGCATTGACTGGAGTGTGGGGGTGGAAGCAGATTAAATAGGAAATTAGAAGACTCAAAGGGAGTATAGCTGCAGGGTTCTGGGGAAGAGCAAGGGCCTGGGACTCATTGGAGTGCACTTTCAAACAGCTGGCACAGGCATGATGGGCTGAGTGGCCTTCTTCTATGATTCTAGTCAGCTGTCTGTACATTGCAGATGCCAGAGCATGACAAAAGGAGCCTCCAACGCTGGCCATGTCAAGTTTCCTCGCTTGGGGAAGATGTCCTGTTTGACACATGAATGATGGGCACATCCATGTCCAGAGGTGCACCTCTGCCCCAGTGTGTTAGAAGGCACCAGTAAAATCTGATTGCTCCATGGAGGAGACAGGATTAAGGCAGAACTTAAATAGCAAAGAATGCTAGGGGCCTCAAGAATGTAAGGGGTGCAATCTTACCAGCTGTTCACTCTACGCTCCCGCTGCAGCGAGGTTGGAGAACGTGGCACCCAGCCAAATCTCCGTTCATTGCAGCGGGAAGGGAAAATTCCACCAGCGTAAATGGCCATAACATTCCAGCCTATATTTTTATTCCATTTTTCCCCGGGAGTCCTAGTCTGAACCCCTGGATTGTGCCCCCCTTGACTGTTTGTCACACATTCTTTATGACTTAGTCCCGTAAGGCAGCCAGTGGTCCTTCCACTGTTTGTTGCTTCTGACATAGAAACTAGAAGGAGTAGGCCATTCGGCCCTTCGAGCCTGCTCCACCATTCACCTTGATCATGGCTGATTATCGAATTCGATAACCTGATCCCCCTTCCTCACATATCCCTTGATCCCTTGAGCCTCAAGAGCTATACCTAATTTCTTTTTGAAATCGATTAATCTGAGACCTGGGAGTGTTTCACTTCTCAAGCATGGCCTTCTCCTTCAATTCGTCAGGTGGGATTCCCTGATTTTGTTTGCCCCGCCACTGTTGCCAGTGAGAATGGAGTATTTGGTGTTTAGCCAAAACTCTACTTACTGCAGTGAGACCGAAGAATCCCAGCTGCTGGCGAGGTCAGAGGTTTCCGGTGATTATCTCCGCCTTGGTGGTCGGGGACTGGGGGGTGAGGTCTTGCCCTCCTTCATTTGAAGACATGATTTTTTACAAGGTGCCACATAGTTTGAGATGAGCCATTGCTTGAATGACAACAACTTAACTAGCGCTTTCAACACCTAACAACTCCCAGGCCGTTTCACAGGAGGGATTATCAAACAGAATTTGACTCCAAGCCATGGAAGGAGATAGTATGTGAGGAAAGTGGTCGATTTTAAGGAGCTTATCAAAGGAGGAGAGTTTGAGAGAGACATGCAGAGAGGTCCAGGTAGGAGAGTCCAGAGCTTTGGGTCCAAGCAGCTGAAGACACAGGCCAGAATTTTACCGGCATGCCCGCCCCAATTCCGGCGACGCTCAGAGAACGGCATTCTCCGTTGGCCTCGGGTGGGATTGTACGATCCTCGGGCGGACATGCCGGTAAAATTCCACCCACAGTCACCAATGGTGGAGTGAATAAAAGGGGAATGTAAACTCAGTCTTGTCAAATGAGTCTGACTTGCATCCAGCACTCACAACAAGCTGTTGAATTTTTTAAAAATTCATGGGACGTGGATAACACTGGAAAGACCAGCATTTGTTGCTCAGCCCTAATTGCCCTTAAACTGAGTGTCTCGCTCTGCCATTTCAGAGGACAGTTAAGAGTCAACCACATTGCTGTGAGTCTGGACTCAAATGTAGGCCAGACCAGGTAAGGACGGCAGATTTCCTTCACATTAGTGAACCCAATGGGCTTTTGCAACCAACAATGGTTTCATACTCATTGTTAGGCTTTTATTAAATTCAAATTTCACCATCTGCCTTGGTGGGATTCAAACCCCGGTCCACAGAATGTTACCTTGGGTCTCAGGATTACTAGTCCAGTGACAATAATACCATAACATCGCCTCCCCTACTGAAGGTTCAGCACCTACAATCTCCCACCCCAGCCCAGTAACTTATCCCTATGTTACATAGGAAGCGTGTTTCGCTCAGATAATCCTCTGTTGTGGGTTAACACTGGCGAGGTTTGTTAGGCCAGAGTGCCACCACTGGGCTCAAATGGTCTCCTAGATTTCCAGTGTTACTATCAATATGGGTAGCATTGCCTTTTATCAAGCGCTAAAACTATATCATAGACATCCAGCAGAAATTATTTCACATGTTGTGACGGAAGGGAATCTTAAACACCATAAGAAAACTAACAGTTCCCAGCACCAACCCCCCTCCCGCCCACCCTCCCCAATTAGGGAACTTGGCCTTCGATATTAACTGACCCCATTGCACGTTTTATTGAAGAGCTGGTTAACATGGAGCCAATGTGGTTTGTATTTGCGCGCCACCTTCCCCCCCCCGCCCCCCCCCCCCCCCCCCCCCCCCCCCCACCCCCCACCACTCCTGTATTATTCCACCCAGAAATAGTGCTCACTTATGATAGTATTGAAAAAAATGCATAGGATACTAATTTTTAATTGTGCTGCCTATTCATTAGCGTGATTGTTGCACGCAGCCAGTGGTAACCATGCTGTTCATTGGCTGCACACATCAGCAGAGGAACCAACGTCGCAACTTCCCAGCCCCATGTGAATCTCGCTTGCCCTGCTCAACGCTGGTCTGTTGCTCTGAAAAGTGATGTTGTGGAGATGCCGGCGTTGGTCGTTATTCTGTAAATTGAGTTTGTGTCTCTGCATGCCCTCTTTGTGAGCAGATCTCCCACTCCACCTGACGAAGGAGCAGCGCTCCGAAAGCTAGTGGCATTTGCTACCAAATAAACCTGTTGGACTTTAACCTGGCGTTGTTAAACTTCTTGCTCTGAAAAGGCGTAATGTAGCTGGAGGAGGGATTGAGCAACATGCAGGAAGTGAAGCGGACCTGGAAAACCCTGAGGAATGGCATAACGTGGGACGGTATGACTTCAAGCTTTTCAGCTGCATCATAAACAAAGCACTAAAAAAACAACCAGATCCCAATAAAAAAGAAAAATTAATGTAACATCAATTACAATTCCGGCACATTCCAAAGTGCTTCACTACAAGATAGTGCTTTTGAAATACAGTCACTGCTGTAATGTAGGAAACACATCCAAAGATGTGTCGGTTAGGTGGATTGGCCATGCTAAATTGTCCCTTAGTGTTCAAAGATGTGCAGGTTAGGTGGATTGGCCATGCTAAATTGCTCCTTAGTGTGCAAATGTGTATAGATTAGGTGGATTGGCCATGCTAAATTGTCCCTTAGTGTCCAAAGATGTACAGGTTAGGTGGATTAGCCATGGGAAATTGGCTCTTAGTAAGCAAAGGTGTACAGGTTAGGTGGATTAGCCATACTAAATGCACGGGGTTACTGGGATAGAGCGGGAGTGGGGCTGGGTAAGGTACTCTTTTGAAGAGTCGGTACAGACTCTTCCGGGCCAAATGGCCTCCTTCTGCACTGCAGGGATTCTATGGTTCTATGGCAGCTTATTTGTACACAGCAAGATTCCACAACCTCCAATGATCAGATCATCTGTTTTTGTGATGATGATGAAGATATAAACCTTGGTCTCCCCCGCTCTCATTCCAGGTTGTGCCTCAGGATCTTTTGCTTCCAACTGAGAGGTCAAATGAGATCACAGTATAAAATCTCACGTGTAAAGTGGCATCTCTGGCAGAGCAGCACTCCCTTTGCACTGTGCAGTGGATGGGCTTCAGTCTCTGTGGTCGGACTTGAACCCACAACCTTGGTTCTAAGGGTGGAAAGTGTCAGCCTCTGAGCCACAACCTAGCAAGCATTCATATCTTAAAAGCAAAATACTGCGGATGCTGGAATCTGAAATGCAAAGAGAAAATGCTGGAAAATCTCAGCAGGTCTGACAGCATCTGTGGAGAGAGAATAGAGTCAACATTTCGAATCTGGATGACCCTTCATCAGAGCTCAATTCGAACCCAGGTCCCCAGAACTTTACTCTGGGCCTCTGGATTACTAGGCAAATGAAAATACCACTGGGCCATTGCCTCCCTGTTAGGTGGAGAGTGTCCACTGAATTCCCTCTTGGAGTTATTGAATCATGATATATCAGTCTGCTTCACATTGGTAATTCCTTCTCCCCATTTGGTGACCTTTAGAAGCACCCAGGTGCTTGATGTGAGACTCTGAGAAGCTTTGGGGACATCCCGGGCGGGATTTTCTGAGGTGATGCATTTTAGAAGGTCTAATACAGATGGGAAATATACAGTAAATGGCAGAACCCTTCAGAGTATTGATAGGCAGAAGGATCTGGGTGTACAGTTACACAGGTCACTGAAAGTGGCAACACAGGTGGAAAAGGTAGTTAAGCAGGCATACAGTGTGCTTGCCTTCATCGGCTGGGGCATTGAGTTTAAAAATTGGCAAGTCATGTTGCAGCTTTATAGAACCTTAGTTAGGCCACACTTGGAATATGGTGTTCAATTCTGGTCGCCACACTACCAGAAGGATGTGGAAGCTTTGGAGAGATTATAGAAAAGATTTGCCAGGATGTTGCCCTGGTATGGAAGGCATTAGCTATGAGGAGAAGTTGGAGAAACCTGGTTTATTCTCAATGGAACGACAGAGGTTGAGGGGCGACCTGATAGAAGTCTACAAGATTATGAGGGGCATGGACAGAGTGAATAGTCAGAAGCCTTTTCCCAGAGTGGAAGAGTCAATTACTAAGGGGGCATAGGTGTAAGGTGCGAGGGACAAGGTTTAAAGGAGATGTACGAGGCAAGTTTTTTACACAGAGGGAGGTGGGTGCCTGGAGCTCGCTGCCAGGGGAGGTAGTGGAAGCAGATACGATAGTGAATTTTAAGGGCGTCTGGACAAATACATGAATAGGATGGGAATAGAGCGATATGGTCCCCGGAAGGGTAGGGGGTTTTAGTTCAGTCGGGCAGCATGGTTGGTGCAGGCTTGGAGGGCCGAAGGGCCTGTTCCTGTGCTGTAATTGCTTTTATTCCTTTGTTCACTCACTCTAAGACTGGAAAATCCCGCCTGAGGCCTACGGACCTTTGCACAGTCCGCCCTCTGTCTGCTACGATTCCCGTGGAGGGCGGGATGGGAAAATTCCACCCCTGCCTCCTGTTGGGCAGTGGTCTAATGGAACACAAACAAAGGGGGACGGAAGTGTGTGATACATAAGAGGAAAGGAGAAAATGAAACTATAGAAATCTCAAGTTGCAGATAAGAATGGTTTATGACTTCCATAGAGTATTTTGCTTTGTAACCACCTTGTAAATCTATAATCAGTTTATTCACTAACATTCAGAAAGGTAAGAAACGATGATTCTAAAGCCCTCACAGATTTCCAGAAGGCAGTGCCACCTAACTAATGCTTCTTCTTTTTCCTCTTCTTAAGCAGTCACCCAGGAATGAGGATGACTCACTCCCACTGTGCGTTTTAATATGAACAACTCGTCTGATGCACAACGTGCAGAGTCTACCATATGTGGGGTAGGTGGTCTGTGAAGGGACGGGGGAAATGAGATACTTGAGGGGGTGGAGGGGGTTATGTGTTCCTCCCGCTACCTCGACTTGGTCTCCACATGCCTCTGTCAAAATCACACGAACATACGAATTGCGAGCAGTAGGCCATTCAGCCCTTCAAGGCTTATTTCCATTCAATAGGAAATAAGATGATGTTATTGTGACCTCATCTCCACATTTTACCTACCCCTCCCCCTACCACCCCCGTAACCTTTGACTCCCTTCCTAGTCAAGAATCTATCTACCTCTACCTTAAAAGTAACCCTCGATAACCCTGCATCTGCCACTCTCAGGGGAAGAGGTTTCCAAGGACTCACGACCCTCAGAGAAAGAAAGTTCTTCTCATCTCCATCTTAAATGGGAGTCACTTTCTTTTTTAACTGTGTCCCCTAATTCTAGTTTCTCCCACAAGGGGAAACACCCTCTCAGCATCCACTCTGTCAAGGCCCCTCAGGATCTTATATCTTTCAAAAAGATAATCTCTCAAACTTCTGAACTCCAGTGGATACAAATCCAATCTGTCCAATCTCTTCTGATAAGATACCCTACCCTGCCACATTCCAAGTATCAGTCAAGCGAACTATAAGTCGCTCAATGTGCTTGATTCTTTCTGAATGCTCCATCCCCATTTGTGGCCAGTCATAGAACATAGAACATAGAACATAGAAAGCCACAGCACAAACAGGCCCTTCGGCCCACAAGTTGCGCCGATCACATCCCCACCTCTAGGCCTATCTATAGCCCTCAATCCCATTAAATCCCATGTACTCATCCAGAAGTCTCTTAAAAGACCCCAACGAGTTTGCCTCCACCACCACCGACGTCAGCCGATTCCACTCACCCACCACCCTCTGAGTGAAAAACTTACCCCTGACATCCCCCCTGTACCTACCCCCCAGCACCTTAAACCTGTGTCCTCTCGTAGCAACCATTTCAGCCCTTGGAAATAGCCTCTGAGAGTCCACCCTATCCAGACCCCTCAACATCTTGTAAACCTCTATCAGGTCACCTCTCATCCTTCGTCTCTCCAGGGAGAAGAGACCAAGCTCCCTCAACCTATCCTCATAAGGCATGCCCCCCAATCCAGGCAACATCCTTGTAAATCTCCTCTGCACCCTTTCAATGGCTTCAACATCTTTCCTGTAATGAGGTGACCAGAACTGCGCGCAGTACTCCAAGTGGGGTCTAACCAGGGTCCTATAAAGCTGCAGCATTATCTCCCGACTCCTAAACTCAATCCCTCGATTAATGAAGGCATGAGTTAGGGATGCTCATGATTTGACTTGATTTGATTTATTAGTGTCACCTTGATGCGCGTTATCATACACGAGGCTAGATGCTCAGGAAATAAAGGCTTTTATTTACTGTAATGAAGCAGCCAATAATTATATACACAATCCCAGACTGAGGGGTCCCAGCCAGAGCAGGGGCCTTTATACCTCTCCCAGGAGGCGGAGCCCGACTGGGATGTACCACAACACTACAATACAAAGGTGTAACAACCCCACCCTAACCCCAACAGCAACAAGTAGCACAACCCATCCCTAACCCAACAGTAACATATGTACATCCTTGTAGTACTGGCCAGACCCTGGCTCAGTACTATCCAGTGGGAACCAACGATGGTTCACCACACACCTGTATTGGGAGACAGTGTAAAGTATTGTTTCTTGCGCGCTGTACAGACTAAACATCCCGTTCATAGGTTACGTAGGGGGGAAGGAAAGGAGAGGGTGCAGAATGTAGTGTTACAGTCACAGCTAGGGTATAGAGAAAGATCAGCTTAATATAATGTATGCCCATTCAAAAGTCTGATGGTAGCAGGGAAGAAGCTGTTCTTGAGTCGGTTGGTATGTGATCTCAAACTTTTGTATCTTTTTCCCAGCGGAAGAAGGTGGAAGAGAGAATGTCCGGGGTGCATGGGGTCCTTAATTATGCTGGCTGCTTTTCTGAGGCAGTGGGAAGTGTAGATGGAGTCAATGGATGGGAGGCTGGTTTGCGTGATGGATTGGGCTACATTCACAACCCTTTGTAGTTTCTTTGGTCATGGTCAGAGCAGGAGCCATACCAAGCTGTGATATAACCAGAAAGGATGTTTTCTATGGTCCATCTGTAAAAGTTGGCGAGAGATAGCCTCCTGAGAAAGTAAAGGCACTGATGGGCTTTCTTAACTATAGTGTCGGCGTGGAGGGACCAGGATAGGTTGTTGATGATCTGGACACCTAAGAAACTTGAATCATTGGGGATGGTGGTTTCCTTTGGGTTGCTTTGAGAACATCCCTAAAGCATTTTCTCTGTCCTTCTCCAGGGAGTCTGTTACCCTTACGAGGTTTGGAGTTCTGCAATTGTTTCGGGACACAGTCAGATCCGGGGACCGCATGACCCAATGCTGTTATCGAGCCAACAATGGGCTAGATCTTGCTGGTAGGAAAAAAGTGGGCTTGGCAGTATCTTCTAGTCCCGCTAGGTCTGGTAGTTAAGAATACAAGTATCTTTTTGAATCATGTGATAGTTATTAATTCAATGCCAATCAGTAGCTCTGGCCCTGAATTGGAACAATTTAGTGCTCTGTCTCATTGCTTCAATTATTGTACTATTGTTGGAGATCTAAATAAAAAATCAAGCTGCAAACATGTTACTTTTTTCATACATTTCCTCTCTTTTTTCCACAGCAATCAAATATTTATTTTGCTCTCTTTCAGTGTTTGATTCAATATTAATTCACACTCCTTCTCAATCCTTAATCTGCACTAGTTAAGGAGTTAGAGCACTAGTCCCATCAATCACTGAGTTCTCAGATGCTCTCACTGTGAGGGTAACAGCTTATGGTGAGTAAAAAAATATTTGAGCTGAAAGGTACAGAAAAAAAGGTCTCGCTGACTGCAGGGTATGCCATTGCAACAAAAACAGCTTTTGCAGATTGGACTGGACTGCACTATGATTACATCAATTAAGGACTTGCAGGGTGGCACAGTGACACTGCTACCCCACAGCTCAAAGGACCTGGTTTCAATTCCAGCCTTGGGTGACCGTGTGAAGTTTGTACATTCTCCCCGTGTCTGCGTGGGTTTCCTTCGGGTGCTCCAGTTTCCTCCCACAGCCCAAAGATGTGCGGGTTAGGTGGATTGGCTATACTAAATTGCCCCTTAGTGTCCAAAGATAAAGTAAAGTTTATTTATGAGTCACAAGTAAGGCTTACATTAATACTGCAATGAAGTTACTGTGAAATTCCCCGAGTCGCCACATTTCAACGCCTGTTCAGGTCAATGCACCCTAACCAGCACGTCTTTCAGACTGTAAGAGGAAACCAGAGTATCCGGAGGAAACCCATGCAGACACGAGGAGAACGCGCAGACTCCGCACAGACAGTGACCCAAGCCGGGAATCGAATCCGGGTCCCTGGCGCTGTGAAGCAGCAGTGCTAACTGTGCCACTGTGCCACCCTGTGTGCAGGTTAGGTGGATTGGCCATGCTAAATTGCCCCTTGGTGTCCCAAAGGTGTGTAGGTTAGGTGGATTAATCATGGTACAAAAACAGAAAATGCTGGAAAATCTCAGCAGGTCTGACAGTCTCTGTGGGGAGAGAATAGAGTCAATGCTTTGAGTCTGGATGACCCTTCGTCAGAGCTGGTAATGGTAAATGTGTGGGGTTACGGGGATAGGATGGGGGAAGAGGGCCTAGATAAGATACTCTGTCAGAGAGTTGGCGCAGACTCGATGGGCCGAATGGCCTCCTTCTGCACTGTAGAGATTATTCGATTCTACTCTATGACATTGTAATATTCACCTACTCTGCTCTCTCACTCATTTTGATTAGCTATTGTACCGATCCACTTGAAGTTTGCATGGACTGGCAAATGTGCAGAATTCAAGTTGCAATCTTCATTCCTCAAAAGTTGTTTTTTTTCTATTTTGAAAGAAGACCAATATTAACACTGGATTTTTTTTTAACCCGAGTGTAAGACGATCGTGAAAGGTCCAGAATGGCCTCTGCCTCGGTATTTAAAGACTAGGCACAAGTGCGACGCACCGAGTCACATTCTCTTGAAACCGATACATGGGAATCAGAGTGGAGCGGGACACATCGACGTGCAGAGAAATGTGATATATGTCCTTCTGCAAAAGATTAAAAATGAATAACCCACTTGAAGTGGAGTGGAGGGGATGGGGGGTTGGGGGAGATGAAACAGCAACATAGGATAACAAGCGGGTGAGATTTGCTTCCTTTCAACTGTCCTCTTTAGCAGTAATAGGATAACCCTTTAACAAGCTGGTAGCCTATCAAGCTGCCCCTTAGATATGACCCTGGGGTGAAACAGGGAAGTCATCTCTGCTTAAAGCAATTCAGTCTCTGTTGCCAGCCAATAATGAAGTGACCTAAATAATATAAAACCCTTTGCTGCCGTGTGATGATTTTTGTCCGGGATAAGAGTGGGAATCCTCATTCGGAGTCACAGTTCATTTCATTTTTCACTCCTGATGAGATCTGAAGTCGTTATCTGATAAAATTGAACAACTATTACTAGGCTGTGCTGAGTAAAGCCCTTTGACTGCTCTTAACAGAAATCCTATACACTCCACTTTGTCAGCACTTTTGAATTCATCGTCGTACCACGATGATAGGAATAATCTTACCAACTCAGATTGACAGTTCATTTCAAAAATCAATATTTACAATTTACTTCTTTCAAAGTTCATTCAAGAGAAGATTCCATATTATCCCTCTCCAAATAAGCTGATCATATCTCCGGCATCCCCTGGAATGAGTTTTCCCAAAATGTGAATTTTTGGTAAAAATCAATGTCAGCATTGTGCACTTTAATCTTGCCCCTGATGACAGTAAATCTTTATCTTTTTATGGGTAAATGCCAGTGGCTGCTGACACCATTTCCTCTCAGAACAAAGCCTGGTCCATGTGGGCTCTGGTAGATACATGGAACCCTAATGTGGCTGGACATGTTTCACTGGGGTCATTAATCAGACGCACTGACAGCCACCTTCTCCTACAGCTCACTGGTCTGCATTTGTACTCCATCCGCTGCTGAAGGTGGACAGAGAGCGGGGGGTGGGAGGAGGGGGAGTGGGGGGGGGGGGGGGGGGGGGATAAATAAAGGATTTGTAGACGCATTCGATGCTATTGTATTTTAATCCCCTGTAATTATCTGTGTAATAAACCCATCTACTCTCTTTGAATTTTCTTCTGCTGGTAAAATAATAATCAATATTCACAAACTAATGGCATTAGCCAAGCTCTTGTCCTTTCTTCTGAGGCAGAGGCGAATTGCATTTTGCTACGGTAGCTAAAATGCTCTCAGCCCCCTCTGACTATACCGGCAATATCTCTATTTTAGAAGCAGCTTCCTCTGCCGTAACCAGAAGAGGAACGTTGCAGTAACTGGTGAACACCGACCATTCAGACGCGAGCCTCTTGTAACGTGCGTGTCTTGTAACGAAGCAGCGTCTTTTTAGAGCGAAGTCTTCGAGAATTGGAGTGGGTCTTGCAAAAGTAAAAGAAAAAGGTCAAATCAAATCGTCCGCTGCCAAACACAGCCGTGCGGTGGCATAATCCTTCGGAGATTTTAAAAAAATAGTCTGGAATCTAAAATGAAATGACGTTCCAGCGATGGGTCCCACCTTGAATTTTAGTTTAATCCGCATCCAATTTCCAGCTTTTATTTAACGTACACTGTCTGCGCGGAGTCTGCACGTTCTCCCCGTGTCTGCGTGGGTTCCCTCCGGGTGCTCCGGTTTCCTCCCACAGTCCAAAGATGTGTAGGTTAGGTGGACTGGCCATGCTAAATTGCCCCTTAGTATCGAAAGATGTGTGAGTTAGGTGGATTGGCCATGATAAATTAACCCTTAGTGTCCAAAGATTGCGAGTTAGGTGGATTGGCCATGCTAAATTGCCACTTAGTATCCCAAGATATGTAGGTTAGGTGGATTGGCTATGCTAAATTGCTCCTTAGTGTCCAAAGGTGTGCGGGTTAGGTGGATTGGACATGCTAAATTGCCCCTTGGTGTCCCAAAGATGTGTAGGTTAGGTAGATTATTCATAGTACAAAAACAGATGTGCGGGCCAAAAGAGAAAATGCTGGAAAACCTCAGCAGGTCTGGCAGCATCTGTGGGGAGAGAAAAGAGCTGACGTTTCGAATGCAGATGACCCTTTGTCAAAACTGCCAAAGATATGCGGGTTCAGTTGATTGACGATGCTAAATTGCCCTTTAGTGTCCCAGGATGCGAAGGTTAGTGGAAATAGCGGGGTAAATGTGTGGGGTTATGGGGATAGGGCGTGGGTGGGATTGTGATCAGTGCAGACTCGATGGGCCAAATGGTCTCCTTTGGCACTGTAGGGAATTCTATGATCTATGTCAGCCCTTGTTTAGGTTCCACAAACCAAAAAAGAAAAGCACCGACGCAACATCCATCTCTCTGCTATGAATCAGTTGCTGACAAGCTCACGGATAATAAAAATGGTGATTAGGAACATTTTGCGATTGGCATGTTGCTTTAAAAGGACTTCCCTTCACCCCTGGAGACCTCGATTTGAACCTTGCACACACACACAACAAAAAAAAAGATTTCACCCTCACTGCTTGCTATTTAGGGTCAAGAACTGAACGGAGTTTGCCTTAATCACCTGTGTCTGAAACAGAAAACTTCACTTCCTGCTGTTTATATTTGAAGTGCTTTTATTGTATGTCCCTTTGTAATAATCAGCGTGAGGGTGTCAACACACAAAGGAGCGAATGTTGTTTTTTCACCTTTTTCAAAGGCATGATGCATTTTGAGATGACACCGATTCACCAAGTGTCGACGGCGTATCAGCGCTTGCTGTGCCTGCAGTAAGGCTGCAATTATTAATCAAATAAACACACAAGGTTTTAAAAGCAACATTGGAAAAATCATGTAACTGTTGTATGCTCTGTGACAGGCTGAGGATACTGCAAAGGGAAACTGAAAAGCCAAGCGGGAAGACAACTAGAAATTAAATGCTGGGAAAAGATGGATTTTACAACATTTAAGGGAGCCGTGGTGTCAACGGGGGAACCACCGATCTATCGCCAGTCATCTACAGAGGGCTCCTAAAACAACTTGAGGATGAGACGTTACACCAAAGTTCCTGTCTGGTCGCTCAAGTGCATGTATGAGATCCCTTAGCACTATTCCAAGGAAAATCAGTCGGGTTCTCCCTGGTGACCTGGTCACAGAATCATAGAATCCCTACAGTGCAGAAGGAGGCCATTTGGCCCATCACATCTGCACCAACCACAATCCCACCCAGGCCCTATCTGCGCAACCCCATGTATTTACCCAACTAATCCCCTGATGTTGAGAGGCAATTTAGCATGGCCAATCCATCTAACCTGCACCTCTTTGGACTATCTACCCCTCAATCAACGTCACAAGAAAAAACAGACAATCACTTCACTATTGCATTGTGGGAGCTAGCTGTGTGCAAACACTGTACATTTCCAAAACTGCAACAGTAAGTACACTTCACAAATACTTCATTGGCTGTTGAGCACTTGAGGATGCCTCCCCGCCTCTTTTGCTCAGGTCCCCAATGCAAGTCTTTCTTTCCTGGCGAAGAAAGGACGTTGGAGAAATTTGAAGGCTTTTCAAACCAAGATTGAGAGAGAGTTTGCAAATTGGCCAAAGAACTTTAGGGATAGGAACAGAGGAACATAAGAATTATTAAGGAACAAGTAGGCAACTCAGCCCTTCGAGCCTGCTCCGGCATGCTAAAATTGCCCCTTAGTGTCCTGAGATGCATAGGTTAGAAGGATTAGTGGGTGAATATGTAGGGATATGGGGTAGGGCCTGGGTGGGATTGTGGTCAGTGCAGACTCGATGGGCCGAATGGCCTCCTTCTGTACTGTAGGGTTTCTATGATTCTATGAGATCATAGCTGATCTCTCCCTGGTCTCAAATCCACCTCCCCTACCTGTTTCCCATATCCCTCTTTCCCTTTATTTGTTAGAAATATATTTATCCCCTCCTTGAAACCCTTCAATGATTCAGACTCCACCGTGTTGCTGCAGATTTGGTTTTGTGCAGGAAGACTTGAGAAGGTAGGCTTCCAACCGCCCCACATTTGTCGGGAACTTTGATGCAGAAAATCAGAACCTCTTGCTTTCACTTCTCACATCCATGATCTCCTACATACATGGGGAAACCCGTTCCATAGTAGGAAGACATGAAGGGAGAGGCAAGTGTTGTTCCTTTCATTAATATTCCTTTAATAAGAGGACTTGTCTCCTGTTGATTGCTAACTGCTGTTGAAAACTCTCACACTGAGAGGTTAATGGGGTGCAAGACAGATTTGACGGAGAATTTTGGTGTTTTCCAGATTGATCAATGGTGTCAGGGGGGAAACATTCCACGGTACATTTTCCCTCATTGGCCTGAGCTTTCTCTTTGCTTTTCATTGCTGTTCCCAAAGGATTAAATGGCTACGGAATGAGAGGAGAGGTTATGGAGTCACTGATGTTCCAGTCATGAAGAGGCTGGAAGAACCAGTTGGCCTTTCCTACTAGTCAATTTTGTGTGTGGAAAACCTCAAAATGAGCTGTAGTGCATTATTGCACTGAGGCATAGGGCCACAGAGTGGGGACATTAGCTTCTTACTGAAGTTCACTACATAGAACCAAGGGACATCGATTCAAGATAAGTGGCAGTAGGTGTAGAGGGGACATGAGGAAGAACTTTTTACACAGAGGGTGGTGGGTATCTGGAATTCGCTGCCCGACTTGGTGGTGGAGGCAGAGACTCTAAACTCATTTAAAAAGTACCTGGATCTGCACCTTAAGTGCTGTGAGCTACAGGGCTATGGGCCAGGTGCGGTAAGGTAAGGGATTAGAAAGGGAAACTGGATGTCCTTGAGCTGGCATGAACAAGATGGGCCAAATGGTCTTCTGTGCTGTAACTCTTCTATGGTTCTATAGGTGAGTTCCCAACTTCAGCCATTCCCCCCATGAATATGTAAGGAACACCGTTGTCTGTGGGGCTGCTGGGACGGAGCTGCCAGCCACCTAATTGGTCAGGAGCTCTTAGAGGTGAAACATCCTCCCACATGGGGGCGCTAAGTCACAACATCAGACAATTAAGCATAAAACCCAGTCATGGCTTCCCGGGCCAGCGGAGTTGGACTTACCCCTGATTTTCCAGCCAGTGGGTGAGGCCACTACCCCTGCATAAAACCCACTTCTAATTGTGGATTTAAAAAAGCAGTGGATCAAGATTCTGCTCTGATCCAACAACACTCAAGAAGCTCAATCCCCTCTAGGACAAAACAACCTGTTTGATTGGCATCCCATTCACCAATTTAAACATTCACTCCTTTCAACGCTGATGCGCAGCAGTTGGAAAATGTATTGCATGTAAGATTCACTGCTTCAACTCACCAAGACTCCTTTGACAGCACCTTCTGACCCCGTGACCTCTACCACCTAGAGGGACAAGGGCAGCAGATACATGGGAAGACCACCACCTGGAAGTTCCTCTCCAAGTCACTCACCATCCTGACTTGGAAATATATTCCTTCACTGTCGCTGGGTCAAAATTCTGGAACTCCCTCCCTAACAGCACTATGGACATCACATGGATTGCAGCGGCTCGAGAAGGCAGTTCACCACCACTTTATTGAGGGTAAATAGGGATGGACAACAAGTCATGGCAAAGCCAACCACACCCACATCCTATGAAAGAATAACAAAAGACAATGGAGTTGTGATAACGTGGCTGCCATGGAAAATCTGTAGGTGGATGATAAAAAGGAGTGTAAAGAATATCTTCTTTATCATGGAAGCTGAGGAAATCATGGATATTATTCAATTGTTGCATAGGTTAACAATTGAAATTCAGCCAACACAGCATGCCTTCCAATTAGACCAATGCTTCTCAAACTTTATTCATTCTTGGGCCACTTTGGCAGGACGCAGGCCCACACTCAACCCATTGATCCTATCCCGGCTGCTTTCGCTTTCCACCATTAAAAAAACACATCAGGATGAGTGGGAATGAGCTGATTGATGTCTGCTTCCAAGTTGAAGACTTTCACTTTGATGTCAGACTCCATGTTCTGTCAAATCCTTTTCTTGGTTTTTAGACCTGCAGATATTGAAAGTCTGACCTTGTAGCTATCTGCTGTAAGAGGTACACACAACTAGTTAATGAAACTACAAGGTTTGTGATGGTTGTCACTTTAAGCATCAATCTGCAGAGTAAGGGTAATGACTCAAGAATAGCTTCTTCCCTGCTGTCATCAGACCTTTGAATGGACTTACCTCGCATTACGTTGATCTTTCTCTACACCTCTACTCTACTATGACTGTCACGCTACATTCTACACTCTCTCCTTTCCTTCTCTATGTACGGTGTGCTTTGTCTGTATAGCGCACAAGAAACAATACCTTTCACTGTATCCCGATAAATGTGACAATAATAAATCAAACCAAATCAAATCAATGACTCGGGGAACCATTCGTGGAGCAGGGCGGGGGATCACCCTGGTAAGTGCAGGCTTCTCTACTGAGTCATTTCGGGAGTTGATTGCAGTCACAATGCTTCGGGCCTCTGTATACTTTTAACCTGTAATAAATCATTATTTTTTCTCTAACCTGGTGAATGAGCATCTTTACAAATGATCCTCAGACTGTGAGTACTCAGTTTTCATTGATGTTGAGAAAAGAGTTCTTACCAAGATGCCCCTCTTTGGATGAATAAATCTATTTGACTCCTCCATGGAGGGTTGGATACAATAGGGAGAATGCCTTGGGTATTACTTCCAAGTGAACAAGATAGTGGAGGAAGTGAAGCAACAAGGCAATTCTCTTGAGTGCCTGTGGAACCCAAACTTGTAATTTGATTTGCAGTTTCACAGCCCCAACACGCTGACCCAAATCATTCAGTGAGCTTGTGAAATTGGTGAAGTCATATTTCAGCCTAAGCCATTAGTTATACTCCAGGAATATACTCCAGGGATTCAAGTTTAATTCAAAGGGGAGAGCCAGAGGCGAAACGATTGCATCTTAGATATCGGAGTATGGCGATTTTGGAGTCGCCTTGAATGATATGTTACAGGACAGATTAGTCTGCGGGGTGAATAACGAGGCGATTCAATGGAGATACAGTGGAACCCCGATTTTACGCGTCCCGATTTAGCGCGAAATCGGATATGACGCGATGAATCATTGGACCCTTTTTTTTGCTCTTTCCAGTTTAGTGATTTAGCGCGACCCCGATTTAGCGCGTCCCCAATAACATTCGCGATAACATTTTATGGACCCCAACCATCGCATTACAACGGGGCTGCACTGTACTTGCAAAGGTTGATATACATCTTAAAGGCGCAATGGAGATAGCAATGGAGAGGCAATTGTAAGCACTGAAAAGGTCCGTAAGAGTTACACCACATGTGCATTTTCTGGTAGCCCATGGACCCACCTGGAGGGGCCTCGCAGAACACGCTTTGAGAACCATTGATCTACAAGATGCACTGTAGCAATCGAGAAGACTCCTTTGACAGCAGCTTCCAAACACATGGCCCCGAGCACCGAGATAACAAGAGGAGCAGACACCTTGGCAGGTTGCCCTCCAAGTCACTCATCATCTTCGCCAACTAAAAAACAGTATGCAATGCCATTAAACATTGATCACCTCACTGTTGTCAAGAGTAGAACACCACTCTCCTAAACTCTACTCCTACCTCCCGCCTCAATTGCAGAATATTCTCTTCCTCTGCTTCCCTTTGCACTCTCGTGGTCGCTGCACCGTACTCTGTTCCACTCCCATTTCCTCCAACATACACCATTCATTGCAACTCTCACCCCCCCATACCCAGATCTTATGCACTACATGTAACAATGTGGCCATGGCAAGAAACTAGGCCAGCAAAAGACGACATAGAGATACAAGAAGCTAAAGAAAAAATGGGATAACATTTATTTATGAGAGTCACAAGTAAACACCCAAAGGAAACCCACGCAGACATGGGAAGAATGTGCAAACTCGGCACAGACGGTGACCCGAGGCCGGAATTGAACTCGGGTCCGTGGCATTGTGAGGCAGCAGTGCCAACCATTGTGCCACCGTGCCGCCCATGTCAGAAGATGGAAGAGGAGATGGATAAATAACTGGGGCATTATTCTCCAACACCCTTGTAATGAGGGATAAGTTGAAATTTATTTATTAGTGTCACAAGTTGGCTTACATTAACACTGCAATGAAGTTACTGAGAAAATCCACCAGTCGCCATTCTGCGGCGCCTGTTCGGGTATACTGAGGGAGAATTTAGCGTGGCCAATGCACCTAATTAGCACATCTTTCGGACTGTGGGAGGAAACCGGAGCACCTGGAGGAAACACACACAGCCACAGGGAGAGGGTGCAGACTTTGCAAAGGCAGTGACCTAAGCCGGGAATCGAACCCAGGTCCCTGGCACTGTGAGACAGGAGCACTAACCACTGTGCCACCATGCCACCGCAGATAGATAGATCATTCAGTTGAGCAGAATACATAGAATTCCCATAGAGCAGAAGGAGGCCATTCGGCCCATCGAGTCTGCACTGACCACAATTCCACTGAGGCCCTATCCCCATAATCCCATGCATTTACCTTAGCTAGTCCCCTGACACTGAGGGGCAATTTAGCATGGCCAATCCACCTAAACTGCATATCTTTGGACAGTGGGAGGCACCTGGAGGAAACCCACACAGACATGGAGAGAGTATGCAAACTCCGCACAGACAGTGACCCAAGCCGGGAATCGAACCCGGGCCCCTGGCACTGTGAGGCAGCAGTGCTAACCACTGTACCACTATGCCGCCCATCATTTCTAATATTAGAAGCTAATATTAAAAATGAGACAGATCTCGAGAGCATCAGGATAGAGTTAAATAGTGAAACAAATGCTTAGGCTGAAACATCAAGGAGGGAATTCTCCCGTCCTGCCCACCATGGGAATTGTAGAGGTCAGGGGGAAATCCACACAAAGGGCCTATAACCTCGGGCGGGATTCTCTGGTTTTAGGGCAAGTGCGGCCGGAGAACCCCACCCCAGCTTTCTGTGGTGTCCCTGGAGGTGTCTCCCACATTGATACTGTTGTAATGAATTCCTCGGGCTGAATCTGTCCCGTCTCATAGCATTCTCTCACAGGGCTGAAGTTTGTGGGTTGCTTTATTTCTGTAATGTTCTCATCAATACACATCCTGTCAATATGAATGTCCATTTTCCAATGGAGTGTGAGGTGAGAGCTGCCAAACTTTATCCTTGCTCTGCTGTTGTGAATTGGTTTTGACCAGTGGTGAAGCTGTTATTTGACCCTGATAATTCCTGCCTCTCTTTCTCTCTCTCTCTCTCTCTGTCCAAACACACACATCTCTCTAAATAAAGCAAGACTTTTCTGGGGCTGGTGTACCTTCAACACAAAAATTGCAAATACATTGAGCCCGCCAAAACAAGCAGTTGCAACACTCCATCAAAATAATGGCATACATCTTTCTTATCATTTCCTTTTCACCCTGTCTCACTCATTTTGTTCTTCACAGATTTTCAATTCCTTTCATTAGAATAGGAGGCCATTTGGCCCCTCAAGTCTGCTCTGCCGCTCATTTTGATCACGCCGGTCTGAATTTTAATTCCATCAACCTGTCTCAGTTCTTAAATCCCATCTCATACTTTCCCTTATGAACTAAATCATTTGCTCTTAGATCCAGGGTTGATGGCGATGTTTGTATTTGTAGAGTGAAGTGAGAGCAAGATCCAAAAAAAGGCAATCAGATAGTGAACAAAGAACAAAGAAAAGTACAGCACAGGAACAGGCCCTTTGGCCCTCCAAGCCCGTGCTGATCATGATGCACTAACTAAACTAAAAAAACCTTCTGCCCTTACTCTGTCCGTATCGCTCTATTACCTCCCTATTCATGTACCCGTCCAGATGCCTCTTAAATGTTGCTAATATGGCTGCTTCCACCACCTCCTCTGGCAGCGCATTCCAGGCACCCACCACTCTCTGCGTGAAAAACTTCCCCCACATATCTCCCTTAAATTTTCCCTCTCTCACCGTGAACCTGAGCCCCCTTGTAATTGACACTTCCACCCTTGGAAAAAGCCTCTGACTATCCATCCTGTCTATGCCTCTCATAATTTCATAGACCTCTATCAGGTCTCCCCTCAGCCTCCGTCTTTCCAGTGAAAACAATCCTAGTGTATTCAATCTCTCCTCATAGCCAACACCTTTGAGACCAGGCAACATCCTGGTGAACGCTCTTTGCACTCTCTCCAAAGCTTCCACATCCTTCCGGTAGTGTGGTGACCAGAACTGCACGCAATACTCCAGATGCCGCCTAACCAAGGTTTTATAAAGCTGCAACATGATTTGCCAACAGTGGGAAAATCTCAAGGACTGCAGCGGTCCAAGGGATGGGACAAATGGTTTGGCGATGAAATGTGCTTGGATCAGCAGCTCTTAGAGTTTTAGGAGCTGGGAGGACTGGTGGACAAACCTGCCCCTGTTCGTCCTGCTCTTAATACTGCCCCCTTCACATGCCGCTGCAGACTCAGTGGGCTGAAGGGCCTCTTCCTTCTCAACCTCCTGCTGTCCAGGTGAGGTGAGGGTAAAGTTAATGAGCTTGGCACATGTTGTATATTTTATATCTTGGATCTCAGCAGAACTAACACTTGTATCTGTGTGTGTAAATTTACTTGCAGTGTTTTAAGATGTCTACTTTATGCTCTAACTCTGGCTTCCAGCTTTTTTCCTCCAGCTTTGTTTACTTTTCTCTATGGCCACACTTAGGCTGAACCAATCAAGCACAATGGGCATCAATTGTAAATAGACTCAAACACAGAACAATTGTACCATTGAACACTGCACCACATGACACAATTCTAGGGGGAGGCAATGGCTAGTGGCATTATAGCTAGACTATTAATCCAGAACTAATGCTCTGGTGACCCGGGTTCAAAGTCCACCAGGGCAGATGGTGGAATTTGAATTAAATAAAAATATCTGGAATTAAGAATCTGCTGGTGACCATGAAACCTTTGTCGGAAAAACCCATCTGGTTCACTAGAATCATAGAAACCCTACAGCACAGAAAGAGGCCATTCGGCCCATCGAGTCTGCACCGACCACAATCCCACCCAGGCCCTACCCCCATATCCACCCACGAATCCCTCTAACCTATGCATTTCAGGACACTAAGGGCAATTTTAATATGGCCAATCAACCTAACCCGCACATCTTTGGACTGTGGGAGGAAACCGGAGCACCCGGAGGAAACCCACGCAAACACAAGGAGAATGTGCAAACTCCACACAGACAGTGACCCAAGCCGGGAATCGAACCCAGGTCCCTGGAGCTGTGGAGCAGCAGTGCTAACCACTGTGCTACCGTGCCGCCCTAAAGGACTAATGTCCTTTAGGGAAGGAAATCTGCCGTCCTCACCTGGTCTGCCCTACATGTGACTCCAGAGCCAAGCTAAGTGGTTGACTCTCAACTGCCCTCTGAAATGACCTAGTGAGCCACTCAGTTCAAGGGCAACTAGGGATGGGCAATAAATGCTGGTCAGCCAGTGATGCCCGTGTCCCACAAATGAATACAAAAAAAAATTTCTGGACTGCACTACATGTTCCTTCCTGGCAATATGGTAAAGTCAGGAAGAAGTCTCACAACACCAGGTTAAAGTCCAACAGGTTTATTTGGTAGCAAAAGCCACTAGCTTTCGGAGCGCTGCTCCTTCATTAGGCAAGTCTCAATATGGTAAAGTTACAGTAAGATAAGTGAAAGAGCTGACTGAGTTATGAGGGACATGGTGGATAGGGAGAAGCTGGTCCCCTCAATTAAAGGATCAGTCTCAAGGTGACACACGCTCAAGTTGAGGGGCAGGAGGTTTAGGGGGGATACCCAGAGGGTGGTGACAGTCTGGATTGTGTTGCCTGAGAGGGTGGTAGAGGCAGGTTGCCTTGCATCCTTTAAAAAGTACCTCATAACATTCAAGGCTTTGGGTCAAGTGCTGGTAAGTGGGATTAGGTGGATAGGTCAGGTGTTTCTCACGTGTTGGTGCAGACTCAATCGGCTGAAGTGCCTCTTCTGCACTGTGTGATTCAGTGAATATAAATGGAAGCTCATTACTAGGTACTTCAGAACATGATATATTACTGTAAAAATTGGCTCCTCCCACAGAACCATTTGCTGGAGATATTGTGGAGAACCAATTAAGACCATAAGACAAAGGAGCAGAATTAGGCCACTCGGCCCATCGAGTCTGCTCTACCATTCAATCATGGCTGATAATTTTCTCATTCCCATTCTCCTGCCTTTCCCCCCAAAACCCTTGATCCCCTTATTAATCAAGAACCTCTCTATCTCTGTCTTAAAGACACTCAACGACCCGGCCTCCAAACCTTCTGCGGCAAAGAGTTCCACAGATTCACCACTCTCTGGCTGAAGAAATTCCTCCTCATCTCTGTTTTAAAGGTTGTGCCCTCTGGTTCTAGTTTTTCCTACTAGTGGAAACATCCTCTCCATGTCCACTCTATCCAGGCCTCGCAGTATCCTCTGAGTTTCAATAAGATCCCCCCTCATCCTTCTAAACGCCAACGAGTACAGACCCAGAGCCCTCAACCATTCCTCATACAACAAGCTCTTCATTCCAGGGATCATTCTTGTGAACCTCCTCTGGACCCTTTCCAAGGCCAGCCCATCCTTCCTTAGATATGGGGTCAAAAATGCTGACAATACTCCAAATGGGGTCTGACCAGAGCCTTATACAGCCTCCAGAATTCCAACACTTAAAGTCACTTTGTTTCCATATAAATTCCCTCGTAACACATTTAACCCTTTAACCCCACCCCCACCCCCGGCCCCCCATTCCTCTTGAACGTTGGCAGTGAATTATCAGTCTTGTATGGGGCAGAAGGCACAATATGTTGATAATATGCTGTTACTCCTGTTCAAAATTGTTTTAAATTCTCTCTTCAGGCAGAAACCTACCACCACTGCCCATTTGACCTCAGAAAACGTGTAGAAGCATCAATAATCCCTTGTTACCGATCCGCGCACCATTTTTGGTCTGTAACACCCAGGGCGATAGATAGAGGACAGGTAGCCAATCATAATGAGGTCATTTGGGTCCTGTATCAGCAGAAACAGGTGGTCAAACATCTGTTTCTACACCGTGGCTCATTATGAATGCTTGGCTGAACTCCAAGATTCACAAATGCATTAGTTCAGCAAGGTCTATTTTGATAAATTGAAATGGAGTGTTTACTTTGATTGACTGACATCCTTATGAGGTTTTGATAAGTTATTCTTTCTTTGATCTCTTTGGCCAATGTCTGCACAACTATTTGGACAACATTAAGAGGGTTGAAGTGAGGTAAAGAAACTATTATTGGCGCAATGATGGTCTGTCTGTTTGAAACTTTATCGAGTTTTAAGAACAGCAGGTGTTTGAATAGATATTTTTTCCTCAGCAATTCAACACTTGCCAATGTTATATTATGTTTCATTGGTTCTATTCATTGTGCATACTGAGTGAGTCTAAATGGAAGGGCATGGAGGCTTGAAGGTGGTTTGGAGGTCATAGATGGAGCATGGAGGTCACGGAAGGGGCATGGGGAAACACATGGGTAAGATGTAACATGTGGGTAAGATCTTTTAAACTTAGCTTTCAAAGGGTTCTCAAATGTAGACTATGGTTCACCGTTCCTCTGAAGGACTGTGAAACATGGCTCATCCAGAGACAGGTCCAACTGCATGGAAGTTACTGTTGGGGGGTGGTGGGGGGCGGGGGGGGGGGGGGAGAAGGAGATGCCTGTTCCCACAGTGGAGCCATACAGTTCGGGGGTGCAGGATGTGGACTCGTTACCTGCACCCTTATCCTACGCTGGAATTCCTTCTGGGTATGGGGGGGGTGGGCGAGAATCCTGGGATGAGATGCCGCCCACAATTTTTAAATGGTTCCATAGTCAGCTCGTCTCCAGGAGAGTCCCACCCCTCGTCTTGTGAGTATTTGGATCGGAAACTGGATTGAGAAAAATCAGCTCTTGGTTCAACCATCACGCTCACTTGGTTCAGATCAAATGAAACTAATTAAATACAGGGCAGGAGCTGAACGATTAAAATTGCATCTTCCTTCACGTGGAATAGAAGAGGCTCACATTTAGTTGCTAACACAAGAAGCGAACAAGCTCGGCCCCACACCTGCCACTTCACTCCCTTCATGTGAAACTAATTCCATTTGTCCAAATATGTCCCTAGGCCTCTCATTCTGAAAACAATCTCAGATCTATATATTCAGTGGGCACAGAATTTGTCTTCCATTTGTTCTGATACAACAGCCTTAGACAGGCTCAGAGGTAATACTGTCTGCCTGCACTCTGCTGCCACACAGATGTAGCGTTGAATTTTGTGCCTTCATTATAGTGACCTCTCCTAGTTAATGATATTGCTCATTGATTTCTTGTTCTCAAGGAATCAAAGGACTGCAATGAATACACTTGAAATTCTCCAGCGTTGATCTTTTGGAAGGCAAGTCTGATGGCATGAGAACACTTACAATATTGAATGCTGCAAGTTTTCAAATCTTAAAGCTTGTAGTGTGAAGGCACATGGATGGCAGAGGCAATGACTGGGAGGAGGAAACAATGATTCTCAGGGAATTTGGATTGTTGAGTTTCCAAAGCGTCGCCCTGTTTTTTAAAACTGGGAAAACAGAAATAAATTTTACAGTGTGCACCTGACAGGCGGACTAAGTCAATACAGGAGCGCGGAATTGTTATAGCTTGGAGGGAAGCTATCACAGCCCGTCACGTCGGCACCAGTTCTCTGAATGAGCAAAGCACCTTTCGCGCCATTCCTTCTGATCCAGCTGTAACTGTACTTTATTCCCATGCCCATTACGTATTTGACTGAACCTTGCACTGGAAATTAAAGAAATATTTAATTACTGAGAAAAAGAGAGACATTCTGTTACAACCTGTCCCTAGGTGAGGATCCCCAAATGTGTTAGCCCGGGTGAGATCCCTCAATTTGTCACATTCCGGCTGGAATATCCCCAAATTATTATGCCCTAGGTGCGGAGGGGCGAAGTGGGTCCCTTTCCGAATTCAACCCCCTCTGCTGGACACAACAAGATTAATATAAGAAGCATCCCTCCCATCTTCCTATATCTTTTCCCAATCCCAATGTTTTATGTTTCAAATGGAGCCAATTAAACCCAGGCTTTCTTGAGTTAGAGGTCAAGTGAGCTTATTAACTACAAAAAGCAGGAAAATGGTAAAACGCCCAAATATAGATCATTCATACAGATTAAATGTGAGAATTGAGTCCAAAGTAAGTAAGTGAAAAAAAGATATGCGCAATAGTTCTTGGTTCACGAGGAGAGGATGATTAAGCGTTGAGGCCGTTGCGATTTGAAATTCCAATTTCACTGATTTTAGCAGGTGAATAGTCGGTTTTGAGACTCCAGTGGTCCGCGGGTTGACAGAAAAGGTTCCCTGTTTCTGATTCAGCAAGAATCTGTGCTGACTTGTCTTACTTGCACAGAGAGAGATAGACATATACCTGCAAAAGACCTTTGCATGAGTGCCACATCTGGCTAGCTTCTTTCACACGTTCTGGCATCCCAACACTGATCCTCACATGCACACATATTTAGGGCAGTTTTTCAGCTGGTTTTCATCCCAGTCTTTGTATATTCCTGGAAGGCCAAATCCACAAATCTGTCTGAACATTATATACAGGGTATCTCCAGATGCAGTGATACTAATCTTCCATCATCTCCCATTGTCTCCACCAGAGGTTGCAATTAATTTTTGTATGCTTGCTTGTGGGGTTCTACTGTCTCTCAGAGTTTCACCCATCTGTAATTCAGCCAGTGACAGATGGACTTTACATCCTCAGTCATCATGGAATTGAATGTCCATTTTTAAATCTCACAGGTCTTATTTCAAGTTCAATATCTCCAGACATATTTCAATGATTTTCCTTCCTTATTATGACAATTTTATCTCAAAGCTCTTTGCTTTGCATTCATCAGAGCAATTTGCAAGTATACCAAGGTAAGAATCATAGAATCCTACAGTACAGAGAGAGGCCGTTCAGGCCATCAAGTCTGTACCAGCCATATCCCAGCCAGGCCCTATTCCTGTAACCCCACACATGTACTTTGCTAATCCCCCTGACACTAGATCAATTTAGCATGGCTAATCAACATAACCTGCACATCTTTGGACTGTGGGAGGAAACCAGAGCACCCGGAGGAAACCCACACAGACAGAGGGAGAACGTGCAAACTCCACACAGACCGTGACCCGAGTTCGGAATTGAACCTGGGTCCTTGGTGTTATGAGGCAGCAGTGCTAACCACTGTGCCACCGTGCTGCCCACATAGTCTATGATAAGGGAAACAACAAATTGATACTGTATGAGTAGAAATTGCTGGTAGGTTGGCAAATGGACTCTGATTGGTAGAATCATTGCCATGGAGAATGCACCAGTTGATGGTGACTGACAGTTAATTGTTTAAAACTTAAGCTTGACTCTGATTGCTCAAGGCAATGCCCTGAGGGATGAACCAGTGCATGGCTGGCACTTATTTTGTCTAGCTGAAACGACACAATGTGTGTACATGTTTTTGCTGTCTACACAGGACAGGACCTCAAGTATTAGTATACCATAAGACCATAAGACATAGGAGCAGAATTAGGCCACTCGGCCCATCAAGTCTGCTCCGTCATTCAATCATAGCTGATATTTTTCTCATTCCTATTCTCCTTCCTTATCCCCATAACCCCTGACCCCCTTATTAATCAAGAACCTATCTATCTCTGTCTTAAAGACACTCAATGACCTGGTCTCCACAGCCTTCTGCGGCAAAGAGTTCCACAGATTTGCCACTCTCTGGCTGAAGAAATTCCTCCTCATCTCTGTTTTAAAAGGTCGTCCATTTAGCCCGAGGTTGTGCCCTCTGGTTCTAGTTTTTCCTACTAGTGGAAACATCCTCTCCATGTCCACTCTATCCAGGCCTCACAGTATCCTGTAAGTTTCAATAAAATCTCCCATCACCCTTCTAAACTCCAACGAGTACAGACCCAGAATCCTCAACCATTCCTCAAATGACAAGCCCTTCATTCCAGGGATCATTCTTGTGAACATTCTCTGGACCCTTTCCAAGGCCAACAAATCCTTCCTTAGATATGGGGCCCAAAACTGCTCACAATACTCCAAATGGGGTCTGACCAGAGCCTCATACAGCCTCAGAAGTACATCCATACGTGGCGACCAGTACACACAATTGTGACACATTGCAAGCCTGACTGACATTCTTAAATTGTTTGTCAGCATAATTCTTAGCACACTGAATATTATTTAGAAAATGTTGTCCAATCGCGGAATCACACCTAATGCTGGACAGTATATTTTGAGTTTTGCAAGCATAGGCTGATTGGGTACAGTCTGTACCTTCCCGTTGGGAACAACAGAGGAGACACACTGTTTGATACGATCCAACAGTTGTTGGGGCATACAGCCTATATACCCAGCATCACACTACTGCCTTATTCCTCCAGAGTGGGCTGCTGCTCCTTTCAAAGCTGCAAGGCCCCAGATTGACCCACCAGTTTTGTGAGTGAGCTTACTCGCCATGCATTTTGGACACAGAGCCCACCCTCCTACACTTAATTAGCAATCTGGGGAATATCGCATTGAGTGACTGTTTCCCATGCAGTGTATGTTTCTGACCCACATGGACCCAATGGGAAGGTTGCAGGGAGGGGGGATGGTTCAAAAGCCTGCAAGGAAATTGAACCCTAATTTGTACTTAAATATTAAGGGTGGCAGGGTGGCACAGTGGTTAGCACTGCTGCCTTACAGCGTCACAGACCCAGGTTCAATTCCAGCCTTGGGTGGTTGTCTGTGTGGAGTTTGTATATTCTCCCTGCACCTGCATGGGTTTCCTCCAGGTGCTCTAGTTTCCTCCCACACTCCAAAGATGTGCAGGTTAGGCGGATTGGTCATGCTAAATTGCCCCTTAGTGTCCCAAGGAGTGTAGTTTGGGGGATTGGCAGGGTAAATGCATAGGGTTACAGGGATAGGGTGGGAGATGGACCTGGGTAAGATGCTCAGTGTAGATTCAATGGGCCGAATGGCCTCCTTCTGCACTGCAGCGATTCTTTCATGCCCTTGTCCATCTTGAGTATTCCTCTCTGTAACAACTCAGTAAGCCCGACTAGAAAGAACATAGTTTATTACAGAATGCAAAGTAAAGCCACTACCATGTGATACACGCTAGTCCCTGCCTGGGACTAGAGTTCAGCAGGCCCAGCCCTGGGCCTGCCTTATAAAAAGTTCAGATGATGAGTTCTAGCTGGGCAGGCCATTGCCTGTTACCAGGGGAACTCATACTCAATGAGCCCCACAGGGAGATCAGTGATTCCCTATGGATCTCATGAGGGTTATCACACTTTCTACTTCAATTATTCAATCGATACATAAAGGCTGATTTCAAGGACCAGTCATTCGTAGGAGGATGAGCTGGTGCGGGCCCAGGTTTCACCATGCCATATTGTACAACCACTGATTTGGGAGAAGCTATTAAAAGGCTCATGGGACAATGGACTGGGCTGCAGACATCCCAAATCTTCAGCAACAATCAATTAAAAGTAAGTTACATTTTTAAAAGATTTTTTACCAAAAAAAAAGGCTCTGGTGCAGCAAGACAACCATCATCTCTCTTCCCTTTGATCATTCAAACCAGCCCAACGCCCAACTTCCCTTCAAATACAAAAGCAGTGATGTACTGCTGAGGCTCTGGTCAGACCACATTCCGAGTATTATGAGCAATTTTGGGCCTCGTATCTAAGGAAGGATTTGCTGGCCTTGAAGGGAGTCCAGAGGAGGTTCACGAGAATGATCCCAGGAGTGAAACCTTCTTCTGTACTGTAGGGATTCTATGATTCTAACAGGAATGCAGAACAAAGAAGGTAATCCTGCGTCAATGTGTGGCATTGGCCAGACCACTTCTAAATATTGGCGATGCACAGAGCTAAGAAATGTACAGAGAAAAGGGAAAGTGAAAACGCAGCGAATAACGAAAGCGCGATCTTACCGGCAGAAAGAGGTCATTTGGCCCATTGAGTCTGCACCGACCACAATCCCACCCAGGCCCTATCCCCGTAACTCCACATCTTTACCCTGCTGATCCCCCGGCATTAAGGGTCAATTTATCATGGCCAATCTGCCTAACCGCCTAACCTGCACATCTTTGGAGTGTGGGAAGAAACCGGAGCATCTGGAGGAAACCCATGCAGGCATGGGCAGAACATGCAAACTGCAATGAAGTTACTGTGAAAATCCCCGAGCCGCCACACTCCGACGCCTGTTCGGGTACACTGAGGGAGAATTTAGCATGGCCAATGCACCTAACCAGCACGTCTTTCAGCCTGTGTGAGGAAACAGAGCACTCGGAGGAAACTCACGCAGACACGGGGAGAACGTGCAGACTCCGCACAGACAGTGACCCAAGCCGGGAATTAAACCCGGCTCCCTGACACTGTGAGGCAGCAGTGCTAACCACTGTGCCGCAGTGCTAACCACTGTGCCACCGTGCCGCCCCAAAATAATACCACTCTGCTATCACCCCTCCTCTCTCCCTGCCATCCACACCGACCCCAACTGTAAAACAAGGCACGAGGTCCAATATCTGACCCAGGGCACTCTCGATCCTTTGGAGGAACACAAATAAAATCCGGTTGGTTTTAAAGTGGCTGATTCTTCAGTGGTACAAGCCTCCTGCAAGTTTAGGTAAGGGAAAGTGAATGCCGTTTCTCCTCTTTCTCGGTCAAAACGCTGCAATCTTTCCCCTTTCGCCATTGTTCCGTCACCTAGCAATAAGCAATCAATTCATGCCCTGCGTTGGGTGGGTGACCTTTTGTTGAACCCCATGAATAATGACTTGGCAAAGAGCAGCAGTCCCAGTTATAACCATCAGGTTATTCATGAAGGTTAGCGTAGGAATTTTGACAGCAAACAGCACAAGGCGAAGATGATGTAAAGTTACGAGATTGTATTACCACATCTGTAATGTAAATTTAATTTTTATGACTGTACTTAATTCAAATGTCAAATTCATCAACGATCTCACTGTTATTTGGGCCCCCGGATATGTTAATAACTGAGTCATAAAGCTACTCATTTCCTTAATAACAAAACATTGTTTGCCTTTCATAAGTATTGGTATTTTTAAACTCAGTCTGGCTTACCTACTTTTCCATCATTTTCACAAACTTACAACGTACTTTTGTGCCTTTACTGTTGGCGTAGAACTCACTGTAGACACCAGCTTTAAAGCATCATGTAGTGTTAGCCACGGTGGCACAGTGGTTAGCACTGCTGCCTCACAGCGCCAGGGACCCGGGTTCGATTCCCAGCTTGGGTCACTGTCTGTGCGGAATCTGCACATTCTCCCCGTGTCTGCGTGGGTTTCCTCCGGGTGTTCCAGTTTCATCCCACAGTCCGAAACACATGCTAGTTAGGTGCATTGGCCATGCTAAATTCTCCCTCAGTGTACCCGAACAGGAGTGTGGCGACTAGGGAATTTTCACAGTAACTTCATTGCAATGTTAATGTAAGCCTACTTGTAACACTAACACTTAGACTTAACTTTAAATGGCGATGGAGAAACAGGCCATCGATAAACCAGTCACGTTCCAGTGTCTCTCTTGTTCCCATATCAGAAAGTTATGGGTTCAAACCGCTCTCCAGACCACATGATCAAGGCTGACCAGCGCCGTACTGAAGGAATGCAGCACTGTCAGAGGTGCCGTCTTTCAACTCAGCCGATAAAGAAGCCCCTCGTGCAGATGGACGTAAAATTGCTCTGTGGCATTATATCACAAAAGAAAAGTGGGAGACAGCCCAGTTATTTTAGCCAATAATGGCCAGGAATTTTCTCTCCTGTTCGCATTGGGCATGAATGGCAGCGGGAACGGGAAATCCAGGCAGATATCCAAATCGCGTTTCATATCAATGTAAAGCCATGACGTGATTTTCCCCAAACCCCTCACCAGTGACATAATGGGATTGCCAATGTTTAACATCGGGAACACTATTATAATGAAGTTAAATCTAGTTATCAGGCCTCTATGCCTGATAATGCTGCCCGTACCCCCAATAGATTATTGATTCACATTGGCGTGAGGGCACACTGATGGGAATTACGACTGGTCTCCCAAGGCTTGCACGTGGCAGGGAGACTCACCAGAGGCGTTGGGGTAAGTGCATTGCTCGGGGGAGATGGGAGAGGGTCAAGCTCGGGCAATACCCCAGGCACTGCCCCCTGACACTGTCCCAGAACTGTCCCCTGGCCCTGCGCTGGCAATGTCCCGGCACTGCCCCTTGGCACCGCCCTGGCACTTGCTGCCGAACACTGTCCCAGCACTGTCCCGGAGGAGGGGTGCAGGGGTGAGGGATATCAAAGTGATTGAGGGACCCGGGGTATGGGGTGGCTCAGATAAAAGCAAAATACTGCGGATGCTGGAATCTGAAAGAAAAACTGAAAATGCTGGAAAATCTCAGCAAGCCTGACAGCATCTGTGGGGAGAGAATAGAGCCGACATTTCGAGTCTGGATGACACATCGTCAGAGCTGTAGACTCGAAACGTTGGCTCTATTCTCTTCCCTTAGATGTCTCAGAGAATGGATCTAAACTCCTTCTTCCCCACGCTTCTAAAACTGCCAGCTATTTCAGTGATAGCCTTGAGCAGCCTCTTTAAGAGCTGGTTACATGTGCACCATGCTTGTTTGGGGAGTCAGTGTGGAGTTAACTTCACATCATACCGAGCGTACAGAACGCAGTTATCCAATCTCTCACAGGCTGAAATTATGGAACTGGCTGCATCCTCCTATGGAGCATTTTGCCAGATGGTAATTATTCTTAAAGGCAAAGGCACCTCAGGAAATAGTTAATTGCCCTGTCAGCTGCAGCCAAGTATAAACTCTCCCTGCAGACATACCAGTCACCTAACTTGCAGCTCATTGCCCTTTGACCTATGTCGCGCCCCTCCTTACCCCACTTTGCATGGTTGCCAAGTATTAAAATTAAATATTAAAGTTAAAATATAAACAACACACAGCTGGAGGTGACTCAAAAATCCACAATTCAGGAATTAGTTACTGTCCACAAACTTGATCAATGTTCTCCCTCAATTCCCTTAGTGCTGTCAACTTCTCAAAACACAGAATCATAGAATTGTTACAGCACAGAAGGAGGCCATTCGGCCTGCTGGGTCTGTGCTGGCTCTCTGCCAGAGGAAGTCACCTAGTCCCCCCTCTCCCACACATTGGCTTGAAATTTATCTTTCTTCAGACCATGCCTCGATTATCTCTGCATCCACTATGCTCTCAGACAAGTGCATTACAGATCCTACTCACTCGCTGCGTGAAAAAAACTCCCCCTGTGTTGCCATTGCTTCTTTTGTCAATTGACAAGTTTACACTGGTGTACTCTGGCTGGTGATCCTTAGAATCCCTACAGTGCAGAAGGCGGCTGTTCGGCCCATCAAGTCTGCACTGACTCTCTGACAGAGCATCTTACCCAGGCCCTCTCCCCACACCCCAGCCCCCTAATCCCACACATTTTACCATGGCCAATCCCACTAACCTACACATCTTGGGACACTAAGAAGCAACTTAGCGTGGCCAATCCCCCTAACCTACATATCTTGGGACACTAAGGAGTAATTTGGCATGGCCAATCCCCTAACATACATATTTTGGGACATGAAAGAGCAATTTAGCACGGCCAATCCACCTAACCTGCGGATCTTGGAACACTAAGGATCATTTTAGCATGGCCAAACCCCCTAACCGACATATCTTGGGAGACACTAAGGAGCAATTTAGCATGGCCAATTCCCCTAACCTACATATCTTGGAACACTAAGGGACAATTTAGCATGGCAAATCCACCTAACCTGCGCATCTTTGGACTGTGGGAGGAAACCGGAGCACCCGGAGGAAATCCACGCAGACACGGGAGAACGTGTAAACTCCACACAGTCACCCAAGGCCGGAATTGAAGCCGGGTCCCTGGCACTGTGAGGCAGCAGCACTAACCACTGTGCCACCGTGCCGCCCACTAAAGGGAACAGTGGTAATAAGGGCCCCAATGTTAATAAATTCAGGGGAAGTGCTTAAACAAAGATCTCCCCTTTTGCATGTCAGTTGGTTTGTTGAGCAATTCGGTCTGTCAAAAAAATCTGTTATGATGTGGAGATGCCGGCATTGGACTGGGGTAAACACAGTGAGGAGTCTAACAACACCAGGTTAAAGTCCAACAGGTTTATTTGGTAGCAAACGAAAAAAATCTGTTCACATTGTCCCAGAAACCTTGTTGCAGTGATTGGGGGAAATCATCATCCTAATCCTCCTCTCTGGTTCTCTGTAGCTCAACATCTGACTGGTCCATGTTTTCATAAATCTGTGCTTTATTTCTGTTTAATATTTAATGGAAGCCAGAGGAACTCTCACTGCCTCCATTGTAGTCATTCGATGTGAGCTGGAAAAACTTCTAATTGAATATTTGGCCCAATCAAATGGTACTCACCATTAGTACAAAGAAGCAAAGCTCGAGTGACTAAGTTTTGCTTTGTGACTAATCTGTGAAATTACCTGTTACAATGGCACACAGTTGTTCCATTATTAAGTAGTTCTTCCAATCAGATAATCCTCTGGCCCTGGACAGCAGATTCTAAAAATAAGTCGCTCAGAGTTGCGGACAAGTCTGAAAGGAAAGAACAGTTTGCATTGATGAGGGGTGGTCAGCGAGTCATGGGAAAGAGGGAACCTACTACTAACAGCTGAATTTCCTGGCCTCAGATATAACGCAAGATTTTGTGTTCACATTCCAGAACTACTCAATACATCAAGATTTGTGAGGGAAAAAAATGTGAACAAGCCTTTCAGCAAATTGGAACTGACCAAGTACGAGCAAATGGCATCGGTATTATTTTAATACACTCAGCCTGATCCAGTTAACATTGGGATCCTTCTTACCACGAGTTGACAATGCCAAATCTGAGTAACATTTTTGGGCGCCAAAAAGAAGAAAGCAGCACAACCACAATTACTTCCATCTAGAAAGGTCAAGGGCAGCATGCACATGGGAACACCACCACCTGCAAGTTCCCCTCCAAGCCACTCACCATCCTGACTTGGAAATATATCATCTTTCCTTTGCAGTCACTGGGTCAAATCTTGGAATTCCCTCCTCAATGGCATTGTGGGTCAACCTACAGCACGTGGACTGCACATCACCACCTTCTCAAAGGCAACTAGGGATGGGCAATAAATGCTGGCCAGCCAGCGACGCCCATGTCCCACAAATGAATAAAAGAAAACTTACAAAAGGGTTTTTGATCATTTTCCAGTGAGCCTCAGATGCCACAAATGTAAGACCATTGCGAGACAAGGAGAATTTTCTTTTGAAAAATTGGAGCGAGTCGTCATGGGCCTAAGATTTTCTGACTGATTCTTCAGGTTCCGCCGAAGGTGAACCCCACAGAGGGTTCCCCAGTAGCTTAGCTGGCGAGCTACACCAATAGCCATTGACTTCGGCAGGACTGGAGGATCTTGTCGGCTGCCAATAACAAACCGCCTCTCCCACCGGAAAACGTGCCATGGGGTGGAAAGCCCCGGCCACGGTCTGGTAACAGTGGATTTAATGGTAATATTTGAAAGGGAATCAGAGAGGGAAAGGTTTACTGGGCTAAGGGGAAAGAGCAGAAAAGTGGAACTAATTAGATCATTCTTCAGAAGGGCCAACAACGACATGAAGGGCCAAATGGTCTTATCCTTGTAGCATAATTGCATATTTTACAATAAGGTAAAGAAAACAAATCAATTCTGTTAATATTTTAATCCCTAAATCACAGCTAAAAGTGCCATAAATCAATCACATGCACAGTGGCACAGTGGTTAGCACTGCTGCCTCACAGTGCCAGGGACCAGGTTCGATTCCAGCCTTGGGTGACTGTATGTGTGGAGTTTGCACATTCTCCACGTGTCTGCATAGGTTTCCTCCAGGTGCTCCGGTTTCCTCCCACAGTCCAAAGATGTGCGGGTTAGGTGAAATGTCATGTTAAATTGTCACTTAGTGTATCCCAAAGTGTGTAGGTTAGGGGGATTAGTGGGGTAAATAATTGGGATAGGACCTGAGTGGGATGCCCATTCAGAGAGTCAACGCAGTCACAATGGACCAAATAGCCTCCTTCTGCACTGTATGGATTCGATGATTTTCTCCATCTATCTTATTGTCAGGCACAGCCATTGGGATAAATTCAGTGTTCAATGATGGGCTGAAGCAGCCTCCATATTTGGATGTTTAAAATCTACACCGTAGGCAACAAGCCAGCCGTGTGGACAGGGACAGAATCTCACGCCCATCAGTGGGCAGATGATACATGTTGCTCCATCTGCCTGACACTTGCGTATGCATCTACGTTCCAATCCCAAACCAAAACCTTACGCACCAAATTCCCAGTGAGAGTGAGCATCCCCTCAGTGCCACTGGACTGACAACAGAGTCCAAATGAAACAAGATGCTAGTCAGGAAAAGTGGGTGGAAAACATGCAACACAGCAACATAGTTCTACAGTGCCTTTCACAGCCTAAGGATAAACCCAAAGCACTTTACAGCTAATGAAATATTTTTGAAATGTAGGCATTTGGGTAAGAATGGGTAATGTGCCAGCCAATTTGCGCACCGCAAACTCCCACAAGCAACATGAGATAATGATTAGTTAATCTGTTTTAGTGATGTTGGATGAGCGATGAAATTTGACTAGGACGACATGGAGACACAAATACATTGTTGTATCCATGAGGGACTTGCTCACATGTCCACCTTACCGCCCCCATGCACTGTTTTTTTTCTCAATACAATGTTGGTGGATCTAATATAGAATCATAGAATCCTTACAGTGCAGAAGGAGGCCATTCGGCCCACTGAGCCTGTACCGTCAACAATCCCACCCAGGCCCTATCCCCGTAACTCCACCGTGGGCGGCACGGTAGCACAGTGGTTAGCACTGCTGCTTCACAGCTCCAGGGACCCGGGTTCGAATCCCGGCTCAGGTCGCTGTCTGTGTGGAGTTTGCACATAGAACATAGAACAGTACAGCACAGAACAGGCCCTTCGGCCCACGATGTTGTGCCGAGCTTTATCTGAAACCAAGATCAAGCTATCCCACTCCCTATCATCCTGGTGTGCTCCATGTGCCTATCCAATCACCGCTTAAATGTTCCTAAAGTGTCTGACTCCACTATCACTGCAGGCAGTCCATTCCACACCCCAACCACTCTCTGCGTAAAGAACCTACCTCTGATATCCTTCCTATATCTCCCACCATGAACCCTATAGTTATGCCCCCTTGTAATAGCTCCATCCACCCGAGGAAATAGTCTTTCTCCCTGTGTCTGCGTGGATTTCCTCCGGGTGCTCCGGTTTCCTCCCACAGTCCAAAGATGTGCGGGCTAGGTTGATTGGCCATTCTAAATTATCCCTTAGTGTCCCGGGATGCATAGGTTAGAGGGGTTAGTGGGTAAATATGTAGGGATATGTGGATAGGGCCTAGGTGGGATTGTGGTTGGTGCAGATTCGATGGGCCGAATGGCCTCTTTCTGCACTGTAGGATTCTATGATTTACCCTGCTAATCCCACCGACACTAAATGGGCAATTTAGCATGGCGAATCACCCCAACCTGCACATCTTTGGAGTGTGGTAGGAAACCAGAGCACCCGCAGGAAACCCAAGCTGACACGGGGAGAACATGCAGACTCCGCACAGACAATGACCCAAGGCGGGAATTGAACCTGGGTCCCTGGCACTGTGAGGCAGCAGTGCTAACTACTGTGCCACCGTGCCACCCAAATTACTATGGCCACCTGAGAAAAACATAGGAAAAACAGACTTAGAAAATAGGAGCCGGGGTAGACTATTCTAGCCTTCTAACCTGCTCCACCATGTCTGAGCCTCTTAGTTGCTATTCAGTGAGAGACTCGAGTTGTGCTTCTTCATAAAATGCCTTTATTTCTTTGATCCAACTCAATTCTCCACCAACAACCCAGTGCCACCTATGGCCCCTTTAAATGACTTCTATTGAATAATTGACATTAAATTAGGACTTAATTGGAAGGTCTGTTAACCCGTTCCTAACACACCATTCATTATGATCATGGTTGATCATCCAACTCAATAACTCGATCCTGCCTTCCTCCCATATCCTTTGATCCCTACACCCCGAGAGCTATATCTAACTCCTTCTTGAAAACATGCAATGTTTTGGCCTCAACTACTTTCTGTGGTAGTGATTTCCACACATTCACCACTCCCTGGGTGAAGAAATTTCTCCTCACCCCAGTCCTAAAAGGTTTGCCCCTTATCCTTAGAATATGACTCCTGGTTCTGGACTCCCCCACCATCAGGAACATCCTCACTGCATCTCCCCCGTCTGGTCCTGTTAGAATTTTATAGTTTTCTATGAGATTCACCCTCATTCTTCTGAATCCAGTGAATATAATCCTAACCGACGCAAATTTCTCCTCAGTCCCGCCATCCCAGAAATCAGTCTGAGAGTGCAGAGAAGGCCGTGGTTTAACCCCCTCAACAGGAACGCCAGCCTAGAATGTACAAATATAGAAAATCATAAACTAACCCAACCCACTGACTGCCAATCCACAAAACACAGAAAGATGCAATAATTTTAAAATCACACATGCATATACCAAATATTAAAATGGTACAGACAGGATAAATCCAGAGCATACCTTCAAGGTAGAACAATGGCCCGAGGATAAAACTTATGTACAGACAATTTAGTTCACAGCAGATATCAGGAAGAAATTCTTCACACAAAAAGTGAATGAATATTTGATATAGTCTACTGGATAAGGTGTGTGAGTGGAGGCAAAAAAAACTGATTCATTCACTAGACGATGAGATGAGGCCTTCATGCTTTGGGACCCTTTCAGACTATGAAAGGTTGTAATCACCTCAACGAGGCCCATGAGGTAGGCCTCTTGGAGTATGAGCTCCCTGATTGAGGAAATCATAGGAATAGAGTAGAACCCCTGCGGTACAGAAGGAGGCCATTCAGCCCATCGAGTCTGCACCAATCATAATCCCACCCAGGCCCTATCCCCAGAACCTCACACATTTACCCTGCTAATCCCCCTGAGTCGAAGGTCAATTTAGCACGGCCAATCAACCTAACCCGCACTTCTTTGGACTGCGGGAGGAAACCGGAGCACCCGGAGGAAATCCACGCAGACATGGGGAGAACGTGCAAACTCCACACAGACAGTGACCCAAGGCTGGAATTGAACCAGTGTCCCTGGCGCTGTGAGGTAGCAGTGCTAACCACTGTGCCATCCTTTGACTGCATGCCCAATCAGGGAACATCACCTGTGTATATATAATGAGGAGTGTCAGGGCTGCTGATTCTGAATTTATACCTGAAGAACTCTTAGGAGTGGGATTGAGTTAGTAAATACAGGGAACCTAGTGAAGGAACACTGGCCTCTGACGAGTTATTTCAAAGGAGCTATGTAAACGCAAACTCTTTCCTCTTTCGGAACGAGTCCGTGCTTCCCATTGAGTGACTTATTCTTTGGTGGAGCGTTGCATACCACACGGTTCATTTGTGCCACTGGGAATTATAATTTGACTCATTGCCAAGGATCAAGTGGCTCATTTCCTGATGTTAATCATTTCACTTCCCACTTGGACTTAATGGCTGCGGAAGGAACAATTCCTCCATTATTTTCAGCATTGTTTGTGATGGATTATTTAAAATTCGCAAGATTTTAATTTTTGGTTTTCACTCCGAATTGAAGCGCTTTTGTCTTTTCTCCTGAATCGGCTGAAATTCTGGAGGGAGTTAGAGCTAACTTTGACCAATGGAGCTGCTGCAGACTAATTGCTAGTGGCCATTGGTCAACATCTTGTAACTAATTGCGTGGTAGATGGCAAACTGGATGGATTGTAACAATTCCTGTATAACACTGGTAGAAACAATGGGTGAGATCTTCCATTTTTGTCAGGTGTCTTGCTCACTGCCTGAAAAAGTGATGAGGCACCTGAAGAGGAAGACCCCGCATATCTTCTGCCTGCCCAGGCAGTTAGGAGGACAGCGGTAATTTTTACAGATGGACCATAGAAAGTATCCTTTCCGAATGCATCACAGCTTGGTGTGGCCCCTGCTCTGACCAAGACCACAAGAAACTACAAAGGGTCATGAACGTACCCCAGTCCACCACGCAAACCAGCCTCCCATCCTTGACTCCATCTGCCTCGGAAAAGCAGCCAGCATAATCAAGGACCCCACGCACCCCGGACACACTCTCTTCCACCTTCTTCTGTCGGGAAAAAGATACAAAAGTCTGAGTTTACGTACCAACCGACTCAAAAACAGTTTCTTCCCTGCTGCCATCAGACTTTTGAAAGGACCTACCATATATTAAGTTGATCTTACTCTACACCCTAGCTGTGACTGTAACATTATATTCTGCAACCTCTCCTTTCCTTCTCCCCTATGAACGCTATGCTTTGTCTGAATAGCTCACAAGAAACAATACTTTTCACTGTATACCAATTCATGTGACAAAATAAATCAAATCAAAACAGATTCCCCTGACCAAAGACTTGTGGATGCAATGTCTGGCATACCTAGGGCTGTCGACCAATCAGAGGCCCACAGCTCTTGCACTCAACAGTGCCACAGGGAGGGCAGTGGTTCATGCTGGAACTACACCCATTGGAGTCTCAGGATCACAGAGCGAAGAGGGGGGCCCATGGGAGTCGGCAGCAAGGGCAGGGAAGTGGTGCCTCCTTACCCATGTCCATGCCCTCGATCATGCACAGATTATTGCAGATCAAGGGATGCCTCCTACCCTGGGCTAGACCCAGGAGGGTCTGTGTAGCAGCCACAATGTGAACAGTACGGTTAAGGACAGAGAAATGTACGCTACTCCTCCAAAATCCAAGAATGATCCCTGGAATGAAGAGCTTGTCGTGTGAGGAACGGTTGAGGACTCTGGGTCTCTACTGGTTGGAGATTAGAAGGATGAGTGGGGATCTTATTGAAACTTACAGGATACTATGAGGCCTGGATAGAGTGGGCGTGGAGAGGATGTTTCCACTAGTAGGAAAAACTAGAACCAGAGGGAACAACCTCAGGCTGAAGGGACGATCCTTTAAAACAGAGATGAGGAGGAATTTCTTCAGCCAGAAAGTAGTGAATCTGTGGAACTCTTTGCCGCAGAAGGCTGTGGAGGCCAGGTCATTGAGTGTCTTTAAGACAGAGATAGATAGGTTCTTGATGAATAAGGGGATCAGGGGTTATGGGGAAAATGCAGGAGAATGGGGATGAGAAAAATATCAGCTATGATTGAATGGCGGAGCAGACTCAATGCGCCAAGCGGCCTAATTCTGCTCCTATGTCTTATGGTAAAATCATTACAGGAAGCAAACCTTCGGTTTCTTGCATTAATATAATGAGGGAAATTAAAAATATCCACATTTAAAACAGGCAGAGTTTTTACATTATCTGTGCCTGGATATAAATGTTGATTCACTGGGTATTCTATGATTTTATTCTAGATAATTAATCCCCTTATCTTCAGGTAACTTGTCTGACATCCAAAGATGGAAATATTTTCCAAAACTCCAGCTCAATAGTAATCATTTCAATATTTATTTTCTTTATTATTAATGTCACAAGGAGGTTACTGTGAAAATCCCCCAGTCGCCACACTGTTCGGGTACACCGAGGGAGAATTTAGCATGACCGATCCACGTCTTTCAGACTGTGGGAGAAAACTAGAGCACCCGGAGGAAACCCACGCAGACACGGGGGGAGAACGTGCAGACTCCACACAGACAGTGACCCAAGCCAGGAATCGAACCCACGTCCCTGGCGCTGTGAGGCAGCAGTGCTGAACACTGTGCGACCCCTGAACTGATCATTAAGCACTTTGGAATGTCCTGCAGTTGTGAAAGGCGCCATGGAAATGCAAGTCCTTCTCTTCCCCACCATCCCCATCCCCCCACCCTTTCTCTTTGAAAGATCATTTGTAACGGTCTCAACTACAGTTTTAAAATGCATTAAACGAGCTGCTCTCACACACAGCAAGGGGAGATGTCTCTGTAAGCGACAGCGCCCACTGTTATTAACTGAGTGATAGGACAAATGGACTATGGATTTTTTTTTAAAGTCTCTGACATAACAGTGAAATATCGTATCAGTGGAATAACCTGAATTTGTTATTGGATTTCACTGTAAGAAGCATTATTTCACATGTTATCTCCCGCCAGTTTGAAACATCATTCAGACAAACGGAGGTTTTCAACCATAGCCAAGAAACAGCAAATCTTAAAAGGCTTGTCACATAACTGCTCTTTAAACAGCAAAAGGGCTTGCAAATTCCACGTGGGTATAATAGAGACGGGTGAGAGGGGAGGGGGCAAAAAAAAAGAAAAGCCAGAACTATTGGCTGCTCCGCGAAAGATTCAGAGGCAATAAAAAGAGAAAGCGGACCGTCAAAACCAGTGGTGATTCGAGCCCGTGAAGATATGGTTTTGTCGGTGAAGTGGTACTGTATTAACAAGGAGATACGGGCACACTTTTGTAAATTAATCATTTTAATCCACAAGTCTGTCATCCCTAATCCCCGTTGAGTTGATATGCTGCGGTACTGTTGTGCTTTCATTATCACACACTTGAAACCAGAGATCAAAGCCTGCCTTGCTTTGTGGGGTTTAATAAGAGGGCTGCGGTGGCTCAGTCTCTCATACAAAATCGCCCACAAGGTCATCCGCTTGGATCTGAGTGGGCACTTGACGGGAGAAGCGTGCTGTCAGCCCCCTGCTTTCCAACTCCCATTGTCAAGGGTGACTTTGTCCTGTGACCAGTCCTCCACTGTCCCTTATAAGCCTTTCAAGAGCATGATAACAGCAGGACTGGGTTTCTTTTTATGTCTGTCATACTGTAATCTGACAAGACAGGACTATCAGGAATTCACCACAAACACTCTGATTCATTGCAAAGTACCCCAGCCTGGACGCCCGTGTGATCCCCTCTGACATCAGTGTGGCAGAGTGCCAGCAGGCTAACCAAGACTGCAGTTTGACGAGCAGTATAAAAGTGAAAGAATACTATAAAAGTAACCAATCCTAGCGCCCACACTAAACTACAGCTATCCATCTTCTGCCATGCTAACATAGTGAGACCATTTCTAGTTTGTGCTTAACATAAGGCAAAGTAAGGTTTGCCCTTGGGTATCAAAATGCTCAGCAGGAATCCAAGGTCATGCTTGGTTGTGGTGGGCACAGCGATCTTGGACAAGTTTCTCCCAGGATTCAAAGTTGACATCCAAGCTCCTGAGTGAAGCCTCAACGTGTCCTTGTGGTGCCGCGAATTGACTGCCGTAGGAACACACTCTGGCGCCTGCTCGGGTACACTGAGGGAGAGTTTAGCATGGCCAATGCACCTAACCGGCAAGTCTTTCGGACTGTGGGAGGAAACTGGAGGAAACCCACGCAGACACGGGGAGAACATGGAGACTCTGCACAGACAGTAACCCAAGCTGGAAATCGAATCCAGGTCCCTGGCATTGTGAGGCAGCAGTGCTAACCACTATGCCACCATGCTGCCCTACGTGAAGAGCTAAGCTCATGGGAACAGAACCAGTTCATCAAACTGCCCTATAGGAAAAAAAAAACAGTTATGACCAGAGCGCTTATTTCCCACTTTTTACTCTTTCTCGTTTTAAAGTATACAAGACCAGTGCGGATCGAAATTCTTAATTTCCCTCGTTAAATTGTTTTTTTTCTCCCTTCTGGATGGTGTCACCATTTCATAAGTAGAATAATTGTGTGCAACCAGTCAAAGTTCTGTGGCGTTGCCACACCAAATATTCTCACTTTTGAAAGTCATGAATTGTTTAAATACAAACTCAAAACAGGCTGTGTTTGCAGTGTGTTAAAAAGAGAGAGAGATGTGGTGCGATGAGGGATAGAACCCACAGGATTAAAGAGTTCACAAGTCCACTGATAGATATTTGATCCTTTCACTTTAATTTCAGGGAAATTGTATATTTTATTAAGAATTAAGCCTTATTTTGTTTAAGTCAGAGAAACTGGGTGTGCATTTATAAATCCTGAGAAGAAGCAGGTTCAACCCATCAGGCCATTCCAGTGTATGCACAGCCTTTTGTTTCGGGGGGAACATATACTTTGAATCCAACTGAATCAAAAATATGCCAAAATTACATTTGAAAAAAAACCTGAATGGCTTCATCTTAGTTTCATTGAAGCATTCTGAACTTTTTGATTTGATTTATTATTGTCACATGGACTGGAAAACAGTGAGCAGTATTGTTTCTTGCACGCTATACAAGATGAAACATATCGTTCATAGAGTACATAGGGAAGAAGGAAAGGAGAGGGTGCAGAATGTAGTGTTGCAGTTACAGATAGGGTGTAGAGAAAGATCAGCTTATTATATGATAGGACCATTCAAAAGTCTGATGGCAGCAGGGAAAAGCTGTTCTTGTGTCGATTGATACATGTTTTTGGACTTTGGTATCTTTTTCCCGATGAACAAGAGTGGAAGAGAGAATGTCCGGGGTGCGTGGAGCCCTTGATTATGCTGGCTGCTTTTTTGAGGCAGCGGGAAGTGTAGACAGAGTCAATGGATGGGAGGCTGGTTTGCGTGTTGGACTGGGCTTCGTTTACAACCCTTTGGAGTTTCTTGCGGCCTTGGTTAGAGCAGAAGCCATACCAAGCTGTAATACAACTAGAAAGAATGCTTTCTATGGTGCATCTGTAAATGTTGGTGAGATTCGTGGCTGGCATGCTAAATTTCCTTATTTTCTGAGAAAGTAGAAACATTGGTGGGTTTTCTTAACTATAGTGTCAGCATGGAGGGACCAGGACAGGTTGTTGGTGATCTGGACACTTAGAAACTTGAAGCTCTCGACCATCTTCACTTCACCACCATTGATGTAGACAGGGACATGTCCTCCACTACGCTTCCTGAAGTAAATGACTATCTCCATTGTTTTACTGACATTGAGGAAGAGATTATTGTCATTGCGCCACTTCACCAAATTCTCTATCTCTTTCCGGTGCTGTTTCCAGGTTGAACCAGGTTGGAAATCTTTGCCCTTTTCCGAGGAACCAGGGAAAAAAGTCTTTGCATTTGTATAGAGCCCTTCATGATCTCAAAATGCTTTCCAGCCAATGAGGCTTCATTCTGAAGTGTGATCAATGTTGTAACCTAAGGATTCACGATAACCAATATACACACAGCAAGCTCCAACAAACAGCACTTTGATAACAACTTAATCATCTGAATTTTAGTGATGCCAATTGATTGCTAAATTTTGTCGAGGAAGTTGAAGGGAGATAACGTTTATTTATTAGTGTCACAAATAGGCTTACATTAACACTGCAATGAAGTTACTGTAAAAATCCCCTAGTTGCCACACTCCGGCACCTGTTCGGGTACACTGAGGGAGAATTTAGCATGGCCAATTCACCTAACCAGTACATGGGAGGAAACTGGAGCACCCGCAGGAAACCCACACAGACACGGGGAGAATGTGTAAACTCCACACAAACAGTGACCCAAGCTAGGAATCGAACCCAGGTCCCTGGCACTGCGAGGCAGCAGTGCTAACCACTGTGCCACCCCTTATAGCTCCTCTATTCTTCAAAATAGTGCCATGGAATCCTTTACATCCATCAGAGAGGGCTGACGAATATCATTTTAACACCTTACCCAGTCAACAGGAGAGAAAGGAGTCCTACTTGGGATAGTCCTTGGAACTGTGTGTGTGGAGGCTGCAGTCAGTGATGGTTGAGTCCAGTGAGTTAATGTTAACAAGAGGACTTTGTGGGCAGATGTTTCAGTGATACCCTGTCAAGGTAAACAGTTTGTTTTCCTTCCCCCACCTAGTAATGCGCTAAGGCAGAATTTCATCTGTTCCAATAGCAAGGTTCTTTTTCTGGAACAAGTCGCTAGTCTGTTGCCAAAATCATCTAATCTCAAGCTCTAATTGCCATAGCACCAAGAGGGTTATAGATGTGGTTGATGCCACATTATTTCACGAATACATGCTTCATAGAAATCATACAAAATATACAACACAGAGGGAGGCCATTTGGCCCATCATGGCAGTGTTAGCGATGAAGACCTACCTGAGTTCATCCCACCTTCCTGCACTAGCCCTGCAGGTCAGAGCTTTTCAATGTGGCGAGAGCTTTTGCCTCCAGCCCCCTTTCAGCCAGTGAATTGCAGGTCCCTACCATTCTCTGGGTGAAAACAATAATGTTTCATAGAATCCCTACAGTGCACAAGGAGGCCATTCAGCCCATCGAGTCTGAGCCGACTACAATCCCACCCAGGCCCAATTCCCGTAACCCCACGCATTTACCCTGCTAATCCCCTGACACTAAGGGGCAATTTAGCATGGCCAATCAACCTAACCCGCACATATTTTGACTGTGGGATGAAACCGGAGCACCTGGAGGAAACCCACGCAGACACGAGGGAGAATGTGCAAACTCCACACAGAGTTTCCTCATCTTCTCTCTGCAAAATACTAGGCCTCCTTGGTTTTTGACCCCTCTGCTAAGGTGAAGTCCTATTTACTGAGTCCCTCCATAATTTTATACACCTCAACTAAGCCACCCCTAACCCTCCTACCGTGCCCTCCTTTTATCCAAAAATGATTAACTACAGCCAGAGAGGGTGAATATAGCACAGATGAATTCTGATAAACGTAAGCAATCTAACTAGAAAAGACCTACTTCGATTAAAAACTCACTCCCGCATGAGACAGAATTCTGAGAATAGGCCACATGGCGGTCTTGTACTAGATAAGCAATTATCTGGATGGACTTCAGGCAGTTTGCTATATATACACACAAGTATAATAAATTCAAAACTGAGCATTGGACAAAATGAGTTTCCAATAGCAGTGCATGTGTAAATGGAAGTATTGTTCAGATAACCAATTGCCAAATTTTGTAATACTAGGTGTATTTAGTTCAGCGTTTTAGATAATATTTAAATAATCATAAATATTCAATGAGGGTAATATCTACACATTTACAGTTCTGACGAAGGGTCATCCAGACTCAAAACATTGGCTCCATTCTCTCTTCACAGATGCTGTCAGACCTGCTGAGATTTTCCAGCATTTTTCCTTTTTTGTCTACACGTTTATTGTTGTCTGTTCGTTAAAAAATGCAGGACTTTTCACAACCTCAAAACATCCCGAAAGAATTTTACTTTCCTGGGAGCGGTTAATTGCCTGGAGGCAAGATTTCTGTCCCTTGGTTAGGTATGAGGTTCCACTTCAGAGAGGCAGCTCTGTGGTCCTAATAGTGCCACCAGGCCACTTCTGGGATTACACTCAAGGTTGAATGTTATCCACCCCTGCCAGCATGTTTACGGGGGAGAGGACCCTTAAAGTGTCTTGGGTAGACTTCCATATGCCATTGATTGACCACTTAAAGGCCTGAATTGGGACAGGGGTGGCCTGCCCACTCCCCGCAAAACGTCAGACAGGTCGGTGCGGATGAGGGGGCAATGGGAAGGCTAACTGGGTAACTTTATGGTCTGACCTCCCTCTCACCAAATAAAAACACTCTGGAGGGGAGCCTGTTAAATTCTGACCATAGAAAAGAAGCAGTATGAAATTCCAGACACAAATCATAGACTTTCATCATAGAATCGCTGCAGCACAGAAGGAGGCCATTCAGCCCATCAAGCCTGTACCGACCACAATCCCACCCAGGCCCTATTCCCACATATTTACTCTGCTAATCCCCCTGACACTAGGGTCAATTTAGCACGGCCAATCAACCTAACCTGTACACCTTTGGAGGTTGGGAGCAAACTGGAGCACCCGGAGCAAACCCACGCAGGCACGGGGAGAATGTGCAGACTCCACACAGACAGTGACCCAAGCCGGGAATCGAACCCTGGTCCCTGGTGCTGTGAGACAGCAGTGATAACCATTGTGCCACCTAATGATTAACATACTAAACAATTGAAAGCAAGCTTATAAAATTCAAGAATTTATAATCAAAACAGCAGATTACTGTTTTCGTAATTCATTAGTTATTCCATATTTAAGATGCCGTGCTTAAACTTTGATTACCACAGCAATAAAAATATACTAAAGGGAATGTAAGAAAAAATAAAGCAGATTCCAACAGTGGCTCATACAGTTTTTCCTCATTTATTATTTTCCATATGCTTTAGATTTTACTTTGAAACTTTTCTGAACTGAATGGTGAAAATTCTTTACCGTCTCTTTCATCCCCCATGATTCTTTTACCATCAATGATCCTTTTTTTCCATTTTATTTTTTATTTATGTCACAAGTAGGCTTACATTCACACTGCAATGAAGTTACTGTGAAAATCCCCTAGTCGCCACACTCCGGCACCTGTTCGGGTACACTGAGGGAGAATTTAGCACGGCCAACACACCTAACCAGCACATCCTTTGGACAGTGGGACGAAACTGGAGGACCCAGTGGAAATCCATGCAGACACGGGGAGATTCTGCATAGACAGTGACCCAAGCCGGGAATCAAACTTGGGTCTCTTGTGCCGTGAAGCAGCAACGCTAATCACTGTGCCACCGTGCCGTCCGATCTTCAATGGAAAATGGAAGACAACAATGTAAAAACAATCTTCTTTCATCTGTAGCCTTGCAGGGTAGAATTAGCTGGGGGATTAGCTAGGGTAAATGTGTGGGGTTATGGGGATAGGGCCCATGTGGTCGGTGCAGGCTCGAAGGGCCGAATGGCCTCCTTCTGCAGTGTAGGTATTCTATGATTCTATTCTAGGATTCTATGATTAATCCCTATGACTAAAACTATGGCTAGGAACATGCCAAGTTTTGCTGTCCGAACTACAATTTGCTATGTCCACTATGGCTCTCACCAACTTCTACAGATGCACCACAGAAAACTTTCTTTCTGGTTGTATCACAGCTTGGTATGGCTCCTGCTCTGCCCAAGGCCGCAAGAAACTACAAAGAGTCGTGAACGAAGCCCAATCCATCACTCAAACCAACCTCCTATCCATTGATACTGTCAACACTTCCCACTCTCTTCCACCTTCTTCCCTTGGGAAAAAGATACAAAAGTCTGAGGACACATACCAACTGACTCAAGAATAGCTTCTTCCCTGCTGCCATCAGACTTTTGAATGGACCTACCTCACATTAAATTGTTCTTTCTCTACACCCTAGCTATGACTGTAACACTGCATTCTGCACTCTCTCCTTTCCTTCTCTATGAACGGTATGCTTTGTATGTATAGCTCGCAAGAAACAATACTTTTCGCTGTATACTAATACATGTGACAATAATGAATCAAATCAAATCAAACTACCAAGATCCAATGGTTCTCTTATAAATGTTCATTCCTTATTTTATAGAGCTAGTGACTTTTAACTAAAATGCAATGATTTATATTATTATTGGTAAAAATGTTCTGAGATAGTTTAAGCGCAATAAATTCAAACTCAAACAATAATACAGGGAAGTCAATAAATACTTTATTACCATTTGTTACATACTGTAAAGTCAATATCGAGACTTTCAGCACAGGGATGTCATAATCGTTTATGATTCAATGTGATTGTTCATTGAATTTGCAATCAATGAGTGTTAGTGTTCAGAGAAACACTATATTTTATGATCTAGGATCATATTCTGTGATCGGTGCTCATCGCTACATGTAGCTCTTATCCTCAGTTTGTGCTTTCAAGATACCCTAAGCACTTTAACAATGTGAGGCAACCCATGACACATAACAATGGGCAGTAGGGTGACACAGTGGTTAGCACTGCTGCTTCACAGTGCCAAGGACACGGGTTCGATTCCCAGCTTAGGTCAGAATCTGTGTGGAGTTTGCACACTCTCCCCGTGTCTGCGTGAGTTTCCTCCGGGTGCTCTGGTTTCCTCCCACATTCTGAAAGACGTGCTAGTTAGGTGTATTGACCTGATCAGGCGCTGGACTAATAAATAAACTTTACTTTTTTACAAAGGTAAAAGAAACAAAATATGGAGAGATGGAGAGGGATGTGGAAGATAAAGGGGTTGAGAAAGAATTGCTCTAGGTTATTTATTATTTTATGCTTCTTGCTGAGAATTTCACGGTCACTGGTAGGCGTGTTTATTTATTATTCTCACAAGTAGGCTTACATTAACACTGCAATGAAGTTACTGTGAAAATCCCCTAGCCCGCCACACTCCGTCGCCTATTCAGGTACACCGAGGGAGAATTTAGCATGGCCAATGCACCTAACTAGCACGTCTTTCAGACTGTGGGAAGAAACCCATGCAGACACAGGGAGAACGTGCAAACTCCACCCAGACAGTGACCCAAGCCGGGAATTGAGGCCGTGTCCCTAGCGCTGTGAAGCAGCAGTGCTAACAACTGTGCCACTGTGCCGCCCCCTATGGAGGAGTTGTGTTGCTTAGTTACAACATGGTTTAGTAGGGCACACACGACGGACTAGCTGATCTTTTCTTTCTGACTTCCTGCATATTTGTTCTGTTCGTCATAAAGTCTTGATCAAATTGACAGAACTTAAAGGCATTTCTTCCTGCAACTGAGGGAGTACTGTAAAACATGAGTTCCAAATCCAACATTTTCAGCACTTTTGCATATTGCAAGCTTTATGTACTTTGCCTAAACAACACTTGGTTGTGGTGTTAGTCTGCTGAGGCATTAGGAGGTGGAAGTGGGATGGTTTGATTGGACAAGTTCTTCAAAGAATGCCCAATTCTGAAATTGGTGAATGTTCTTGTGGTGCCAGGATTTCTCTCACTCTGTGATCAACTTACCCTTCGTTGTAATTGGCTGGGGGGTCACGGTTCTGTTCACGAGTTTGGTTCTGTTCACTGCTATTTTCCCATCCTGCCCACCATGGGAATCGTAGCAGGCGGAATGGAGGCGGGGGGGGCAGACCATGCAAAAGTCCGTTGACCTCGGGTGGGATTTTCCAATTTTGGGACAAGCGCGGTTGGAAAATTCTGCCTATTGTGCTTCTCCCACCTTAAACAAAGTCTAACTGTCGCTCCCTCCAATTGAAATTTATTGGGTGGCACTCCATGGTTAGCACTGCCGCCTCATGGCGCCAGGGACTTGGGTTCAATTCCAGTCTTGGGTGATTGGCAGTGTAGAGTTTGCACGTTCTCCCCATGTCTGCGCGGGTTTCCTCCGAGTGCTCCTGTTCCCTCCCAAAGTCCAAAGATGAACAGGTTAAGTGGATTGGCCTTGCTAAATTGCCCCTTAGTGTCAAAAGATCAGGGGAATTTGCAGGTTAATGCGTGGGGTTTATGGGGATGCGGTTGGATGGGATGCTCATTCAGAGAGTCAGTGCAGACTTGATGGGTCGAATGGCCTCCTTCTGTACTGTAAGGACACTACTATATCCCACGTGTGCTCGCTTACATACATTGGTCAAGGGGCCTACAGGACTTCTTTCTTCACCAACGCTTGTGGGATTTAAAGAGTGATTATTGTGTTTTCCGGACGTATTCAGAACCAAGAGGAACTCAAAAGTTCCCACACAACATACTTGATTAAGTGATTGATTTTAATTCACTCTCACATTTTACCACTTCTAAATTGAGCACATTCAAATCAAACCCTGTTCGGCAAACAGGTGGGGGTATACAGTGGCGTAGTGGTTATGCCACTGGACTAGTCATCCAGAACCAGGCTAATATTCTAGAGCCACAGGTTCAAATCCAGCCACCGCAGCTGGTAGAATTTAAATTCAGTTAGTAAACTTGGAATATAAAGTTGATCTCAGTAATGGGGTCTGTGAAGCTATCATTGATAGGCCCATCTGGTTCAGTGATGTATTTTAGGGAAGGAAATCTGCCGTCGTTACCTAGTCTGGCCTACAAGTGACTCCGGAGCCACAGCAATGTGGCTAACTTTAAACTGCCCTCGGGCAACCAGGGACTTAGCAAGCCACTCAGGTCAAAAGCAATTAGGGATGAGTAACAAATTCTGGCTTTGCCAGTGACCCACACATCTTATGAAAGAATAAATAAAATATCTGGGGTTTATGTTCAGTTTGAAAAAGTCCACCTGTTAAATCTCTCCGTACTGAGGTGTCTCCTCGAGAACTACTCCACAGCCAGGCATCAGGGACCACAGGTCTTTATTCAGTCTACTCGCTCCACACTCCAAACGTTGACTGCCCACTCAGTGCGGTTCCCCACAGCTCACCCCACACCCCAGGTCACATGACCCATCCCCTTAAAGGGGCTATGCCCCAACAAACAGAACACTATCCTCCTTATTAGATAGTAGTAACACGTCGCCTCAATTCTGCAATACTCCAAAAGTAAAGTAAAGTAAAGTTTATTTATTAATCACAAGTAGGCTTACATTAGGGGCGGCATGGTGGCACAGTGGTTAGCACTGCTGCCTCACAGCGCCAGGGACCTGGGTTCGATTCTCAGCTTGTCTGTGTGGAGTCTGCACGTTCTCCCCGTGTCTGCGTGGGTTTCCTCCGGGTGCTCGGGTTTCCTCCCGCAGTCTGAAAGATGAGCTGGTTAGGGTGCATTGACCATGTTAAATTCTCCCTCAGTGTACCCAAACAGGCGCCGGAGTGTGGCGACTAGGGGATTTTCACAGTAACTTCATTGCAGTGTTTATGTAAGCCTACTTGTGACTAATAAATAAACTTTATCTTTAAACTTTTTACTTTAAATTAACACTGTAATGAAGTAACTGAAAATCCCCAGTCGCCACACTCCTGCACCTGTTTGGATACAGAGGGAGAATTTAGCATGGCCAATGCACTTAACCAGTATGTCAAAACACTCTCGATGGCTGATTCATTAGCCAGCCTTGTTCATTGATGGGACCTTGAACTGGGATTGTTCTCATTCAGCTCCAGGTCCCCATCAAAAGCAAAGATCAAAGAGGTAATGGGGTCTTAGTTGGGAAATAAGCAATAGCTGCACTAGTGCTCTGCATTGGTAGAGTCCTGGCTTCAGCTAGTTAACATTAAGTATTCCCCACGGCAAAGCTGGGAACACCTAAGCTTCAACACTTGCCAACCCGGGCCTCAATTGGCAGGGATTAGATGTTTCGAGTGGGTCTTGACAGTCCATTTCGGGCAAACAAAAGCTCTGCTGATTTGGATGCTTCAGTAGGTTGGCGTGAAGACTTTAAAGCTTTGCAACAATATGGCAGACATTTGACTGAGCAAAACAGGCCCTTTTTGAGCATCAGGTGTGAATTTCCTGTGCTGTTTTTAGTCCAGACTGTACAATGTGCAATGGACAATTTTCAATGAGTTAGGCAAGGGCAGAGCTGTGCTATGTAGCTGCTGTCCATCGCTGGAAGTGAACAAATTGGCATCAATTCATGCAATAGAATTTCAGTCTAGTATCCTCAAGCTTCTCTCTCACATTTCAGGGCATGCTAATGCGGGTTTAACAATTTTTAAGCTTCATTATTTTTTCTTGCTAATTTTCTCATCGACCTGCTCACCTAAGGTAATTGAACTCGAATAAAACTTTCATTTCCTGTGTGCCAACCACTGTCAGGTACCCCAGCAAGGGGTGCACAACACAACACGAGACTATTACTCACTGGGAAGTGGAGAGGGTAGTTGGGTGGTCAGTGCAGGGAGAAAATCCCAGCTGGACCACTGTCTGTGTGGAGTTTACACATTCTCCCCGTGTCTGCGTGGGTTTCCTTCGAGTGCTCCGGTTTCCTCCCACAGTCTGAAAGATGTGCTGGTTAGGTGCATTGACCTAAACAGGCGATGGAGTGTGGCGACTAGGGGAATTTCACAGTAACTTCATTGCAGTGTTAATGTTAGCCTTATTTGTGATTAATAAATAAAATTTTAACTTTAACTTCAAATCACATTTCAGCTTCACTCAATGCCCCTAAACACATCTCTAGCATGGCACAGGGGAGGTGTGGTAACGTGGCCCCTTTAAGGGGGTGATCTCTGAGGGCCATATGATTGGGCCAGACCCTATGGAGAGACAGCGTGGGAAATCGAGCCAGTCAGGAACAAGGGTGCGTGTCCTGGGATGGCGAGGAACCTCAATTGAAGCCAGGGAGGAGAAGACAGTAGATATGTATTGCAGTTGTATAGAACAATGGTATAAGCCATTGCTTGTACATATGTATTGGACACTAAGATGCAATTTAGCATGGCCAATCCACCTAACCTACACATCTTGGACACTAAAGGACAATTTAGCATGGCCAATTTCCCTAACCTGTACATGTTTGGACACTAAGGAGCAATTTAGCATGGCCAATCCACCTAACCTGCATATCTTGGACACTAAGAGACAATTTAGCGCTATATAAATGTCAGTGTTTCCTTTTCTTTTGGTTTCATAGACAAATAAGACTTTGGAAAGCCTCCTCCCCTCTGCAGCAGCTTTTGAACCGAATTTAATGAGTGCAGAAAAAGGGAGGGTTAATTGATTACAATTGGGGAGAGCAGCTGAGGCAAATATTGTGTTAAGAGACTCGAGAGAGACAGCGAGCAATTTAACTGTTTCCAGACCCTCACATGGACAGTGGATCAGGTCTCGCTGGCAAGTAATATCAACTGAGCAAGCTGTAGCAAACACAACAACTCCCGTGATACCTCTGTCCCTGCTGCAGAACAGATAAATATTAATGGACGGTTAGGTTTGAATAACTTCCATTTAAAATAATTGCTATCTTAATCAAACCCAAAGCATTAACTTTCTGTTACCTTGTGTACAAGGACAACTTTTCAGCTAGGTTCCACATGCAGCATTTGCCTTTATACAGCACCTTCCATGACCTTAGACTATCCCAGAGCACTGTGCAGCCAATGAGGTACTTCCGAAGTGCAGTCACTGCCACCATTTCAGGAAATAGAGTGGCCAATTTACGCACAGCAAGATCCTAGAAACAGGTTTTTTTTTGACTGAAGAGAAATTAAGAACAAGGGTCGCTGTCTGTATGGAGTCTGCAAGTTCTCCCCGTGTCTGCATGGGTTTCCTCCAGGTGCTGGTTAGGTGCATTGGCCATGCTAAATTCTCCCTCAGTGTACCCGAACGGGTGCCGGAGTTTCACAGTAACTTCATTGCAGTGTTAATGTAAGCCGACTTGTGACGCTAATAAATAAACTTTAGTGTTAATATCCCCAAGGTAAAACACACGTCAAACAAAATTTGACACCGAGTCACATAAGGAGATGTTATATAAGGGATATGGTGCAGAATAAGGCCATTCAGCCCATCCAATACATTCTCATGGGAGGGGGGGGGAGAAAGGGACAGTCAGATAGGCCAGTGATCAGGGGTGTGGGGGTATTGGGTATCATGATGTGGAGATGCCGGCGTTGGACTGGGGTAAGCACAGTTAGAAGTCTCACAACACCAGGTTAAAGTCCAACAGGTTTATTTGGTAGCAAATACCATAAGCTTTCGGAGCGCTGCCCCTTCGTCAGATGGAGTGGATATCTGTTCTCCAACAGTGCAGAGACACAGAAATCAAGTTACAGAATACTAATTAGAATGCAAATCTCTACAGCCAGCCAGGTCTTAAAGGTACAGATAATATGGGTGGAGGGAACATTAAACACAGGTTAAAGAGATGTGTATTGACTCCAGACAGAACAGCTAGTAAGATTCTGCAAGATCAGGGGGAAAGCTGTGGGGGTTACTGATAATGTGACAGAAATCCAACATCCCGGTTTAGGCCGTCCTCATGTGTGCGGAACTTGGCTATCAGTTTCTGCTCAGCGACTCTGCGCTGTCGGGCGACCTTCACGACACACGACAGCGCAGAGTCGCTGAGCAGAAACTGATAGCCAAGTTCCGCACACATGAGGACGGCCTAAACCGGGATGTTGGATTTATGTCACATTATCAGTAACCCCCACAGCTTTCCCCCTGATCTTGCAGAATCTTACTAACAGTTCTGTCTGGAGACAATACACATCTCTTTAACCTGTGTTTAATGTTCCCTCCACCCACATTATCTGTACCTTTAAGACCTGGCTGGCTGTAGAGATTTGCATTCTAATCAGTATTCTGTAACTTGATTTCTGTGTCTCTGTGCACTGTTGGAGAACAGATATCCACTCCATCTGACGAAGGGGCAGCGCTCCGAAAGCTTATGGTATTTGCTACCAAATAAACCTGTTGGACTTTAACCTGGTGTTGTGAGACTTCTCACGGTATTGGGTATGCCAGCATTCGGGTGAGGGGCCTGCAAAAGAAATCGGGAAGGTCAGTGATGATGTTGTGTGATTGCGCATGTGCCAATCTCCCCACTGATGGGTCAGCACATGCACAATGGCCCGCTGAGCACTATGCTGCCAGCCTCTTGGGCAGGATGAGGCTCCATTCTCCCCCACCCCCCTCCCCACCCACTTTCCAGCGTGAATCTCTCTGAGGCACTCTGTGATGCACAGAGCGTCGGAGATTTGTTCAGCTAAGTACGCCCAAAAGTTGGGCAGGAAGTTCTCCCGTTGTGCATTTGATTTTTTTGTTTGGGTGGATCCTGGCTCATATGTTTATCCAGCTTTCCCTTAGATTCATCTACACGATTCACTTCAACTGCTCTCTGTTGTAGTGCGCTCTACATTCTCACTGTTAATCCGATCCCAAGACAGCCAGTGAAGTGTGAAACGAGACACTAATACTTTTCTTGATAATGGGTTTATTCACAGAGTGCAGCATTATATATATATCTGCTTCGTAACTGCAGCCTCTCCTTATACTCTTTAATGAAATCACTAAATGAAACACAAATGACAGGGGTGACAGCCCCTGGTGGGTACACTGTGACTAAAATAGAACATCAAAAGGAAATTTAACTAATTCAATTCAAATATCATTACCAGGGATGATGATGCGCCCCCCCACAACCCCCACAGAGCACACTGGCTGTGATGGGCCTGAAGTGGAAGTCTCTCTTTATAAGTACTCTAAGCACTTAATCAAACAATGTATATAAACCTATGTATATTAACAGTATAATTAACATAGAATCCTTACAGTGCAGAAGGGGGCCACTCGGCCCATCGAGTCTGCACCGACCACAATCCCACCCAGGCCCTATCCCCATAACCCCTCATATTTACCCTGCTAATCCCCCTGACAGCACATCCTTCCTTAGGTATGGGGGCCCAAAATTGCTCACAATATTCAGGTACACTCAGGTACCACTTTAGCACGGCCAATGCACCTAACCAACACATCTTTCGGACTGTGGGAGGAAAATGGAGCACCCACAGGGAACCCACGCAGACACGGGGAGAATGTGCAAACTCCACACAGACAGTGACCCAAGCCGGGAATCGAACCCAGGTCCCTGGCGCTATGAGGCAGCAGAGCTAACCACTGGGCCACAGTGTCATCCCCTCTTGATTAGAAGGTTTTTGCACGCTCCTTATTCTCGACAGTTTATATTTTTGCAAGTGAGTGCAGGAAACATAAGTGTATGCCTTTAAAAATCTATAGCATTTCCAATTCCATGCCACACTCCAGTCCACTGTGTGATTACAGAACAGCAGACTTTTCCTCAGTGAGTAGAAATTCAGTTTGGGGGCAGAAAATTGTCCACAACATAGACTGCATTTGTGGAAAATTTGATGAGAAACATTAAATCTTAGTGACTGGAGCCGTGTGCAATCCAGATCAGAGACCTGTGTTTGCAGCAATCTCTGAACCCTCTTCTGCCCCTCAGGCGAGCGAGTTCAAATAAACAGACGGGTGAAATCGAACATGCTTGCTAAAGCACTTTCAGGGTCCTAAGTGAAATGCATTTGAGCAAACGTCAACACACTTTCCTGTAGAAAAGAGTCAGCAACACAAAACCACCTAGGAAATTGGCACGCTGCAGAACTAATTTGCGACTGACACTCTGGAAAAAGTGTAAAATTGAGCTTCAAATGACACATAAGTCTGTTGACGATGGAATTACATTGAACCTACAGCACAGAAACAGGCCATTCGGCCCAACCAACTGACTCAAGAACAGCTTCTTTCCTGTTACCACCAGACTTTTGAATGGATCTGCCTCGCACTAAGACGATCCTTCTCTGCACCCTAGCTATGACTGTAACGCTACATTCTGCAGCCTCTCCTTTCCTTCTTTATGAACGGTATGGTTTGTCTGTATAACGCGCAAGAAACAATACTTTTCATGCGACAATAATAAATCAAATCAAATCAAACTAGTCCATGTTGGTGTTTATGTTCCACACGGGCAACATGGTGGCACAGTGGTTAGCACTGTTGCCTCACAGCAGTGACCCAGGTGTCTGCAGAGTCTGCACGTTCTCCCCATGTCTGCGTGGGTTTCCTCCAGGTGCTCCAGTTTCCTCCCACACAAAGATGTGCAGGTTAAGTGGATTGGCCATGCTAAATTGCCGCTTAGTGTTCCAAGACGTGTAGGTTAGGTGGATTGGCCATGCTAAATTGCCCCTTGGTATCCAAAGATGTGTAGGTTAGCTGGATTTGCCATGCTAAATTGCCCCTTAGTGTCCAAAGATGTGTGGCGGAGTTGGATTAGCTAATACACCATGAAGAGAGAGAAAAATCCAACGCAGAATTTTGAATCCATATGACCCTTCTACAGAAGAAGAGTCACACAGATTTGAAACGTTAACTCTGCTTCTCTTTCCACAATGGTACCAGATCTGCTGAGTTTATCCAGCAATTTCTGCTATATAAATGCAAGTTGTTGTTGTATTAGTGGACCCCACAGATAGGAGCACCTTCTTTATGCTGCAGTGGTTTGAAGGGAAGCACCAAGTTGACTTAAGAAGGCACCATACAATGAATGGATACAATGAGCAGATAAAAGGTTTAGTCGTGGGCGCTGTCATCTCTTATCAGCGGTGTCCAAGACAAAAAGTTTCAGTTTATTTATTTGTGTCACATGTAGGCTTACATTAACACTGCAATGAAGTTACTGTGAAAATCCCCTAGTTGCCATACTCTGGCACCTGTTCGGATACACTGAGGGAGAATTTAGCATGGCCAATGCACCTAACCAGCACATCTTTCGGACTGTGGGAAGAAACCGGAGCACCCGGAGGAAACCCGCGCAGACACGGGGAGAACATGCAGACTCCACACAGACGATGACCCAAGCCTGGAATTGAATCCAGGTCCCTCGTGCTGTAAGAATCATAGAATCCCTACAGTGCAGAAGGAGGCCATTCGGTCCATCGAGTCTGTACCGACCACAATCCCACCCAAGCCCTATTCCCGTAACCCCACATATTTACCCTAGCTAATCCCCCTGACACTCGGGGCAATTTAGCATGGCCAATCCACCTAACCCGCACATCTTTGGACTGTGGGAGGAAACCGGAGCACCCGGAGGAAACCCACGCAGCAGCGGGGAGAAAGTGCAAACTCCACACAGACAGTGACATGAGGCTGGATTTGAACCTGGGTCCCTGGTGCTGTGAGGCAGCAGTGTTAACCACTGTGCCACCGTGCCGCCCGTGATCAAGATGCTTTGCATGTCTGGGTAAGTAAACATCTCCCAAGATACTGTTGGGACATTTCTATCTCTGTTTCTTTAATACTAACAGTGTCTGAATACTCATTGTAGCCACGTTATTATATTTTTGTTCTGCAGACCACGAAATAACCAATGGGGGTGATGCATGTTGTGTCACATAACTTAATGGATCCAATCGTTTGAAATTGCTCACTTTCTAAAGCATTGTAGATTGTTTCAGGGATAATTGGTATAATGAGTATTGCCTAAACCAAATGTTCTCTTAGCAAATTGGTTACTTGCATCCCTAAAGCAGTCTTATCTGTAACCCTGCCTCTGGAGCCCCACTGCACTGTGTTTACTGTACTCTATCAAAGCCCCGTTCTCCGCAATTGAATGAATAAAATACTGCGGTTTTCTCACATTGACTGACTGAAATAAAATAATCTATGATGCATGAACAAGTCTAAATGAAATAATAATATCCTTAGTGGTGAAAAATAGATTGGTAATACAGTAATTGAGCAGATTTATTGCCCTCTCCCTGAGCTAGTCTGCCGAAACAGCCTGCTATTTTATTTAATCTCATATCAGAGGAATTATTGGCTGGTAATCTATTGTTAAACATCATTTAGAGTGATGGATGAAAATGTCAGGGTTCTCAACATAATCAATTCATATCTCATTAGCACATATTATTTATGATTCTTATAATGAGACCTGCAGGAGTCTCTGGGGAGGGCGGGAAGGAGAGAGGGGGAACTGAAAATCCTAGCTGCTGTTGGAATGAAATGAGAAATACTGTAGCTTATAAGTTAATAACGGCATGTATAAAAATGCTCCCCCATCGTAGTGATTGTGTTCACCGTCCTACAAATAAGGTCCACCTTACCCCCAGCCCAAACCAATCGAAGAGGCAACATTCCCTCCTCAGCACAAGAAAGGGAATGAAGCTTAAAACCCCAATCGTTGAAATCTAACAAAAAAAAAGCATTTAAAGTAGCAGAAGGAAAACCCATCAAGTTGATTACAGAGCACGGGATTAATATTTGAAGAGAAACATGTCTTTATTCCGTTACAGTTGGCGGTGTACCTGTGAAGGGGCGCTCTTTTGCATAATGTATATGTGTATTATATGAAGATGGATTAGTATATTATTCCAACTGTAAAATGATTTAGATTTAAGGGATTTATATTTTGTTGCAGTACGTTACCTCCGTGGGAGAGACCAATGAAAAGCCAGCTTTGATTCATGGACCAAATGTGCGGCGGTAATCATGGTCATAGTGTCAATGACTGCCTCAATTAAAGTGCGTTTTGCGAATCATTTGTTGCTCCAGCTCATAAGCATCAATAAAGGAAAATGAGTAATAAATGAGTGTCAGGAGGTACAAAGGATCAGCTCATATTTCAGACGAAAATGAAGACAAAATGTGTCTTTTATTTGACTGCAAAATTCCCATTAACTGTCTCGCTGACAGGGGGTATGGGGTGGGGGGAGGGGAGGCGGGTGGGGGCAGAGCTGGATCAATAGGTGAATGGTCACAGAAAACAGCTTCTTGCTGCTTAACAGCCAAGGCAAAAAGGGAACTTGTCATATTGTGATCTTTATCAAGTAATCTCCATTACATTGGTGTTATGATCCATGTAGGCGTGCTTCAGCACCTTGCTGTTTGATTGAATGTCTTTATAGAATGGTTACAAATTTCAAAAAATGCTAAATGATTTTTATATTCAATAAACCCTCGCCAACTTTATATTTTTTTTCTCTCTTGCTTTCCTGAGCTGCCTTTCCGATAAGCCCAGAGATGCAAGAAGAGACTCTTATTGATTTCCTCATTCTTCATCATTGATAAACTAATTGTACATATTACCAGCCTGCCTTATCCCTAAACTGTTTTATTCAGTATCCACTAATTCGTGACAAGTACCAGTCTAATTTTGAAGAGATACAATGACCTTCAATTGGAACCATATATCTGACTCCCCGCGGTCACTCCCCGATTGATGCTATGGCTGGAATTTTCCAGTAAGAAGTCTCACAACACCAGGTTAAAGTCCAACAGGTTTAATACCATAAGCTTTCGGAGCGCTGCCCCTTCGTCAGATGGAGTGAAATTTTCACTCCATCTGACGAAGGGGCAGCGCTCCGAAAGCTTATGGTATTTGCTACCAAATAAACCTGTTGGACTTTAACCTGGTGTTGTGAGACTTCTTACTGTGCTTACCCCAGTCCAACGCCAGCATCTCCACATCATGGAATTTTCCAGCCATTAAGATCCCACCGACGGTGAACCCCTGCCACTCGGGTTCAAGGAATGGGAAACCCCATTGACAGTGGTGGTATCCACCGACCAATGGAGGGCTACCCCCTCTGGCCTGAAACACGCTGCGGGGACATGGAAAGTCCCACCCAGAATGCTCAGAATCGACACTCTTAGGGTTTGCTAGTATTATGAAACTACAAAAAAAAGCATCTGTTGTACAGAGGGGTGGCACAGTGACGCAATGGTTAGCACTGCTGCCTCAGAGTGCCAGGGACCCGGGTTCAATTCCCAGCTTGGGTCACTGTCCATGCAAAGTCTGCATGTTCTTCCCGTGTCTGCGTGGGTTTCTTCCGGGTGCTCCGGTTTCCTCCCACAAGATGTGCTGGTTAGGTGCATTGGCCATGCTAAATTCTCCCTCAGTGTACCCGAACAGGCACTAGAGTGTGGCGACTAGAGGATTTTCACAGTAACGTCATTGCAGTGTTAACGTAAGCCTACTTGTGACATTAATAAATATACTTTAAACTTTAGTGTGGAGTTTTAGGTGGAGTTTGAACGTTCTCCCTGTGTCTGTGTGGGTTTCCTCCGGGTGCTCTGGTTGCCTCCCACAGTCCGAAAGATGTGCTGGTTAGGTGCATTGGCCATGCTAAATTCTCCCTCAGTGTACCCAAACAGGCGCCAGAATGTGGCGACTAGGGGATTTTCACAGAAACTTCATTTTAGTGTTAATGTAAGTCTACTTGTGACACTAATAAATAAACTTTAAACTTTAGTTCTTTTTATCAGTGCATGGTTATTTTTTAATGGATGGTTGAAGTATCAGGATAAAAAGTCATCTGGTCATATTGGACACCAGCAGGGTTGTTCCCCAGATTACTTCACCTTGTCAGCTTCCATACAATACATATTGCAAAGGTTTCTTTTTCTCTTAGCTTGTAAATATTAATTACTATATAACCATTTGACAAAAAAGCTTGACTTTCTATTTATATCTCACAGAGAAGGCTGCTGACCCTATAATTAGTGAGGGGGGGTGCAGTCAAATGTACCATTGAGCTGAACAGAGTCAAATCCAGTCACTGAGGACAAACCCATGATGTAAACATTAAGGCCTAAGACACCATTTTGCAAATTCAAACTCACGCACCTTCTCATCGACAAGGAATTAAATCTAAACACATTAACACGTCCCATCTGTCATTTGTATAATCATAGAATCCCTACAGTGCAGAAAGAGGCCATTCGGCCCATCGAGTCTGCACCGACCACAATCCCACCCAGGCCCTATCCCCGTAACATACTTACCCTGCTAATCCCCTGACACTAAGGGTCAATTTAGCATGGCCAATCCACCTTACCAGCACATCTTTGGACTGTGGGAGGAAACCGGAGCGCCCGGAGGAAACTCATGCAGACACGGGGAGAACGTGTAAACTCCACTCAGACAGTGGCCCAAGCCAGGAATCAAACCCGGGTCCCTGGCGCTGTGAGGCAGCACTGCTAACCACTGTGCCACCGAGCCACTGTGCATCCCATATATACAATGTATATTATACATATATATATATATAATTAATCGATATAACATGGTAGTCAATGGTTGTTTTATTTCACTCGAGTTGCCTCTATTCCTTTGCAGCATTGTGACTCATTCTTCATTATCATCCCTCTTCATGCTTCTCACTGTCATTTGCCATTTTAATCTAACGAAGAAGCATCAATATTTTCATCGATTGGCTGAGTTCTTTGACTGATTTGTAATCATCGCAGGACATGACATTGCTCAGCTCATCTCTGCTTTTGAAAAGAAAATACAAAAACTTGGGAATGGAAATTGCTCTCTGAGGATTCTTTCAAAATGAGTATGCAGGGAGCTTGGCACAGGGGGAACGCAGTAGAAACATAGAAGATAGGAGCAAGAGGAGGCCATTCGGCCCTTCGAGCCTGCTCCGCCATTCATCACAATCATGGCTCATCATCCAACTCAATAGCCTAATCCTGCTTTCTCCCCATAACCTTTGATCCCATTCGCCCCCCCCTTGTCGCGGATACTTTTTGTAGCTAAGGATGTTGAAGCGTTCAAAGTATACGCCGGGGATCGGGGTGGGGTGGCGGTGGAATATCTCAGTTTCCAACACCGCTCAGAATCTTTTCCCAGTGTTGTCATAAGCAGTGCTTAGAAGGTCAATCATTAATTCCTGGACACTCCAGGACACTCCAAAAATAACAAGGCTAATCCTGAATTGGTCAATTTAGACCAGTTTGGACTTCAGTGGAAGTGTCACATTGATCTGTGTGTCCCATCTCCTGATCATACATAGGGAGTGGCCGGTGATATAAGCATGGTCTGTACACCCTCAATACGATAGTTATCCCTCCTGTCGTGATTCACAACTTCAACCTCTGGTGTGAGCCACGGTAAGAAGGCAGGTGCAGGTTAACCTGTTGCTATTGTGCAACTTCCTCCGGCCCTACAGCCGTCTGAGATCTCTGTACTCCTCCAGTGCTGGCCTGAGGCACACCGCTGATATCCACGGCTTCTCTACTGCGGTCCATGCCTCCAGCTTCCTAGATCCTAAGCTTTAGAATTCCCTCCCTAAACCTCTCTGCATGTTCTCCTTCAGACCGACACTCCTTTGAACCTACCACATTGAGCAAACTTCCTCTCCTCAGTCCTAATATCTCCTTCAGCCTCTCTGCATCAAGTTTCGATTTATGAGGCTGGGTGAGGTTATTTGGAACATCTTACTCTATTAAAGGCAGTATATAACTGTAGGCTGTTGCCATTCAATCTCTGGTGACCGAAGATTGGGGCCTGTGCGCAATGGCACCCTTACAGCTCAGCAGCCGGCTTATCAGCAGGAATAGGCTCCGCCCACTCCCCCTACTGGTGAGATCACATTTTGCCTCATCTATTTTTCTAAGTGACATACGACTGCGTCTGCAAGCTCACCCAACAAATGGACGAGATTCTCTTCCGTTTTCACACTCGTTCAGCACTGAAAATGTTTTTGTTAAAATCGCCCCCTAAGCTTTGGAATTTCCTCCCTCATCCTCTCCGAGTCTCCTCCTTCAGACCGATACTCCTTTGATCCTACCACTTTGAAGAAAACTCTTCTCTTCTGTCCTAATATCTCCTTCAGCCTCTCTGCATCAAATTTAGATTCATAAGGCTGGGTGAAGCCGTTTGGAACATCTTACTCTATTAAAGGCAAGACATGAATGCAAGTTGTTGTTGCCTTTCAAGCTCTGGGGACCTGAAAGAGTTGGGGATTTAGTCCGATAATGTTCCTTCTGGTGAACCAAGATGTTGCCTGGTATGGAGGGCATTAGCTATGAGGAGAGGTTGGAGAAACTTGGTTTGTTCTCACTGGAGCGACGGAGGTTGAGGGGAGACCTGATGGAAGTCTACAAGATTATGGGAGGCATGGACAGAGTGGATAGTCAGAAGCTTTTTCCCAGGGTGGAAGAGTCAATTACTCGGGGGCATAGGTTTAAGGTGCGAGGGGCAAGGTTTAAAGGAGATGTACGAGGCAGATTTTTTACACAGAGAGTAGTGGATGCCTGGAACTCGTTGCCGGGGGAGGTAGTGGAAGCGGATACGGTAGTGACTTTTAAGGGGCGTCTTGACAAGTACATGAATAGGATGGGAATGGAGGGATATGGTCCCCGGAAGGGTAGGGGGTTTTAGTTAAGTCGGGCAACATGGTCGGTGCAGGCTTGGAGGGGCGAAGGACCTATTCCTGTGCTGTAATTTTCTTTGTTCTTTGTTCTGAACCGATATCTGATTCTCAGCGAAGTAAAGAGTGGAATGTGTTCATGGCAAGTTCCTGGTTGTTTACTTTTGAGCCTGACCATAGATATAAGGGGATGGGGAACTTTTCCTTCAGTTTAATACATTTCATGAGTGAGCTCTTGTCTTGTATCCCATGGTCACTGCTGGCCTAAGAGAGAATAACATTCCTGCTTCCATGTATTTAAAATTCAAACTTTGCCTCTGTTTTTTTGTTTTGTATCCTTCCAACAATTACATGATGCCATCAACAACACTGCAATCAATACTTGGCTGCAGCTCACAATTCTTCTTTTTACAAAAAAGCACAATTCAAAAAAATAAAAAAGATAAAATAGTTGCATTTCTAATGGGAATTCAGGACAACATACCTCTTAATGAGAATATTCATCTAAAGGGAATATTTTTGTTTATATCAATGTCTAATGCAAGAGCAACTGAACGGATAAAAGGGCCATTTGCTCACCCAAACACTGTTGCTATGACCAGATTCCAATGGTACTATATTGATTCATCAGTTCTTTCGATTCCCTTGTGACGTGCCCTTTCACGACCCAATTTCTTCAGCACTGACTTCTGAGTTGTTTTCCGTTCCGAAAAAAAACACAAGCATTAACAAGGCAAATTTAATAACCGGAGCGTCGCATGTATTTTATTTATTAGTGTTGGCAAACGTTTGCTACAGAAATTTTAAAAATCTGCCGGCAATATTTTTTCCAGGTCCTTCTGTTTGACTGGGCTGAGCACGATTTCTACAGAGGCTGTAACATCTGGAATGGTCAAGAGCTTTCCGTCTTGTGAACCCAGGCCATCGCTATGGATTGCCTCCTAATTTTGACTGACACTGCAGTGCTGTCGATTAGTGGTCTTGGATAGGCCAATATGAGGGGTCAGGAACATTGGAGGGTGCCTCATGAGCCAGTTCTAGATTTTAAGTTAATCTGCATCTTAACTCTTTGTACCCGCCTAGGTTCCATATTCCCCAGCACCTTTGCTTAACAAAGCGCTATCAGTTTAAAGTTTATTTATTAGTGTCACAAGTAGGCTTACATTAACACTGCAATGAAGTTACTGTGTAAAATCCCCTAGTTGCCACACTCCGGCGCCTGTTCGGGTACACTGAGGGAGAATTTAGCATGGCCAATACATCTCACCAGCACATCTTTCAGAATGTGGGAGGAAACCGGAGCACCCGGAGGAAACCCACGCAGGCACGGGGAGAATGTGCAAACTCCACACAGACAGTGACCCAAGCCGGGAATTGAACCTGGGTCCCTGGCGCTGTGAGGCAGCAGTGCGAACCACTGAGCCACTGTGTCGCCCTTCCAGTTCTTGCAGTTTCCTTTGCAGTTTTTTGAAATTTTCATTTGACCCCCCTCCTTGCCTGAACAGCTGTTTTGAAGGAGAGAGTTCTGGGTTTCCAACGTCTTTGGCCTGAGGAAATGCATCCCGACATCAGTCCCTCAGGAAGAAATGTAGCCAGATGGTTTTGTGGAGTCTGGAACTCCAGTTTAAGACAGAGATAGAGTCACAGGGGTTTACAGCATGGAAACAGGCCCTTCAGCCAACTTGTCCACGCCACCCAGTTTTTAACCACTAAGCTAATCCCAATTGCCCGCATTTGGCCCATATCCCTCTGTACCCATCTTACCCATGTAACTGTCTAAAAGCTTTTAAAAAGACAAAATTGCACCTGCCTCTACTAGTACCTCTGGCAGCTTGTTCCAGACACTCACCACCCTCTGTGTGAAAACAATTGCCCCTCTGGACCCTTTTGTATCTCTCCCCTCTCACCTTAAACCTATGTCCTCTAGTTTTAGCCTCCCCTGCCTTTGGGAAAAGATGTTTGCTGTCTACCTTATCTATGCCCCCCATTATTTTATAGACCTCTATAATTTCACTCCTAGTCCATCCAGCCTCTCCTTATAACTCAAACCATCAAGTCCCGATAGCATCCTAGTAAATCTTTTCTGCACTCTTTCTAGTTTAATAATTTACTTTCTATGAAAGGGTGACCAGAACTGTACACAGTATTCCAAGTGTGGCCTTACCAATGTCTTGTACAACTTCAACAAGGCATTCCAACTCCTGCAGGAGGGACGTTGCGATGCTTTTGGCATAGAGGCAGTGATATACTTGGCCTCCACTGGTGCACGTAAGTAAGATAGGCTCAAATGGATCAAAATGTACAATGCAGTTTTCAATACACTATCATTAATCTTTGAACTTCTCTTCCCCAGGGAGCACTGGGGGCTGTGTCATTGACCATACTCAAGGCTGAGCTAACTAGATTTTGCTTATCTACACGGGTGGTACAGTGGTTAGCACTGCTGCCTCACAGCACCAGGGACCCGGGTTCAATTCCGGCCTCGGGTGACTGTCTGTGTGGAGTTTGCACGTTCTCCCCATGTCTGTATGGGTTTCCTTTGGGTGCTCTGGTTTCCTCCCACAGTCCAAAGATGTGCGGATTAAGTAGATTAGCCATGCTAAATTGCCCCTTCGTGTCAGGGAATTAACAGGGTTAAGGGGATAGGGCCTGGGTGGGATTGTTGTCGGTGCAGGCTCAATGGACCGAATAGCCTCGTCCTGCACTGTAGGATTCTATGATGCTACTCAGGAGTCAAGTGTTATGAGGGTCAGTGGCAGGAAAGTGGAGTTAAGGCCATGATCTTACTGAACGGCAGAATGGCCTCAAGGGATTGAATCACTTATTCCTGCTTCAGTTTCCGATGTTCTTATGGTCGTAGTGCATCACTGAGGCTAAACTGTTCCACTCTCAACATTATGTAAGGGAGCAAAGTGACAGAAACACAAGAGAGAAGGAACTACTAATAAACTTGGATGGAGATTTCTGGCAATGTTGCAACGTAGGCAGGTTGTTAGCAAGTGTCCCCCTTAGTCAGTCATGGCTTAACAAATCCTCTAATCTGGTCAGAGTTTATTTAGAAACATAGAAACAAGAAGCAGGAGTGGGCCATTCAGCCCTTCGAGCCTGCTCCACTGTTCATTTTGATCATGGCTGATTATTGAATTCAATGGCCCTGATTTTACTGGCACACCCGCTCCGAAATCAGGGCAGGCAAGGCTCGCAGAATGGCATTCTCTGATGGCCTTGGGCGCGATCTTACGAACCTCGAGCGGGCGTGCCGATAAAATTCCGGCCAATATCCTGATCCCCCTCTTTTTTCCAGTGGCCTCGCCTCTCTCTATCTCGGCAATCTCCTCCAGTCCCAAAACCCTCTGAAGTCATGGCGCTCATTAAATTCTGGCCTGACATCTCACTGAATTTTAATCACCCGGCGCCTGGTGGTCTTACCTTCAGCTGCCTGTGCTGTTTCTTGTCTGACTCTGACCCTACCGGAAGCAATGGACTGTCATTTACAGATGCTTTTACTGACCACTCTTCAAAAGGAAGAAATTATATCTCCGTGCAAGAAGTAAGTCAAAGTCATGGATTCATGGTTGTAAAGGGGGGGAGGGGGGGAAGGGGTGGATAAAGCCAGAGGTTGGGGGGGAGGGGGTGGTGGGTAGGTGAGAACAGGTTTATTTTTAACACGGCGAGTTGTTGTGATCTGGAATGAGCCACCTGAAAGGGTAATGGAAGTCAGTGCTACATTCCAAAAGGTATTGGGTGGGATTTTCCGGCTTCATTAATCCCAAGACCAGAAAATCCCATCCGAGTTCAACGGACCTTTTGCATGATCCATGTCCCGCCCGCTACGATTCCCATGGCGGACCGGACGGGAAGATTCCACCCTTGGACTGCGAAAGGAAAGATTTGTGGTGTTAAAAAAAAAGACCTGTAAAGACTTGATTACCTGAAAAGACTCGCATGCCAACCATTATCTTGCAATTGTGTCTTTGTCTATATATGCAGTGTTTGTGAAACCTACCTTTCCACTCACCTGATGAAGGAGCGGTGCTCCGAAAGCTCGTGATTCCAAATAAACCTGTTGGACTTTAACTTGGTGTTGTGAGACTTCTTACTGTGTTCACCCCAGTCCAACACCGGCATCTCCATATCAAGAAAAAAAGAGTTGGAGAGCGGGACCAATTGGACAGCCCCTTCATGAAGGGCCAGTACAGGCATGCCACGCTGAATGGCCTCCTTCTGTGCTGCATGGTTGCATAAGAGATTCAAAAGGTATAAAAATGCAACTTAAAGACGATTCTGCTAATCTCCTGTTGCAGTCATTGGAGTTTAAACGACACCAACAAGAATCGTGGACGGTGAAATCAAGATGACGCAATATTATGGTTGGGATTTTCCAGCCCCGCCCACCGCTGGGAACATCTGGCCTCCCCAATTTTGGCTGGCTTGCCGCATCCCCCACGATGTGTCCCACGACAGCGGGGATGTAACATTTCAGCACAGGTCTTGTTATAAATAAATTTAGGCAGGAAAGGGCAACACAAACAAACGGCAAAGGAATTTCCTGAACTTCCATCGGTTGATGTGGACGCTGTTGAGTTTATGCGGTCATTGTGCAGCTCCCACAGTCAATCAGCCCTGGCGCCCTGACTGACAGAAAGATGCCCACATGGACCCATGTCCATTCATCATTCATTCACTCAAAAGCAGACATGTGGTCAAACTGCAATTCTGGAAAAATATTACATTCATAGAATCATAAACTCATGGAGTCATACTGTGCGGAAGAGGCCCTTCAGCCCATCGAGTCTGCACCGGCAAACAAAACCCTCAAAAATAAACCTTTTATGCGAATTGATTTAGTGCCCTGAAATATTCGATAACTATTAGACATTCCACATTAAGGAAAATATATAAGTTATTTTCCATGGTTTTTTTTACGGGATGTGGGCATCACTGGCAAGATGAACAGTTTTATCCCAGCCCTAATTGCCCTTGCCAAGATGGTGGTGAGCTGCCTTCTTGAACTGCAGCAGTCTCTGTGGTGTAGGTACATCCACAGTGCTGTTAGGGAGAGAGTTCCAGGATTTTGACCCAGCGACAGTGAAGGAACAGTCGATATATTTCCAAGTCAGCATGGAACTGTGAAGGGAATATGTGGGTGTTCCCGAGTGCTGGCTGTCCTTGTCCTTCTGGGTGATCGAGATTGCAAATTTGGAAGGTGTTGCCGAAGGAGCTTTCACAAGTTCCTGCACTGAATCTTGTCGATGATACGCACTGCTGAGTTGATGGTGGAGTGGGTAAATGTTTAAGGTGCTGAATGGAGTGCCAAATGTGGGTTGCTTTGTCCTGGATGGTATCGAGCTTCTTGAGTGTTGTTGGAGTTGCACTCACCCAGGCAAGTGGAGAGTATTCTATCATATCCTGACTTACGCCTTGTGGACAGGCTTTGGGGAGTCAGGAGGTAAGTTACTCTCCACAGAGTTCTCAGCCTTTGACCTGCTCTGGGAGCCATAGTATCGATATGGCTGTGTCTGGTTAAGTTTCCGGTCAGTAGTAACTCCCAAGATGTTGATGGTGGGTTTGGGGGGTGGGGGGGAGATGGCGGGAGTGGGTGGGGGGGAGGGGGGGTGGGGGTGGGTGGGGATAAAGGGGGGATAGGTTGAACAATGTCAATGCCGTTGAATGTCAAGGACAATGGTTGGATTCTCTCTTGTTGGGGATGGTCATTACCTGGCACTGTGTGGCACAAACATTAGGCCACTTTGCCCAACCTGAATGCTGTCCAAGTCTTCCTGACATGGATTTGGACTGCTTCAGTATTTGAGGAGTTGCAAATCATAGAATCATAGAATCCCTGTAGTGCAGAAGGAGGCCATTTGACCCATCGAGTCTGCACCAACTCACCAACAGAGTATCTTACCCAGGCCCTATCCTCGTAATTTCATTTATTTACCCCACTAATACCTTAACCTATACATCTTTGAACACTAAGTGGCAATTTAGCATGGCCAATGCACCTAACCCGCACATCTTTGGACTGTGGGAGAAAACCGGAGCATCTGGAGGAAGCCTACGCAGCCACGGGGAGAACATGCAAACTCCACACAGACAATCAGCCGGAATTGAACCCGGGTGAGGCAGCAGTGCTAATCACGGTGCCACCGTGCCACCCACATTTATACTTAAAGACTTTAATCCTCTATGTATGAAGGACAGTGGCAAAGGTCAAACCATGATGATAAACTGTGATGAATTCAGCCAGGCTAATGAGGTCGGCTTGCTAGAGTATGAACTACCTGATGAGTCCTAATTATCAAAAGAAATACCTGATGAGTCCTAATTGATGGTTAAATCAGGGCGCCTCATTCTCCCTGTTTAAAGCAGGTGTGTCAGACTCCCAGCCTGCATTCGGCAGGGAGCAACTGGAGAGTTGGCTGTGTTCAGATGTATGGTGTAAATAAAGTAACTTGGTGACGGGACTTTCGCCTCTGTGGAGTTATTACAGAACCGCAGCGTTTTTCAAGCTATTTCTGTTTGACGTGATTGGTTAAAGCAAATTTGGAGTGGCAAAGCCACGCTGCCTGAAACTTAAAGAAAACTTTCTCAGCTGCTTTGCTGAAACCAAGACAGTATCACCCTTTTTTAAATGAGGCCACTTAATTTTTGCTGTTGTTAAGTTACTACAGTGCATTAAACCAGAAAAAATAAATCAATTGGCAGCATCCTGCTCCCTCACAGAAGCAATTTCTTTGTACATGCCATGCGGTATATACAGCAGTTAGTGTGCTGCAGACTCATTGTACCACATCAAGCGGCGTATGTTTCTCACAGAAGTGTCAGGCTGTAAGATACAGGGAGCTCTTACGTGGCAGCGAGTGAGAACTGGATTTAATGCTCCAGCTCAGCAAAGTGTCATGTTCGCTGCGTCTCCACCTCCTTCCCCATTCCCCCCCTTTGACCCAGTTTGAAACATCTACTGCCACAGGGCACTCCAACCTCACTCATCAGCCGTTCAAAGCAAAGTTCCAGCTGCAACAAACTGCCCTCTATTCTCAAAACAGAATTTCAATATATTTGCATTTAGTTGCAATTCTAAAACCCCCCCAAAAAATTCCTCAGAAAAAAACTGACAGAAGATGGTCTTCATCAAAGAAAGAAATCGTGCCGTAAGCACTGGAACTGTCAACGCTGTTGATGCTGTGAGACTGGGAGGTGTCACCTGTAGATTGGTACGATGCTGCCATCCTGTGGTCACAATGGGAAGGTACGAGTATGGCAACAACGAGGGAGCAGGAAAGTCTCCCTTGCTGCATCCAATCTGCCAAACTTTTTTGCATCACAGTTCACCAGTCCACCCCCAGAACCATGCAATCTCCTTGGAGAGGCAGAAACCCAAATAAAATTCCAATGAATCTAGGGGAGGAAAGTCCTGTCCGACGGCAACCAGAACCAGTCCAGGAGACCACCTGATGATTCCATGCTGAAACTCCCTCCCTACACCTCGCAGCCTCTTTCTTGCCTCCTTTAAGCCGCTCCTTAAAACCTGCCCCTTTGACCAAGATTCTGATTGCCTGCCCTAACATCTCCACCACGTTAAATTGAGGTTGATGATGAGGCAGCACGGTGGCACAGTGGGTTAGCACTGCTGCCTCACAGCGCCAGGGACCCGGGTTCAATTCCCGGCTTGGGTCACTGTCTGTGCAGAGTCTGCACATTCCCCCCGTGTCTGCGTGGGTTTCCTCCGGGTGCTCTGGTTTCCTGTGCTGGTTAGGTGCATTGGCCATGCTAAATTACCCCTTAGTGTCCCAGGATAATGGATTAGACGGATTAGTGGGGTAAATATGTGAATTACAGGTATAGGGGTTGGGTGGGATTGTGGTCGGTGCAGACTCAATGGGCCGAATGGCCTCCTTCTGCACTGTAGGTTTTCTATGAATACTGTCCCTGTAAACACATATTGCTTCAGGTGTTACAGATGTGGTTGAAGGACACCTGAGAATGATTTTATCTACTGAAGGTGCCGTATAAATCAGAGAATCATAGAATAGAATCCCTACACTGCAGAAGGAGGCCATTCACCCCATTGAGACTGCACCGACCTTCTGACAGAGTATCTTACCCAGGCCCACCCATCACCCTATCCCTGTAACCCCACATATTTAATCCTATAACTCCCCCACCCCTCAGTACACATTTTTGGACACTAAGGGGCAATTTACCATGGCCAATCCACCTAACCTGCACATCTTTGCACACTAAGGGGAAATTTATCATGGCCAATCCATCTAACCTGCACATCTTTGGAGTGCGGGAGGAAACCGGAGCACCCGGAGGGAATCCACACACACAGAGGGAGAATGTGCAAACTCCACACAATTTTAAAATCAAGGTGTTACTTAACCAAGAGCCAATATGGATCAGTGATCTCGGAGCTGATAGGTCAGCAAGTCACAACATTAGCAGCAAAGTCTTTGGCTGGTCTCAAAGTCACCAATAACATTCACAGCCCAGTTTGATAAATATGTCACGGTCTGCACAGAGCTACATTTTGTTTATGAGTTTGTTTTACCAAAGGGAGTGTAACAGTGGCACACTGGTTAGCATGGCTGCCTCACAGCACCAGGGACCCAGGTTCAATTCCTGGCTTGGGTTCTCCGTGTGGAGTTTGCACGTTCTCTCCGCTTCTGTGGGGGTTTCCTCCGGGTGTTCCGGTTTCCTCCCACACTCCAAAGATGTGCCGGTTAGGTGGATTGGCCATGCTAAATTGCCCCTTAGTGTCAGGGAGATTAGCTCGGATAAATGCATGGGGTTATGGGGATAGGGCCTGGGTGGGATTGTGGTCAGTGCAGACTCGATGGGCTGAATGGCCTCCTTCTGCGCTGTAGGATTCTTTGAGATGTCAAAGGGACAATAATGAACCATGGATTGACACCAGGTTACAGAAGAATATTGTCCGACAATGAGTTACGTTCAATCCAGCCATTTAATGTTGCACAGGTACAGTGAAGAACTTGATTCCATAGCGGCACAGGTTATCGTGGGTTTATGATATTATTTCATCCTACACAACCTTCCATTGCAGAGGGACGGTACAATGTGCAGCACCAATGGGCGGCACGGTAGCACAGTGGTTAGCACTGCTGCTTCACAGCTCCAGGGACCTGGGTTCGATTCCCGGCTTGGCTCACTGTCTGTGTGGAGTTTGCACATTCTCCTCGTGTCTGCGTGGGTTTCCTCCGGGTGCTCCGGTTTCCTCCCACAGTCCAAAGATGTGCAGGTTAGGTTAATTGGCCATGCTAAAATTGCCCCTTAATGTCCTGAGATGCGTAGGTTAGAGGGATTAGCGGGTAAAATATGTAGGGATGTGGGGGTAGGGCCTGGGTGGGATTGTGGTCGGTGCAGACTCGATGGGCCGAATGGCCTCTTTCTGTACTGTAGGGATTCTATGATTCAAATACAGAGGCAAAGACCAAACTGTTCTGAGATAGTTCATCACAGTGGTGGTGAAATAATGTCACTTTCTGTCTATGATTCATCAGACAAGGCCAGAAACTACTGTCAGCAATATTGATGTACAAGTGCTTCAAGGATCGGAATTTGCTGGGACATTTAAGATCACAGGGGTCTTGACAGGGTGGATAAAGAGCAAAGAACAAAGAACAGTACAGCACAGGAAACAGGCCCTTCGGCCCTCCAAGCCTGTGCCGCTCCTTGGTCCAACTAGACCAATCGTTTGTATCCCTCCATTCCCAGGCTGCTCATGTGACTATCCAGGTAAGTCTTAAACGATGTCAGCGTGCCTGCCTCCACCACCCTACTTGGCAGCGCATTCCAGGCCCCCACCACCCTCTGTGTAAAAAACATCCCTCTAATATCTGAGTTATACTTCGCCCCTCTCACCTTGAGCCCGTGACCCCTCGTGATTGTCACTTCTGATCTGGGAAAAAGCTTCCAACCGTTCACCCTATCTATACCCTTCATAATCTTGTACACCTCTATTAGATCTCCCCTCATTCTCCATCTTTCCTGGGAGAACAACCCCAGTTTACCCAATCTCTCCTCATAGCTAAGACCCTCCATACCAGGCAACATCCTGGTAAACCTTCTCTGCCCTCTCTCTAACGCCTCCACGTCCTTCTGGTAGTGCGGCGACCAGAATTGGACGCAGTACTCCAAATGTGGCCTAACCAGCCTTCTATACAGCTGCATCATCAGACTCCAGCTTTTATACTCTATACCCCGTCCTATAAAGGCAAGCATACCATATGCCTTCTTCACCACCTTCTCCACCTGTGTTGCCACCTTCAAGGATTTGTGGACTTGCACACCTAGGTCCCTCTGTGTTTCTATACTCCTGATGACTCTGCCATTTATTGTATAACTCCTCCCTACATTATTTCTTCCAAAATGCATCACTTCGCATTTATCCAGATTAAACTCCATCTGCCACCTCTCCGCCCAATTTTCCAGCCTATCTATATCCTGCTGTATTGCCCGACAATGCTCTTCGCTATCCGCAAGTACAGCCATCTTCGTGTCATCCGCAAACTTGCTGATTACACCAGTTACACCTTCTTCCAAATCATTTATATATATCACAAATAGCAGAGGTCCCAGTACAGAGCCCTGCGGAACAACACTGGTCACAGACCTCCAGCCGGAAAAAGACCCTTCGACCACTACCCTCTGTCTCCTATGGCCAAGCCAGTTCTCCACCCATCTAGCCACTTCTCCTTGTATCCCATGAGCCTTAACCTTCTTAACCAACCTGCCATGTGGGACTTTGTCAAATGCCTTACTGAAATCCATATAGACGACATCCACGGCCCTTCCTTCATCAACCGTTTTTGTCACTTCCTCAAAAGACTCCACCAAATTTGTAAGGCACGACCTCCCTCTTACAAAACCATGCTGTCTGTCACTAATGAGATTGTTCCGTTCTAAATGCACATACATCCTGTCTTTAAGAATGTGGAGAATTTTGCCTTGTGGGAGAATCTGGAACAAGGGGTCTCTGTTTAAAAATCAGAGGTCGCCCATTTAAAGTTTTTATTTATTCATTAGTCACAAGTAGGCTTACATTAACACTGCAATGAAGTTACTGTGAAAATCCCCTAGTCGCCACAATCCGGTGCCTGTTCGGGTACACTGAGGGAAAATTTAGCTTGGCCAATCCACCTAACCAGCACATATTTCAGACTGTGGGAGGAAACCGGAGCTCCCAGAGGAAACCCACGCAGACGAATCTCTTTCTATCAGTGGGTGGTGAGTCTCTGGAACTCTCTTCCTCAAAAGGCAGTGGAAGCAGAGCCTTTGAATATTTTTAAGGCAGAGCTCGATAGATTCTTGAGTCAAGAACATAGAACAGTACAGCACAGGAACAGGCCCTTCGGCCCTCCAAGCCTGTGCCGATCATGATGCCCTAACTAAACGAAAAAAAAACCTTCTGTCCTTATGTGGGCCATATCCCTCTATTCCTTCCTTATTCATGTACCCATCCAGATGCCTCTTAAATGTTGCTAATGTGCCTGCTTCCACCACCTCCTCTGGCAGCGCGTTCCAGGCACCCACCACTCTCTGCATGAAAAACCTCCCCCACATATCTCCCTTAAACTTTCCCCCTCTCACCTTGAACCTGTGCCCCCAGTAATTGACACTTCCACCCTGGGAAAAAAGCCTTTGACTATCCACCCTGTCCATGACTCTCATAATCTTGTAGACCTTAACAAGGTGGCGAATGGGGTCGGCAGGAATGTGGGGTTGAGGTTATAATCAGATCAGCCATGGTCTAAATGAATGGCAGAGCAGGCTCAAGAGGCTGAATAGCCTACTCCTGCTCCCAGTTCATATGTTCATGCACAGGTTCGAAGGCACTGAGCCAAAGATATGGCAATTTGGAACATTATATACCCCCATCATCCCAATGGCAAATTCATGCCAACATCTTCTAGAGACCTCATTAGAATGTGCCACAGCATGGAAGGTGAAGTGTCACCAGCCAATGGTTAATGTATTGATCCCTCAAAGCTAATGGGTAAGGAGCTAAGAATAAGCAATCTGCCGTTAGGATATTGTGAGGCTTGAATAAATTATTTGGCTGTTTATCCGGAGCTAAAAGTTAAAGCATAAGTGATTAAAGAGGGCTGAATACTCAGTGAATCCAATCAGAATCCGTGCTCCAGGAGGGTTCAGGAGATGCCTGGGGAAAATCGATCAAAGATCATCCTGAACTCCGGGTAGGGCAAAAAAAAAACCAAAAAGACGTTCGATCCTCACATCCTGAACCATCTTCAGCCGCTTCATCAATGTCCATCGGCAGGTCAGATGTGGGGCTGTTCTCTAATGATTACACAGTGTTCAGCTGTATCTGCAAACCCTCGGATACTGGAGTCGTCAGTTCCTTGTGCAGACGGGGCTGGACAATATTCAGATCAGGGCTGGCGAGTGCCAATTGTAATGCAGCTGTGATTTTATGAACTAACTGGCTGGTCATTGCCAACTAAGATTTTTGTTTAAAAAAATGACTAAAACAGCAAGCAGTTAAGATGGTCACCCAGAGTCGGGTGACCAGTAATTTATGGGCGCACGGTGGTTAGACCATAACACCAAAAGACCATAAGACATAAGGAGCAGAATTAGGCCCATCGAGTCTGCTCTGCCATTCAATCATAACCCCTGATCCCCTTATTAATCAAGAACCTATCTATCTCTAAAAAACCTTCTGTTCATATGTGGGCCATATCCCTCTATTCCTTCCTTATTCATGTACCCATCCAGATGCCTCTTAAATGTTGTTAATGTGCCTGCTTCCACCACCTCCTCTGGCAGCGCCTTCCAGGCACCCACCATTCTTAAAGACACTCAATGACCTGGCCTCCACAGCCTTCTGCGGCAAAAGGTTCCGCAGATTCACCACGCGCTGGCTGAAGAAATTCCTCCTCATCTCTGTTTTACAGGATCGTCCCTTTAGCCTGAGGTTGTGCCCTCTGGTTCTAGTTTTTCCTACTCGTGGAAACATCCTCTCCCACGCCCACTCTATCCAGGCCTCGCAGTATCCTGTAAGTTTCAATAAGATTCCCCCCTCATCCTTCTAAAGTCCAACGAGTACAGACCCAGAGTCCTCAACTGTTCCTCATACGACAAGCTCTTCATTCCAGGGATCATTCTTGTGAATCTCCTCTGGACCCTTTCCAAGGCCAGCACGTCCTTCCTTAGATATGGGGCCCAAAACTGCTCACAATACTCCAAATGAGGTCTGACCAGAGCCTGATACAGCCTCAGGAGTGCATCCCTGCTTTTGTATTCTAGCCCTCTCAACATGAATGCTAACATTGCATTTGCCTTCGTTAGCACTGCTGCCTCACAGCCTCAGGAACCTGGGTTCAATCCCAGCTTGGGTCACTGTCTGTGCTGAGTCTGCACATTGTCCCCATGTCTGCGTGGGTTTCCTCCGGGTGTTCCCATTTCCTCCCACAGTCTGAAAGACGTGCTGGTCAGGTGCATTGGACATGCTACATTCTCAATCAGTGTACCCGAACAGGCGCCGGACTGTGGCGATTCTGGGATTTTCACTATAACTTCAATATAGGGTTAATGTAAGCCTACTTGTGACACTAATAAAATAAACTTTAAACTTTCTGCAAACTTAGAATTACCCCAAGTCTCCAAAAAGTTCTGGACTAATTGGCCGTGGGTGGGGTGCTTTTGGGTGAATGGACACGGTGAGATGGAACCATCTGTGGAATTCATACCTGTATTGGATAATAAGGAGCATTTTACCATGGCCAATCCAACTAACATGCACATTTTTGGAATGTGGGAGGAAATGGGACCACCTGGAGGAAGCTCATGCAGACACGGGGGGAATGTACAAACTCCTCACAGACAGTCACCCAAGGCTGGATTAAACCTGAGTTCCTGGCACTGTGAGGCAGCAGTGCTAACCACTGTGCCACCATGCCACCCCAATTGCAGTACTCGAAGTGCACAAGGTTAGCACTCTTAAACTCATCAGGGAATACTTTCTTAAGAAAGGGAGAAAAATAGATGATTGCATTCTGAACTGTTGGTCAGTTACATTGCTTCATGGAAGATGATAAGAACATAAGAACTAGGAGCAGGAGTAGGCCATCTGGCCGTGGGTGGGGTGCTTTTGGGTGATCTTTTCATGGACTCAGCTCCATTTACCCACCCGCTCACCATAACCCTTAATTCCTTTACTGTTCAAAAATCCATCTATCTTTGCCTAAAAAACATTCAATGAGGTAGCCTCAACTGCTTCACTGGGCAGGGAATTCCACAGATTCACAACCCTTTGGGTGAAGAAGTTCTTCCTCAACTCAGTCCGAAATCTGCTCCCCCTTATTTTGAGGTCATGCCCCTTAGTTCTAGTTTCACCTGCCAGTGAAAACAACTTCCCTGCACCGATCTTATCTATTCCCTTCATAATTTTATATGTTTCTATAAGATCTCCCCTCACTCTTCAGAATTTCAATGAGTATAGCCCCAGTCTACTCAATCTCTCCTCATAAGCCAATCCTCTCAACTCCGGAATCAACCTAGTGAATCTCCTCTGCACCCCCTCCAATGCCAGTATATCCTTTCTCAAGTATGGAGACCAAAACTGTACACAGTACTCCAGGTGTGGCCTCACCAGCACCTTATACAGCTGCAACATAACCTCGCTGTTTTTAAACTCCATCCCTCTAGCAATGAAGGACAAAATTCCATTTGCCTTCTTAAAGATTTGAGATTATGCAAACGCATTTGAAATGAACATCACTTTAGAAATCAGACACAATTTCAAGCGGCCAATTTTGCTGGTTAAATCAAAGTTAAATAAAAACTCGACCCCAGACAGAAAGCACATTCCATTTTAGCTAATTTATTCATTCTTTGCAGTCTTCAGTTTGAGTTCATGATCTTCACCGCGGATCTCCGAAGAGAGAAGTCTTTCATTTGATGTGTAAACATAGCAGGTTTTCTATCTCTGAGTGTAAGTATAGCACCTGGTATTGACACAGCGGGAAATTAAACTGGACACATTTCAATTTAGAGTCCTGTCCTCCATTCATGTTGGGAACCGTAGCAACTGAGGGGTGGCTACTTCAGGAAGGTTCCGTTCCATGGTACATGCGTCAGATTAAAACACATCCGCAGTAATTGTGATCAGATAAAGGTTAACCGGATTCCGGCTGCAAATGTTCCCATCGAGAAAATCTAAAAATGAGAAAGAGTAAACAAGATGGAACATGCTGGAATCACATTGTACCCTCGACTCGCTCGCTGGAACAGGAGCAGTGAGGAGTGCCTGTATTTACAAAGAGTATGTTAATAGATAATGGAACTGCTCCATCCTGATATCCCAGCCAGTTTGTTATGGTAAATGAAATGTAGATGAATACAATGCTGCTTCACATTGTGAACAGGATCTAATCAAATGTTTAGATCCCGCATCTTTTCTGGTGCAGGCAACAGTTTTCCAACTGATGTTCCATCCAGTATGCTTTGCAAGCAAAACATCTGAATCTGATATAAACATCTCACATAGTCTTTGGGTCACCCCATACAGCAAAGATGTAGAGATGCCAGTGTTGGACTGGGGTGGGCACAGTAAGAAGTCTCACACCACCAGGTTAAAGTCCAACAGGTTTATTTGCAATCACGAGCTTTTGGAGCACTGCTGTAACAGAGATCTGCTGGGGCTCCTTCATCAGGTGAGTGGGCACTGAGTGGCCACCGCTTGGATTTTAACCTGGTGTTGTAAGATTTCTTACTGTGCCCTAGAGCAAACACTGTCCATACATTGTTCCTCTGTCCATATACACTGTACTGGATGGGGCAGCACAGTGGCACAGTGGTTAGCACTGTTGCCTCACAGCGTCAGGGACCCGAGTTCGATTCCAGGCTTGGGTCACTGTCTGTTCACGTTCTCCCCGTGTCTGTGTGGGTTTCCTCCCGGTGCTCCGGTTTCCTCCCACAGTCCGAAAGACATGCTGGTTAGGGTGCATTGGCCATGCTAAATTCTTCCTCAGTGTACCTGAACAGATGCCGGAGTGTGGCGACTAGGGGATTTTCACAGTAACTTCATTGCTGTGTTAATGTAAGCCTACTTGTGACAATAATAAATAAACTTTAAACTTTCCTTCAGCTTAAAACTTACCAACAAGTTTAAAGCTTCATCCATGTAACAATGATGTGGAGATGCCGGCATTGGACTGGGGTGGGGCACAGTAAGAAGTCTCACAGCACCAGGTTAAAGTCCAACAGGTTTATTTGCAATCACGAGCTTTCGGAGCACTGCTGTAACAGAGATCTGCTGGGGCTCACTAAATAGCAGTCATGCCTCCGGGTTCAATGTTCTTTTTATTCTTTCATGGGATGTGGGCATTGCTGGCTGGGCCAGCATTTGCTGTCCATTCCTAATTGCCCTTGAACTGACTGAGTGGCTTGCTGGGTCATTTCAGAGGGCGGTTGAAAGTAAACCACATCGGTGTGGCTCTGGAGTCACATGTAGGCCAGACCAGGTAAGGACGGCAGATTTCCTTCCCTAAAGGGCATCAGTGAACCAGGTGGGTTTTTCCGACAATCGACAATGGTTTCATGGTCACTATTATCTCCAATTCCAGATTTTATTCATTGAATTTAAACTTCCACCAGCTGCCATGTTAGGATTTGAACCCATGGCCCCCAGGGCATTAGCCCAGGCCCCTGGATTACTAGCCTCATCACATTATCACTATGTTCCGGTCTTCCCCCATTTTGTTGGTTTTAGTCCCTCTCTGAAGGTCTGAGCCCACAGTTTAGCCTGACAGTCTCAGTGTAGTATTAACAGAGTGCGACACTACTTGGGGTATGTCCATTTGGCTGAGATGTTACACCAAGGCCCTGTCGGCCATTTGATTGGATGCGAAACATGCCACCATTTTGAAAAAGAGCAGGAGTGTTCTCCCTAATGTCCTAGCCAATATTTACCCCTCAGTTTGTTTCAGCTTAGGTTCAGGGTCTGCATGTTACCCCAAGAATGCTACCATAGACTGTTCTTCATAAAAACCATTCTTATTTATTTACAGATTTATGTAAACACCTCAGTAACTCTACATGAGATTATACTTGTGCTTCCTTCCAGATCTCGGTTACTTAATCATGTGACATTGCATCATAGTTACATCAGTTGTTACATCAGTTGTTTTTACTTATTCATTCGTGGGACATGGGCGCCGCTGACTGGCCAGCATTTATTGCCCATCCCTAGTTGCCCTTACATTAACACTGCAATGAAGTTACTGTGAAAATCCCCCAGTTGCCACATCCGATAACCTGTTCGGGTACACTGAGGGAGAATTTAGCATGGCCAATGCACCTAACATTGACAGTGACCCAAGCCGGGAATCGAACCCGGGTCCCTGGAGTTGAGGATGCTGTGCTAACTACTATTCCACGGTGCCACCCCTAGTTAAACCTACATTGTGTATCCTCTGATCTATTACAGTGGGTACCTCTCCACTGGCACAATCCATCAGTGTTCACCTTCTCCTTCTGCCAAGAACATCATCCCAAAATGAATCCCATTGGAAAATCCCTTGGTTCCATAAATGAGTGAGGACGAAAAAGGAAATAAGTGAAGAACATTCTGCCGACAAAAAAAATCATTGTCAACGGGGAGAGAGAATTAGCAAAGAAATAGATCCGAGAAAGGCCCAAAAATACCAACAATAAAAACAGAAAATGCTGGAAAGACTCAGCCCGTCTGGCAGCACCTGTGGAGCGAGAAACAGAGTTAACATTTCCAGTATCACGTTTCAGTTGTACAGAACCTTAGTTAGGCCTCATTTAGAGTATTGTGTACAATTCTGGTCACCACACTACCACAAGGATGTGGAGGCTTTGGAGAGGGTACAGAAGAGGTTTACCAGGATGTTGCCTGGTCTGGAGGGTATCAGCTATGAGGAGAGGTTGGATCAACTCGGTCTGTTCTCACTGGAACAACGGAGGTTGAGGGGCGACCTGATAGAGGTTTAGAAGATTGAGTGGCATGGAGAGAGTGGGTAGTCAGATGTTCTTTCCTAGGGTAGAAAAGTCAAGTACCAGGGGACACAGGTTTAAGGTGCGTGGGGAAAAGTTTAGAGGAGATGTGCGAGGCAAGTTTTTTTACACAGAAGGTGGTGAATGTCTGGAACGCGCTGCCCGGGGAGGTGGTGGGAGCAGGTACAATAGCGGCATTTAAGGGGCATCTGGACAAATACATGAATAGGATGGGAATGGAAGGATACGGACTCTGTAAGTGCACACGGTTTGCATTTAGACAGGCATTATGATCGGCACAGGCTTGGAGGGGCGAAGGGCCTATTCCTGTGCTGTACTGTTCTTTGTTCTTTGAGTCTGTGTGACTCTTCTTCAGGGCTAAAGAGAGGGAGAAATGTGATGGATTGTGTACTGTTTCAGAGGGGACGGAGCAGGTGGAGTCAAGTAGAAGGTCAGGGGTAGGTGGAAGCCAGGAGAAATTGCAACAAAGATCTTATGGGCAGAAGACAAAGGGAAAATACTGATCCTCTTTGACCTTGTTACTGAGAACCACCCTCAGCACCAGTGGTTCTGAGCATCAGTAGATCATCAGGACACTTGCAAGTTGCAAATTATATGGAATTAGATCATCAATCAGCTGTAATAACATAAGAAATGGGAGCAGGAGTGGGCCATTCGGCCCCTCGAGATTGTGCCACCATTCAGTAAGATCTGATCTAATTGTTGCCTTAACTCCGCCTTCCCGTCTGCCCCATCCCATACATGACTCCCTTGTCGATCAAAAACCTGTCTAACTCAACCTTGAACATAATCAGCGACCCAGCTTCCACTGCTCTCTGGGAATCCCAAACACTCAAAACCCTCTGAGAGGGGCGGCACGGCGGCACAGTGGATTAACACTGCTGCCTCACAGCGCCAGGGGCCCGGGTTCAATTCCAGCCTCAGGTCACTGTCGGTGTGGAGTTTGCACATTCTCCCTGTGTCTGCGGCCGGGTGCTCCGGTGTCCTCCCACACTCCAAAGGTCTGCGGGCTAGGTTGATTGGTCATGCTAAATTAACCCTGGTGTCAGGGGGACTAGCAGGGTAAATATGAGGTGTTACGGGTATAGGGGCCTGGGTGGGATTGTGGTCGGTGCAGAGTCGAAGGGCTGAATGGCCTCCTTCTGCACTGTAGGGATTGTAAGCATGAGAAGAAATTCCTCCTCATTTTTTAAATAGGAGGCTCTTTATTTTGAAACCATGACCCCTTGGTTCTAGGTTCGCCTCTGAGGGGCAAACAGCATCTAGCCTGTCAAGTCCCTCAGAATCTTATACATTTCAATGATTTTCCCTCTGTTTCTGCGCTAAACTCCAGTGGGTACAGGCCCAACCTGTTCAACCTTTCCTCATAAGACAAACGCTATCTCCCAGGAATCAGCCTTGTGAATCTCCTCTGAACTTCTTTGATGTCACTGAATGGTGGAACAGGCTTGAGGGGCTGAATGGTCTCCTCCTGTTCCTATACTGCTACGCTGAAGCACCCTCACTTCTTAATATCTAAATGAAACTCTGCTTTGGATGAGAGCTCCCAACAGACCGCAGTGCAAAATGGGCAGGGTCCAATTTAGCTGGTGCAACTGGTGTCAACAAGCCTATTGGGCTGCAGAGTTAGCCCCTGTGTGACCTATTTTATCGCAACTTTGCACTAAAGCAAGCTTTGGCACAACTGTATAAAATTACATCTTGTTTTGGCTATTTTAATGCTGGCTATGATCCAGAACTGAGTGACACAGAAACAGCAAGTTAATTATATGTAAATATGACTTGTGCTGTTTTTGTTATATCTCATTATAAGTACCTGCTTGGCTCTGTGATAGTGCTCTCATGTCTGAGTCAGAAGGTCATGAGTTCAAGCCTCAGTTCAGGCAGTAGTCCAATTGGCACTTCACTACACTCCTGAGAGAATATGCAAGGAACACAGGACAAATCGACCATTCCCCCTTCTCACTCAGTCACCAATTCCCCACAGCAACAACCTGCAAAGGGGGAAGGGAAAGGGAGGGGGGTCACCATTGACCAGAACCTTTGTTCATAGAATCCCTACAGTGCAGAAGAAGGCCATTCGGCCCACCGAGTCTACACCGGCTTTCCGAAAGAGCATCTTACTCAGGCCCTATCCCCGTTACCCCACGTATTTACCCAACTAATCCCCCTAACCCACACAACTTGAGACACTAAGGGGTAATTTAGCATGGCCAGTCCATCTCACTTGCACATCTTTGGACTGTGGGAAAAAACTGGAGAACCTAGTTCATAAGATATAGGAGCAGAATTAGGCCATTTGGCCCATCGAGTCTGCTCCACCATTCGATCATGGCTGATATGCTCCTCATCCCCATTTTCCTGCCTTCTCCCCATAACCCTTCAACCCATTACCAATTAAAAATCTGTCTAACTCCTCCTTAAATTTACTCACTGTCCCAGCATCCACCGCACTTTGGGGTAGCAAATTCCGCAGATTCACAACCCTTTGGGAGAAGTAGTTTCTCCTCAACTCTGTTTTAAATTTGCTGCCCCTTACCCCAAGACTATGACCTCTCATCCTAGAATGCCCTGCAAGAGGAAGCATCTGCTCCACGTCTACATTATCCACATTTTTTATCATCTTGTATACCTCAATTTGATCTCCCCTCATTCTTCTGAATTCCAGAGAGTAGAGGCCTAAACTGTTCAATCTCTCTTCATACGACAAACTCCTCATCTCTGGAATCAATCGAGTGAACCTCCTCTGAACTGCCTCCAATGCCACTACATTGTTCCTCAAATAAGGGGACCAAAACTGCACAATACTCCAGGTGCGGCCTCACCAATGTCTTGTATAGTTGCAACAATACTTCCTTACCTTTATATTCTATTCCTTTAGCTATAAATGCCAACATTCCATTCGCTCTCTTTATTATCTGCTGTACCTACATGCTGTTTCCTGGAGGAAACCCATGCAGACACGGGGAGAAAGTGCAAACTCCACATAGACAGTGACCCAAGCCGGGAATCGAACCCAGGTCCCTGGTGCTTGAGGCAGCAGTGCTAACCACTGTGCCACCGTGCCGCCATTTCACATCAGAATTGAGCAGGACAAAGTCTTCGCAATGCGTGACTCACTTACTGGACCTTGAAAAGGTCCTCGGAATCAGAATCCTGGTACCCGACTGTGTTGATGTGAGTAAATATTGTGTCCACTGCATGTGCTTCATGTATTTTATGGGTTTCTCTCCACGTGGATCCCTGGTTCAATTCTGGCCTCGGGGTCACAGTCTGTGCGGAATTTGCGCATTCTCCCCGTGTTTGCATGGGTTTCCTCCAGGTGCTCTGGTTTCCTCCCACAGAAGATATGCCCTGTTTGTGAACAGAATTCCCACTCACCTGAAGAAGGGGCTTGGGGCTCCGAAAGCTTGTGTGGCTTTTGCTACCAAATAAACCTGTTGGACTTTAACCTGGTGTTGTTAAACTTCTTACTGTGTTCCTCCCACAGTCCAAAGATGTGTGGGTTAGGTTGATTGGCCATATTAAAATTGACACTAGTGTCAGGGGGACGTGCAGGGTGAATACATGGGATTACGGGAGTAGGGCCTGGGTGGGATTGTGGTTGGTACAGACTTGATGGGCCGAATGGCTTCATTCTGTACTGTAGGGATTCCACGATTTAACCCCAGCATTATTCCAGCACCACAAAACACATTTTCCAACAGTTTTTGGACCTTTTTAGGAGCAGCCACCAGTTCTGAGGGCCGAGATCCAAAAATAGTGGCCAGACTTTGTGCACCGCGACAGGAATAGCGACAACTTCCATTTAAATAGCACCTCTAGCATAATAAAATGTCCCAGGCGCTTCACCAACATAACACTCCATCCAACACCACACTCCATTGATTTGATAGGCTTTAACTGCCAGGGTAATCCTCAGTCCCTCCATACGAGTATTCATCCAATCCAGTTTCTTTAACAAGAGCAGTGCCTAAGAGCTTCTGAGCGGGACCTTTCAGCCTCCCCCTTTGCCAGGGTGTAACCGTTCAAGAAGGCAGCTCACCATCACCCTCTTATGGGCAATTAGGGATGGACAATAAATGCTGGTCCAGCCACATCCCTTGAATGAATTTGAAAAAGGACCCTATTGCCCCCTTTGACACGAAGAGAGGTTATGAATGAATGAGTGCCACACTTGTCAACGAAAGGTCGGGGGGGGTGGCGCAGGGGGGGGGACGCTTAGCTGCCTTACCTTGGCTGCCTCGGTTAGGTTGTCAGACTTCTTCCTGCACTATGACGGGCTCTTGGGTTTCAAGGAAGTGACATCACCCGCACATTCGCCCCTCTCCAAAATCTGCCCGCCAATATTTAATCGCAGCTTCTTCCAAACGCTGCCACGATCCCTTTAAGAGGAAGCAGGAGGCAAAGATCCATTGCTGCACCTTGTAACTGCTTTATCTCCAGGTACTCCTGATCTTCGCCCACCCCACACTTACCCACTTTATGCACCTACATCAGCATAAAACATCCCTAGTTCAAGTATAATTTCCCTCTAAACTGCCTCAATAACGTACTTTAATCCAAATTCAGAATTACAGTTATCGCTACATGAGTGTGACTTTTCCATTTCTCACATCAGTTACCTTTATGGCCTCTCTGCGTACAATTGGCAATTTAGTACTAATTTATGCCAAATTATGTTCATTTTTTTGTAATGTGGTTTCTGCTCGCAGTTGGAGATAGATTGAAGCTCATTTCACTTGGAAATCTTACAGACATCGCAAAAAAAGAAAGGAGACTTTCCTCCCGCCCTTCTGGGCTGAACTCAGATCCCTTCTCCACTTTGGGATTTATAATTAAAACCAGTGGAGTTTTGGGGGTGACTGGTACAGAAAAGGGAGCCAAAACCATGGAGGGTTTACAGGTGTGAATGCAGCAGAATGATAGGTGGGATTTTTTTCCTCCTTGCCGGTGAGGGGCTGTGGTCATGGTGGCGGAGGTAGAGGACACATCAAGATGGAAAAAAATATTGGATTTCCAGCGAGGGGAAATGGCAGCGGGAACTTGTGATGCCGAGTGTTGGGGCGGGTTAGAGGCACCTCGCATTTCCCAATGAGGCTTACCAGGATTGCAAATTTGCAAAGAGACAGACAACGCCCCACCAGCCCCCCACACACCACATCCCCGGGATGTCTTTCGGTCGGCCAGTGGGCATTCACGGCTGGGGCAAACCTGGCATCCACATGGCAAAAGCGTTTAGGTCAGAAGCCGTGGCTTAGGGCACCAAAGGCCCATGCCATCCTCGGTATGGAGGGCACTGAGGAGAGCACAGAGGGGAGGCGGGGGTGGGGGGTAGGAAAACATGGAGGAGTACATTTGGAACACATGGGAACACATGGGGGGAGTGGCTGTTGGAAGACATGTGTTAGGTAACTGGAAGGGCGGCACAGTGGCACAGTGGTTAGTACTGCTGCCTCCCAACGCCAGGGACCCGGGTTCGATTCCCGGTTTGGGTCACTGGCTGTGCGGAGTCTGCACATTCTCCCGTGTCCGTGTGGGTTTCTTCCGGGTGCTCCAGTTTCCTCATACAGTCCGAAAGACGTGCTGATTAGGTGCATTGGCCGTGCTAAATTCTCCCTCAGTGTACCCGAACAGGCGCCAAAGTGTGGCGACTTGGGGATTTTCACAGTAACTTCATTGCAGTGTTAATGTAAGCCTACTTGTGACACTTATAAATAAACTTTAAACGTTAAGGTTTGGGGGGTTGGTGAGCGGTGAAGGCCTGAGGGATGTTGACCCGGACAGTTTTTTTTTGGGAGGGGTGGGGGAGCTGTTATTCAGAAGGTGGAAGAAGTCAGCATTGTCAGTGTTAGAATCTTCGAGGATGGACCAAGGGTTGTAGGAGGGCACTGAGTCCTTGAGAGGGAGCAGTGCGATGCAGTCAGGGAGGGCGAGGGTCCAGTACTGGCAGGAATAGTTTTCATTGGGGGTGGGAGTGGTTCATTGTGGGGATAGGAACTTTCACACATATCTGGAAAGTGTGCAGGGCCAGGGTGGGCCGCAAAAAGAAAAAACTAACAGCAGTAGTAATAATATAAATAAAATGGAAAAGTTCCAAGACACAAGAAGACAACAAGCCACAATATAAGGGCAAGGCATTAATGAGGGCAACAAGGGTCGGATGTAGGCCGAAGGAAAAGTGGCAGAGTATGAAGAAAAGGGGACATGTCCTCTCTCTGTCCGACGCCAAAAACCTAACCCTAACCTGTACCATAGCCCGTGCCCTAACTCTAACCTGTACCCTAACCCTAACCCATACCCATACCCAAACCCAAACCCTATCCCTAACCCAAACCCAAACCCAAACCCTAACCCTAACCCATACCCAAACCCTAACCCTAACCCATACCCAAACCCAAACCCAAACCCTATCCCTAACCCGAACCCTAACCCTAACCCATACCCAAACCCTATCCCTAACCCTAACCCATACCCTAACCCAAACCCTATCCCTAACCCTAACCCATACCCAAACTCTATCCCTAACCCTAACCCTATCCCTAACCCTAACCCTAACCCTAACCCATACCCAAACCCTATCCCTAACCCAAACCCTATCCCTAACCCAAACCCTATCCCTAACCCAAACCCAAACCCTAACCCTAACCCTAACCGTAACCCTAACCCTAACCCATACCCTAACCTTAACCCTAACCCATACCCTAACCCTAACCCATACCCTAACCCTAACCCTAACCCTAACCTGCACCCCAATTCTAATCTGTACCCTAACCCGTAACCTAATCCTAACCTGCACCCTATCCCTAACCCTAATCTGTACCCTAACCCTAAACCCTAACTCGTACCCACAGGGGGCAACAGGGGTTGGACTTGGGCAGAAAGAAAAGTGGCAGAATATGAATTAAAGGGGACATGTCCTCTTTCTGTCTGACCCCAAAAACCTAACCTGCACCCGAATCGCAATCCGTACCCTAACTCTCACCTGTGCCCAAACCCTAACCCATACCCTAACCCATACCCTAACCCATACCTCTAACCCGTGCCCTAACCCTACCCAGCACCTGAACCCTAACCCATACCCTAACTCTAACCTGTACCCGAACCCTAACCCTTACCCGAACCCTAACCCATACCCTAACCTGCACCCTAACCCTAGCCCATACCCTTACCCTAACCCATACCCTAACCCTAATCTGCATCCTAACCCATAACCTAATCCTAACCTGTACCCTAACCCATACCTATACCCTAACCCTAACTTGTACCCTAACCCTAAACCCTAACCCGTACCACAGAGGGCAATAAGGGTTGGACGTGGGCCAAAATAAAAGTGGCAAAATATGAAGAAATGGAGACATGTCCTCTCTCTGTCTGACCCCAAAAACCTAACCCGTACCTGTACCCTAACCCATGCCCTAACCCATGCCCTAACCCTAACCCGTACCCTCACCTAACCCATGCCCTAACCTGTACCCTAACCCAGACCCTGATAATCTAAAATAAAAACAGCAAATGCTGGAAATACTCAGTGGGTCTGGCAGCATCTGTGGAGGTAGAGACAGAGTTAACATTTCAAGTCTGTATGACTCTTCTCCAAAGATTTTATTACCCTAAAAGTCTATCCCGTCAAGGCAAAGGTCTCTCTCTAGGGTTTGGAGGGCAGGATAGGGAAGGGAAACAGTAAGTGCGGGGCTTCCTGCACATATGGCTTGCTCGAGCCATGGCAAAGAACAATGCTTTGATACACAGACATGATTCAGGGGGGCACACACCCAGCCTTGGAGACCTGGAGGACCTCAACCTTCTTTGGGTATCCTGCTCTGGGGTAGGTAAACCCTTAGCAGTCTCAGACCTGATGGGGTCACAGCTAGGGGATGGGGGGTGGGTTCATAATGCATGGACACCATTGGAGTACCCTGGGTGCAAGCCCCAAGGGTTTCTCCCTGATCCTCCTCATTCTTTTGGGTCCCCAGGTCCCCCCACTGACTCCTTGAGGAGAAGGGGCACCTGGGGAGGAGGTCCCATCCCCATCTTGTCTAACCACTGCACAAAGGCACCCATGGCTAGAGCGATGGAGTGCAAGTCAGAGCGCATATACCTGCGTCCTGCTGGACCAGGGTCTCCATCGCGCCCACCGTCCTCCCCATGAGACCCTCAGATGTGGGAGCCATGACATTAGAGAGCAGGTAGATGCTCTGTTCTCTATCTCTTGTGCCGCACGGTTGAGGGATTCTGACATCACTGCCTGATGTTCCCCTGCGTCGCTTTGACACTCCAACATCTTTTCCATGACCATTTCCAAAGGCTTAGCATCTGACTCTGACCTAGCAGAAGCCTCTTCGCTAGCAGTCATCCGAGTACCATCACCATCACTATACAAGTAGTATTATACAAACTAATGGGGCTAAAGACAGATAAATCCCCTGGCCCTGATGTCTTGCATCCTAGGATCTGAAAAGTAGCCACAGAGATAGTGGATGCATTGGTTGTAATTCTCCAAAAATCCTTGGATTCTGGAGAAGTATTGGAGGATTGGAAAACTACCAATATGACACCCTATTCAAAAAGGGAGGGAGGCAAAAAATTGGTAACTATAGGCTCATTAGTCTAACATCTATTGTTGGTTTAAAATGCTGCCAATTATTAAAGAAGTAATCACAGCACATTTGGAAAATCAAAGCTAATCAAGCAGAGTCAGCATGGCTTCATGAAAGGGAAATCATGAAAGGACTAATTCATTGAAGTTTTTCGAGGAAGTCTCAACCAGAGTGGATAGAAGGTTACCAGTAGATGTGTTGTATTTAGACTTCCAGAAGGCATTTGACAAGGTTCCTCACAAAAGGTTAAGTCATAAGATAAGAGCCCATGGTGTTGGAGATAGTAAACTGGCATAGATAGAGAATTGGCTAATGGGTAGGAAACAGCCAGTGGGGATAAGGGGTTCTTTTGCAGGTTGGTGAAGTGTAACCCATGGGGTTCCACAGGGATCAATGCTGGGACCATAACTGTTTACAATATATATTAATGACTTGGAGGAAGGAAGCGAATGTACTATAGCCAAATTTGTAGACAACACAAAAATAGGTGGAAAAGCAAGTTGTGACAAGGATACAAACAGTTTACAAAGTGACATTGATAGGTCAAGTAAGTGGGCAAAAAGTTGGTAAATGTGGGAAAATGTGAAATTGTGCATTTTGGAAGGGAGAACAAAAGAACAGAATATTATTCAAACGGGGGAAAACTGCAGAGATTTGCAACACAACTTTGAGATACTTGTGCACAAAATACAGAAAGTTAGCACATAGGTGCAGCAGGTAATCAGAAAGGCGAATGTTCATAGAATTATTCATAGAATCCCTACAGTGCAAAAGGAGGCCATTCGGCCCATCAAGCCTGCACAAACAATCCCACCCAAACCCTATCTCTGTAACCCCACGTATTTATCCTGCTAGTCCCCCTGACACTAAGGGACAACTTATCATGGCCAATCAACCTAACCTGCACATCTTTGGAAAGAAACTGGAGCACCCGGAGGAAACTCACGCAGTCATGGGGAGAACGTGCAAATTCCCCACAGACAGTGACCTGAGGTCAGAATCGAACCTGGGTCCCTGGCGCTGTGAAGCAGCAGTGCTAAACGCCGTGCCACCATTCTCATTTCAAGGGTGTTGGGGTATAAGAGTAGGGAAGTCTTGCTGCAACTATACAAGGTGCTGGTGAGACCACATCTGGGCTACTGTGAGCAGTTTTGGTCTACTTATTAAAAGAAAGATATGATTTCATTGGAGGAGGTTCAGACAAGATTCACTATGATGATCCTTGGTATGGGGGGATTGTCTTATGATGAAAGGTTAAACAGGTTAGGACTCTACTCATTGGAAAGTAGAAGGATGAGTGGTGGTCTCATTGAAACATAAAGGATTCTTAAAGGGCTTGACAGGGTAAATGCTGAGAGAATGTTTCCCCTTATGGGAATGTGCAGGACCTGAGGGCACAGTCTCAGAATAAAGGGGCAGTTTAAGACTGAGAGGAGGAGGAATTTCTTCTCTCAGAGGGACGTGAGTCCTTGGAACTCCTTGCCACAGAGCTGTGGGGCAAGAGTCCTTGAGTATTTTTAACGCTGAGATAGATAGATTTTTGATCAGTAAGAGAATCAAAGGTTAGGGGGAAAAGGCAAGAAAGTGGATGTGAGGAATGTCAGATCAGCCATGATCCTATTGAATGGCAGAGCAGGCTCAAGGGGCTGAATGGCCTCTACCTGTACCTATATCTTATGGTTTTATAGGACGCCATATTGTATCCTCTCATCTATGCAAGTGTCTACTACAGGCCGGCAAATGGCTCCCAGCATGAGGTCAACTAAAAGATAACCTTGAGCTGAAGTGATGACCAAGGGGGTAGTGACACCTTGGCTACCTGTCCTATGGTTATTGGCCAGAGCTATTTGAGCCAGTAATTAACATAAGCCAAACAACCAGGCTTTACAAATGAAATATATTCTTGGGTGCTCAGAGGCAACTGTCTTCTACAAATGGAGGTAAACTTGAACTTAAATTCATCAACCTCCAAAGTGGGATTTGAACTCATGTCGCTCGATTATTAATCCTGTAATATTACCGCTAAGCTATCATTTCGATCTATGTGTCATGAATCCAAAAATGTTCATAGAATCCCTGCTGTGCAGAAGGAGGCCATTCGGCACCAACAACAATCCCACCCAGTTCCTATCCTCATAAACCCAAGTATTTACCCTACTAACCCCCCTGGCACTCAGGGACAACTTAGCATGGCCAATCAACTGAACCCGTACATCTTTGGAGTGGTACAAGAGAACTTTCCGACAGTTATCCAGTATCCTTTGTAACCCCATTCATACTCAAGGTCGATGTAGCTGGAAGCAAACATTTGGGGTAATATACTGATGAAGCTCTGACGAAGGGTCATCCTGACTCGAAATGTTGGCTCTATTCCCTCTCCACATATGCTGTCAGACCAGGGTTAATATGCTGTTGCGATCCTCTTGGCTAGAAGCTTATGCTGCCAGGTGTAGACATTGGAAACTTGGATGCATCTTATTTTTCAGTCAGCAAATTATGTCCTTCACATATTCCTTGGGGGGAGACGATGGGCTAGTGTTATTCTCGCTAGACTATTAATCCAGAAACTCAGCTAATGTTCTGGAGGCCTGGGTTCGAATCCCGCCACGGCAACTGGTGGGATTTAAATTCAACAAAATAAAATCTGGAATCAAGAACCTACTGATTACCATGAAACCATTGTCAGGAAAACCCATCTGGTTCACTAATGTCCTTTAGAGAAGGAAACCTGCCATCCTTACCTGGTCTGGGCTACATGCAACTCCAGAGCACAGCAATGTGGTTGACTCTCAACTACCCTCTGAAATGGCCCTAGCAAGCCACTCAGTTCAAGAGCATTGGCAATAAATGCTTGGCCGGCCAGCGACGGCCATGTCCCATAAATGTATTAAAAAATACCCAACATGCACTGGAATGGATGAGGCTGCCACACAATGGATCGTTGGTCCGATAGTTAGTTTGCCCCCACTGGTGTTCAGTGCTCTTCCCATTCAGACATGATCTTCAAACTGAATGATAGTGTGGCCAGAAACTACCATTCATAATCCACCATACAATAATCATTCACTACCTCCACCATATAGCGTGCACTATCTACAAGATGCACTGCAGCAACTCACCAAGGCTCCTTTTGATTTAATTTATTATTGTTACATGTATTAACATACAGTGAAAAGTATTGTTTCTTGCGCGCTATACCGACAAAGCATACCATTCATAGAGAAGGAAACGAGAGAGTACAGAATGTAATGTTGCAGTCATAGCTAGGGTGTAGAGAACATAGAAAAAATACAGCACAAACAGGCCCTTCGGCCCACAAGTTGCACCGGTCATGTCCCTACCTACCTAGGCTTATATATAGGCTTACCTATAACCCTCAATCCTATTAAGTCCCATGTACTCATCCAGAAGTCTCTTAAAAGACCCTATCGAGTTTGCCTCCACCACCACTGACGGCAGCCGATTCCACTCACCCACCACCCTCTGAATGAAAAACTTATCCCTGACATTTCCTCTGTACCTACTCCCCAGCACCTTAAACCTGTGTCCTCTCATAGCAGCCATTTCAGCCCTGGGAAAAAGCCTCCGAGAATCCACCCGATCTATACCTCTCAACATCTTGTACACCTCTATCAGGTCACCTCTCATCCTTCGTCTCTCCAAGAAGAAAAGACCAAGCTCCCTCAACCTATCCTCATAAGGCATGCCAACCAATCCAGGCAACATCCTTGTAAATCATCTCTGCACCCTTTCAATCATTTCCACATCCCTCCTGTAATGAGGCGACCAGAACTGAGCACAGTACTCCAAGTGGAGTCTGACGAGGGTCTTATAAAGCTGCATCATTATATCCCGACTCCTAAACTCAATCCCTCGATTGATGAAGGCCAGCACACCATACGCCTTCTTAACCACCTCCTCTACCTGCGAGGCCAATTTAAGAGTCCTATGGACCCGGACCCCAAGGTCCTTCTGATCCTCTACACTGCTAAGAGTCTTACCCTTGATATTATACTCCTTCATCCCATTTGACCTGCCAAAATGGACCACTACACATTTATCCGGGTTGAAGTCCATCTGCCACTTCTCCGCCCAGTCTTGCATCCTATCTATGTCACGCTGCAACTTCTGACATCGCTCCAACCTATCCACAACACCACCAACCTTCGTGTCGTCGGCAAACTTACCAATACATCCCTCCACTTCCTCATCCAGGTCATTTATGAAAATGACAAACAGCAAGGGTCCCAGAACAGATCCTTGGGGCACTCCACTGGTGATCGACTTCCATTCAGAAAAAGACCCATCTACAACCACCCTCTGCCTTCTGCAGGCAAGCCAGTTCTGGATCCACAAGGCAACAGCCCCTTGGATCCCATGCCCTCTCACTTTCTCGAGAAGTCTTGCATGGGGGATCTTGTCGACCGCTTTGCTGAAGTCCATGTAAACCACATCTACCGCTTTTCCTTCTTCAATGTGTTTAGTCACATTTTCAAAGAACTCCACCAGGCTTGTAAGGCACGATTTGCCTTTGACAAAGCCGTGCTGACTACTTTTGAGCATACTAAACTTCTCTAGATGTTCATAAATCCTGTCCCTCAGGATCTTCTCCATCAACTTACCAACCACTGAGGTTAGACTCACCGGTCGGTAATTTCCTGGGCTATCCCTATTTCCTTTCTTGAATATAGGAACCACATCCGCAATCCTCCAATCCTCCGGAACCTCTCCCGTCTCCATCGACGACGCAAAGATCATCACCAGAGGCTCTGCAATCTCTTCCCTCGACTCCCACTGTAACCTGGGGTACATCCCATCTGCTCCCGGCGACTTATCTATCTTGATGCTATTCAAAATTTCCAACACATCCTCTTTCTTAATGTCCACATACTCAATCTTTTCAGTCCGCCTCAATCCTGTAGTACAACCACCGCGAATACCGAGGTAAAATATTCATTAAGCACCTCTGCTATTTCTTCCGGTTCTGTACAGACTTTCTCACCTTCACATTTTATAGGTCCTATTCCTTCACATCTCATCCTTTTACTCTTCACATATTTATAGAACGCCTTAGGGTTTTCCTTAATCATACCTGCCAAGGCCTTCTCGTGACCCCTTCTGGCGCTCCTAATTTCTTTCCTAAGTCCCTTCCTACAAGCCGTATACTTATCTAGATCTCTATCATCGCCTAGCTCTCTGAACCTTTTGTACGCTTTCCTTTTCTTTTTGACTAGGTTCAGCGCAGCTTTCATGCACCATGGTTCCCGTAACCTACCAAAACCTTCCTGTCTCATCAGAACATTGTCATGCAGAACTCCAGACAAACATTCCTTGAAAATCTGCCACCTTACTTCGGTACTTTTCCTTGAGAATGCCTCCTTCCAACTTATGCCTCTAATCTCCTGCCTGATGGCTTCATATTTCCCCTTACTCCAGATAAACAATTTCCTAGCTTGCCTGATCCTATCTCTTTCTAATGCTAGCGTAAAGGAGATAGAGTTATGATCACTATCCCCAAGATGCTCCCCCACTGAGAGATCCGACACCTGTCCAGGCTCATTAGCCAGTCCCAGATCGAGTACAGCCTCTCCTCTTGTAGGCTTATCCACATGCTGTGTCAGGAAACCCTCCTGAACACACCTAACAAACTCCTCCCCATCCAAACCCCTTACCCTAGGGATATTCCAATCGATGTTTGGGAAATTAAAGTCTCCCATCACGACAACCCTGTTATTACTACATCTCTCCAGGATCTGTTTCCCTATCTGCTCCTCAACATCCCTGTTACTATTGGGCGGCCTGTAGAAAACACCCAGCAAAGTTATCGACCCCCTTCCCGCTCCGAACTTCCACCCACACCGTAGACAATCCCTCCACGGCTTCCACCTTCTCTACAGCTGTGACACTATCCCTGATCAGCAGTGCCATTCCCCCCCGCTCTTTTGCCTCCTCTCTGTCCTTTCTGAAACATCTGAAACCCGGCACCTGAAGTATCCAGTCCCTGTCCCTGTCCCCAAGTCTCCGTAATGGCCACCAGAATAAACCATTAAACTTCCCCTTAATGATTAAACCTCCCTTGAGCCGACACCACTGGAAAGTGAACAATTCCACCATCTCCACATTAACTGAACTCTGTCATCACTGGTGCCAGTCAATCCCCTCTCGCCCCCACTCCAAACTCTTAACATCCTTTCTCAAGAATTTTACCCCAACAGTTTAAACATATCATTTAAGAATGCTGCACTACAAAGACTGAAAGTCTGAAAATGCCTATTTCTTTCTGCTATTGTCAGCAAAGTACACCTCAAACCATGTTAATATATACCCTAGTTACATATGTCAGAGGATGTGTTTAGAGAGAATTTCATAAACAGTAAAATTTCATTGAGTAGCTTCTAGTTCTTTCCCCAGAGTTTGTGTTTCCTGCTGAGCCAGTGATGGGTTTGTGTGCTCAGTGGGATTTACTTTCCCCTGGGCTGAAGAACATTTCTCCACTGCCCTATATCAATCCCAAATTCAATTCACTGTCCTACCATTATTCTGTCAGTCTCAATTTCATCCCAATGGCCCGCTCAATTCCCAAAAATTCCATCAATTCCAATTTAAACCCATTGCCACCCTTTCTCACTCAGTATACCTGGATGAATCTTAAACTAATCCCTGTTCCACTTTCTCGTACAATTTCCCAAAGATCAACTTAATGCAAGGTAGGTCCATTCAAAAGTCTGACAGCAGCAGGGAAGAAGCTGTTCTTGAGTCGGCTGGTACGTGACCTCAGACTTTTGTATCTTTTTCCTGACGGAAGAAGGTGGAAGAGTGAATGTCCAGAGCGCGTGGGGTCCTTAATTATGCTGGCTGCTCTGCCGAGGCAGTGGGAAGTGTAAACAGAGTCAGGGTAGGGCTAGGGAACCGTGGTGCACCAAAAAAGTTTCTTTGTTGGTTAAAAAGAAAAAGGAGGCTTATGTTCGGATGAGACGTGAGCACTCGGGTAGTGCACTAGAAAGCTTTAGATTGGCTAAGAGGGAGTTGAAGAGCGAGCTTAGAAGGGCTAAAAGGGGACATGAGAAGACTTTGGCGGATAGGGTTAAAGAGAATCCTAAGGCGTTCTATAGGTATGTCAAGAACAGAAGGTTGGTTAGGGCAAGTTTAGGGCCAGTTATAGATGGCAGAGGGAAGTTATGTGTGGAACCGGAGGAGATTGGTGAAGCATTGAACCAATATTTCTCTTCGGTGTTCACGCAAGGGGACATGAATATAGCTGAGGAGGACACTGGGTTGCAAGGGAGTAGAATAGACAGTATTACAGTTGATAAGGAGGATGTGCAGGATATTCTGGAGGGTCTGAAAATAGATAAATCCCCTGGTCCGGATGGGATTTATCCAAGGATTCTCTGGGAGGCAAGAGAAGTGATTGCAGAGCCTCTGGCTCTGATCTTCAGGTCGTCGTTGGCCTCTGGTATAGTACCAGAAGATTGGAGGTTAGCGAATGTTGTCCCATTGTTTAAGAAGGGGAACAGAGACTTCCCCGGGAATTATAGACCGGTGAGTCTCACTTCTGTTGTCGGCAAGATGTTGGAAAAAATTATAAGGGATAGGATTTATAGTTATTTGGAGAGTAATGAATTGATAGGTGATAGTCAGCATGGTTTTGTGGCAGGTAGGTCGTGCCTTACTAACCTTATTGAGTTTTTTGAGAAAGTGACCAAGGAGGTGGATGGGGGCAAGGCAGTGGACGTGGTATATATGGATTTTAGTAAGGCGTTTGATAAGGTCCACCATGGTAGGCTTCTGCAGAAAATGCAGATGTATGGGATTGGGGGTGATCTAGGAAATTGGATCAGGAATTGGCTAGCGGATAGGAAACAGAGGGTGGTGGTTGATAGTAAATATTCATCATGGAGTGCGGTTACAAGTGGTGTACCTCAGGGATCTGTTTTGGGGCCACTGCTGTTTGTAATATTTATTAATGATCTGGATGAGGGTATAGTTGGGTGGATTAGCAAATTTGCTGATGACACCAAAGTCGGTGGTGTGGTAGACAGTGAGGAAGGGTGTCGTAGTTTGCAGGAAGACTTAGACAGGTTGCAAAGTTGGGCCGAGAGGTGGCGGATGGAGTTTAATGCGGAGAAGTGTGAGGTAATTCACTTTGGTAGGAATAACAGATGTGTTGAGTATAGGGCTAACGGGAGGACTTTGAATAGTGTGGAGGAGCAGAGGGATCTAGGTGTATGTGTGCATAGATCCCTGAAAGTTGGGAATCAAGTAGATAAGGTTGTTAAGAAGGCATATGGTGTCTTGGCGTTTATTGGTAGGGGGATTGAATTTAGGAGTCGTAGCGTTATGTTGCAACTGTACACAACTCTGGTGCGGCCGCACTTGGAGTACTGTGTGCAGTTCTGGTCCCCACATTACAGGAAGGATGTGGAGGCTTTGGAGAGGGTGCAGAGGAGGTTTACCAGGATGTTGCCTGGTATGGAGGGGAGATCCTATGAGGAGAGGCTGAGGGATTTGGGATTGTTTTCGCTGGAAAGGCGGCGGCTGAGAGGGGATCTTATTGAAACATATAAGATGATTAGAGGTTTAGATAGGGTGGATAGTGATAGCCTTTTTCCTCTGATGGAGAAATCCAGCACGAGGGGGCATGGCTTTAAATTGAGGGGGGGTAGTTATAGAACCAATGTCAGGGGTAGGTTCTTTACCCAGAGGGTGGTGAGGGATTGGAATGCCCTGCCAGCATCAGTAGTAAATGCGCCTAGTTTGGGGGCGTTTAAGAGATCCGTAGATAGGTTCATGGACGAAAAGAAATTGGTTTAGGTTGGAGGGTCACAGTTTGTTTTTTTTAACTGGTCGGTGCAACATCGTGGGCCGAAGGGCCTGTTCTGCGCTGTAATGTTCTATGTTCTATGTTCTATGTTCAATGGATGGGAGGCTGGTTTGCGTGATGGATTGGGCTACATTTATGACCTTTTATAGTTCCTTGTGGTCTTGGGCAGAGCAGGAGCCATACCAAGCTGTGATACAACCAGAAAGAATGCTTTCTATCCTTTGACAGTGCCTTCCAAGTTCACAATCTCTATCCTCTAGACGTCCAAGGGCAGCAGACACCTGGGAACACCACTGCATGCAAATTTCCCTCCATGCCCTTCACCATCCTGACTAGGTAATATATCATGTTGCAGCTTTATAGAAACTTAGTTAGGCTGCATTTGGAATATAGTGTTCAATTCTGGTCACCACACTACCAGAAGGATGTGGAGGCTTTGGAGAGGGTACAGAAAAGATTTACCAGGATGTTGCCTGGTCTGGAGGGCATTGGCTATGAAGAGAGGCTGGAGAAACTGGAGAAACTGGAACGCTGGGGGTTGAGGGGCGACCTGATAGAAGTCTACAAGATTATGAGGGGCATGGACAGAGTGGATAGTCAGAAGCTTTTTCCCAGGCTGGGAGAATCAATTACTAGGGGGCATAGGTTTAAGGTGCGAGGGGCAAGGTTTAAAGGAGATGTACGGGGCAAGCTTTTTTTACACAGTGGATGGTGGGTGCCTGGAACTCACTGCCGGGGAGGTAGTGGAAGCAGATACGATGTAATGTAATGTAATGTTGTCATTTATCTCAAGAGGCTTGGAATACAAAAGCAGGGATGTACTTCTGAGGCTTTATAAAGCACTGGTTAGGCCCCATTTGGAGTACTGTGAGCAATTTTGGGCCCCACACCTCAGGAAGGACACACTGGCACTGGAGCGGGTCCAGCGGAGATTCACACGGATGATCCCAGGAATGGTAGGCCTGACATACGATGAACGTCTGAGGATCGTGGGATTATATTCATTGGAGTTTAGGAGGTTGAGGGGAGATCTGATAGAAACTTACAAGATAATGAACGGCTTAGATAGGATGGACGTAGGGAAGTTGTTTCCATTAACAGGGGAGACTAGGACGCGGGGGCACAGCCTTAGAATAAAAGGGAGTCACTTTAGAACAGAGATGAGGAGAAATTTCTTCAGCCAGAGAGTGGTGGGTCTGTGGAATTCATTGCCACAGAGGGCTGTGGAGGCCGAGACGTTGAGCGTCTTCAAGACAGAAATTGATAAATTCTTGATTTCTCGAGGAATTAAGGGCTATGGGGAGAGAGCGGGTAAATGGAGTTGAAATCAACCATGATTGAATGGTGGAGTGGACTCGATGGGCCGAATGGCCTTACTTCCGCTCCTATGTCTTATGGTCTTATGGTCTTACGATAGTGACTTTTAAGGTGCGTCTTGACAAATACATAAATAGGATGGGAATAGAAGGATATGGTCCACAGAAGAGTAGAGGGTTTTAGTTCAGTCGGGCAGCATGGTCAGTGCAGGCTTGGAGGGCCGAAGGGCCTGGTCCTGTGCTGTAATTTTCTTTGCTCTTTGTTCTTATATTGCCATTCAACTCCTTCTCCTAGTACTTACGTCCGAATATTCCTTCACATCACTGGGTCAAGATCTTGGAATTCCCTTCCCAATAGCACTGTGGCTGTACCTACAGCAGGCGGACTGCAGTGGTTCGAGAAGGCGGCTCACCACCCACTTCTTAGTGGACAATTAGGAATGGACAATGCCTTACTGGCGACCCCAAGAACGAGGACAGAAAGATGTCTTTAAAGTGGATGACCCTCTGAAATGTCAAAGGTACAGTTTTTGAGACTGCTGCTTTTCCCCTGAAACTGAAAGTGCTCTCCTTTCGGAGAACATTGTAAGAAGTTTAACAACACCAGGTTAAAGTCCAACAGGTTTATTTGGTAGCAAAAGCCACACAAGCTTTCGGAGCCTTAAGCCCCTTCTTCAGGTCTCACCTGAAGAAGGGGCTTAAGGCTCCGAAAGCTTGTGTGGCTTTTGCTACCAAATAAACCTGTTGGACTTTAACCTGGTGTTGTTAAACTTCTTACTGTGTTTACCCCAGTCCAACGCCGGCATCTCCACATTCAGAGAACATTGGCAGAGTTTCACGGGATCAACCTACAACTCTGAATCATTCCTTGTCTGTGGAGGTACGCTGGTCCTGCTTGTTGAACACACTCAGTTTAAAGAACTTATTGAACGCTGCATATTATTGTCTAAATTACCTCCCCCGGGTATTATAGGTAGTCTACATATAACTCCGTTCCCTCTCTCCTTCAGGTACAGCAATTAGCATCCATGATTAAGCATCCTTTGGTAATATCGGCAGCCTCCTTCATTGTGCGTTGTACATCACGCTGTCCTTATATTCATTATTATCACTCTTAATGCTACCTTGACGAATGCATTCATTTGCTGGTCTATTAGCCAAAATTGTAACATATACTATTGTTGGGCGAGAGTTTAATGGAGTTTACAGACCCAAGTCTTTGAAGATGAACAATATAAAACAGGTTTAAAGCAAGATTAGCAAGCCAATATCTTGGGATTTTTCTGGTGCCGTTTGGAACTATATTTAACCCAAACACGCTTTAGGTTATAGCTTCAATAGTGAATCAGCCTCTTGCAGCAGGTAACAGTCAGTGCTCTCTTTTTAATAGAGGATCATCACTCCTCATGCATATTTTATTAAACACTCTGCGCCCTCTGACAAGATTGCTAAATTATAAAATATTTGCAATATATGTTATAAATTACCTTAACAATTAATGATTAAGTGCCTCCTAATAATGGTGGAAGAATGCAATTCTTAAAATAAATGAAAAACCATCACTTAAAATTTAACCATCAGTCCTTGATCAAACCCTATAATTACTACAGGTTAAGCAGGCTATCTATTAACCAGGTCCTTGTCCATTCCCTCGGGTGTGTGTTTTTTCTTTCCCTACTCGAAAAGTCGATGCACGCATTTTCTTCAAAGTACATTATTGTTCCAAATTGCAAAGTCCGCAGGTAATTTTTTTAAAAAACTGTTTCATTTTCTGTGCGCATGTTCAAACCGGGGTGTTACATGTTGATGAGGAGGCGTACTGTGCCTGTTTAAGGGAGCCCCTAGCAAAACTCCTCAGCACAATGTGATAATGCATGATTTTCAAATTCTAGAGCATTCGCTACAGCCTAACGGAGCCACACACACTCCTGACTTGGAAGTAAGTCACCATTTGTCGCAGTATCAAAATCCTGGAACTCCATTCCACTCGAATATCCAGCCAGAGAACCCTGGACTGTGGCACAGCGGTTAGCACTGCTGCCTCGCAGCACCAGAAACCCGGGTTCAATTCCCGGCTTGGGTCACTGTGTTTGCGGAGTCTGCACTTTCTCCCCATGTCTGCGTGGGTTTTCTCCAGGCGTGTGGTTTCCCCCCACAGTCCGAAGATGTGCTGGTTAGGTGTATTGGCCATGCCAAATTCTCCCTCAGCGTACCTGGACTGGTGCCAGAGTGTGGCAACTAGGGGATTTTCACAGTAACTTCACGACAGTGTTAATTTAAGTCTACTTGTGACACTAATAAATGATAATTAAAAAGAAACAAAGTTAACATTACAATTCAAATATGACGTCTTCTTTTGTCCACAGACGCTGCCAGATCTGCTGGGTATTTCTAACACTTTATAATGCTCAAATTGGTTCACAATAATAAAATCGAAGACTAATTAAAATCTTCTAAAGGAAGATTAAAGTTATAAATAATTCCAGTTGCCATAAGAACGTGTGAGATTACGAAGAAATTTAACCATTTTCACTCAGGTTTGGTTACAAGGTGTTAATACAACATCAAGCACAGGAGTTGTGTTTATATCATGTTGAAAACTGAAGTTGGCTAATTCCTCTCATCTTCATCATAGGAAACAAACCATCCTCTCAATCCAATTGATCCCATTAAGCAGACACCATTGCAAGTATGGATACTAATGATACCACTTAGCAGCAACCTCACAGAACCATATCTAAAGCCATTAAACCAGGATCTGGCAAGATGGTGTAAAACTGTCATATCTAGTTTGAGAGGCCATCGTATGGCAACAATTGATCTATGTCGTGTTGTGGCTGTAGCTCTCAATGCCGGAAGCTTTAATATTGGACTTGCCTGACCAAGGAGGCGGAAGGGAATGCAATGTTTGAGCGGATTCCAGTGGTGATGTTTCCGGAATCCCGCAGGAACAAGGGAATGCCAGGTCCCGGATCTTGACCTTGAGTCCCACTGTATGGAATGACCCTCTGCGATACAGGAGCCCCTGCCGGACCCCATCTAGGACCATTGACATGGGGCGATTGAGGAAAGGGTTGGGGGTGGGTGCAGAGAGGCTCTGTTCCCCATGCTGATCAGCTATTTGCATATGATGAGATGGCTAAGGGGAGGGTGTAGGGTCTACCTAGTAGAGGTGGATGCGGGGAGGGGAGGGAGAGACGGAGTGTGCGGTGTTCAGGACAGAATTTACACTTGGATCACCAAGGACTTGGCCATCAAATTTTTAAAACAAGTGGTTTATTTTAAAGCTTACATTAACACTCCAATGAAGTTACTGTGAGAATCCCCTCGTCGCCACACTCTGTACAGGGAGGATTTAGCACGGCCAATCCACCGAACCGACACGCCTTTTGGGCTGTGGGAGGAAACCGGAGCACCCAGAGGAAACCCACAAGGAGTGAGAGGGAACATGCAGACTCCACACAGACAGTCAGTCACCCAAGCCGGGAGTAGAACCTGGGTCCCACTGTGAGGCAGCAGTGCTAACCACTGTGCCACCATGCCGCCCTAAAGATAAAGGGGCCATGAGGGAACCAGTGTGTGTGTTTAGAGACATAAAAGATATGCAACACTGAAGGAAACCCAAAAAACCCAAAAACTGTGATGACTGAAAATGACCAGTTGAGTAGGCTGTGGGTTGCAGACTGACACCACAAGTTCATTTCCAGGATGTCGACATCGCTGACTGAGCCAGTATTTTATTACCCGTCCCTCACTGCCCTCCATTTCAAAGGGAAGTTGAGAGTCAACCATATTGCTGTGGCTCTGGAGTCACATGTAGGTCAGACCGGGTAAGGACGACAGATTTCCTTCCCCAAAGAGCATTAGTGAACCAGATGGGTTTTTCCAACAAAGGCTTTGTGGTCACTTTTAATTCCAGATTTTTACTGAATTCAAATTTCACCATCCGCTGTGGTGGGATTTAAACCCGGGTCCCCAGACCTTGCCCTGGGTCACTGGATTACAATTCCAGTGATAATATCACTATGCCACTGCCTCCCCAAGGTGAATAATTCTGCCTCTAACAGCCTAGCTTTCAGGAAGTCTGGACTTCCCACCACACTCTGAGTGAAAAGCTTTCTTCCCAGTTCTCCTCTAACCCTTTGGCTCCCTGGTTACTGACCTCTCTGCCAAGGTAAATAAGACTTCCAATCCGCCCTCTCCACACCCTTCATTTTGTAACAGGGTGGGATGGAATTGGGATCACTCCCACTCCCATTCATCCTACAGTCCAGGGCTCTCGGGCTTGCTATTCGGGTCACATTGGCATGGCAATACCCCACATATTTACCCCGCTAATCTCCTAACCTACACATCTTTGGACACTACAGGGCAATTTAGCATGGCCAATCCACCTAACCTGTACATCTTTGGACTGTGGGAGGAAACCGGAACATCCGGAGGAAACACACATGGACACGAAGAGAACATGCAGACTCCACACAGACAGTGACCCAAGGCTGGAATTGAACCCGGGTCCCAGGTACTGTGAGGCAGCAGTGCTAACCACTGTGCTACTGTGCCACCCTCTGAACACCTCTATTAAGCCTTCCCTTAACCTCCTCAGTTCTGTGGAGAACAATTCAGCGCCTCCATTCCTTCCACATTCCTGGTACTAGTTAGAGAGCTATTTTCTCACTTAAACGCATTTGAAATGATCAGCAATCAGTTGGCACTTGGGGAAAAGCACTCAAACGTGAGTCGATATCTCAACCAAGAGAACAGCAAGTGATTAAATGCAACATCTCTCCTCCCTCACAAGCAAATAGAAAAAGGAATTATTCCACTCCCCAGTTGCTCAATGGCTGGCAGTGGAATGCAGTTATCTATCCTACACTATATAATTATTCTCATTCCATTAGACACCTAGGAATGGGCCACGCATTCCCCATGAAGGCCAACGGATCTGCAGGTTGTGTGAATTGAATACAACTTACCCTGATCTGCCACTTCAATTCACAAACTTGGATCACACCCCCAAGAATATCATCATACAGAGATTTGAAACGACCAAGTTCTTGTTATTATGGAACTGGCCGCCAGTCACACTGCCATAGAACAGATTGGCCCAGATTGGTGCGGCATGGTGGCACAGTGGTTAGTACTGCTGCCTCACAGCGCCAGTGACCTGGGTTCAATTCCGGCCTCGGATCACTGTGTGGAATTTGTACATTCTCCCTGTGTCTGCGTGGGTTTCCTCCGGGTGCTCCGGTTTCCTCACATGGTCCAAAGATGTGTGGGTTAGGTTGATTGGCCATGATAAATTGAACCTTGTGTTAGGGGGATTAACAGGGTACATATGTTGGATTACATCAATAGGGTTCGGGTGGGATTGAGATAGGTGCAGACTCGATGGGCCGAATGGCCTCCTTCTGCACTGTAGGGATTCCTTGTTCTGTGACTAAATGCTAATTGTTGTTCAGGTTAAATACAGTATGGCATCGTTTAGGCTGGTTTATTTCAGTGCAATTAGTCCAAAACTGGCATAAAAGACTGCGGAAAATTAAGTGTCAATTGCATTCAGTGCAGTTCCATCTTCTGCGAGCTTCTGCGTTAGTTTCAAAAACATTGCACTCATTCACAAAACTGACCGAGCCCCCATATGGAAGGAATCGCCACCGCAGATTTCCCCCACTGGTGAGCCTCCAATGGGGCTTTAGAAACATAGAAAATAGGAGCAGCAGTAGGCCATTCAGCCCTTCGAGTCTGCTCTGCTATTCATTATGATTATGGCTGACCATCCAACTCAATAACCTGATCCCGCCTTCTCCTCCATATCCTTTGATCTCCTTCACCTCAAGTGCTCTCTCTAACTGCTTCTTGAAAACAAACAGATTGGGATTTTATGGCCGTGTTAGCCCCAAAACCGTAAAATCCTGCCCGATGTCAATGGACTTTTGCATGGTCCGCACCCTCACTTACTACAATTCCCATAGTGGGTGGGAATTCCCCCACCCCCCTCCCCAAACAATGTTTTGGCCTCAACTACTTTCCGTGGTAGTGAATTCCACAGGCTAACCACTCTCTGGATGAAGATATTTCTCCTCATCTGTCCTAAACAGTCCACCCTGTCTCCTCAGACTGTGGCCCCTGGTTCTGGACACCCCCACTATCGGGAACATCCTTCTTCCATCTACCCTGTCAGTCCTGTTACGAATTCAACTCTTTCTTTTGGGCACAAAGACATAAAAGGCACATTTAAAAACTATCATTTTTTAAAACTAATTTATTAAGAAGCTGACTACTGAATCCGTGTAACTAGCAAATGGTTCTGTACATTTTCTAAAATCTTTTAAAATCGGGTTACTCACAGGTGGTGGTTGGACACAATGATTAAAAATGCTTTTATGTTGGAGAGAAGGGCACTTTCAGCCTTATTAATACAAATGTACCAAGTTACCACTCTTGAATAAACAAGGAATATTTTTAGGGTATTTTTAAAAAGAAAATCATGTTCCAAAGTCATGCCTAATTGCACCAGTTCATTGTAGGTTTTGCATTTGGAGGTACGTAAAAAGTTTAAGCAGGGATCTGAGCAACAACTCATTTCTAAAGGAGCACACTTCTGGACGCAACGTGTGTTCAAATTGCCAACTGCACCCAATGTAAAAACTCTGGGCTGAATTTTGATGCTGGGGTTGCGACCCTGGTCATAGAATCATAGAATCCCGACAGTGCAGAAGGAGGCCATTCAGTCCATCTGCACCCACCCTCTGACAGAGCAGCCCTTCCCCATGCCCTATCCCAGTAACCCCACATATTTACTCTGCTAATCCCCCTCACCTACACATCTTTGGACACTAAGGGGCAATTTAGCATGGCCAATCCCCCTAACCTACACATCTTTGGACACTAAGGGGCAATTTAGTATGGCCAATCCACCTAACTTGGACTGAGCACCCGGAGGAAACCCACTGAAACACGGGGAGAACGTGCAAACTCCACGCAGACAGTGACCTGAGGCCAGGATCAAACTGGGACCCTGGCGCTGTGGGGCAGCAGTGTCAATCACTGTGTCACCTTGCTGCTCAAATCAACGTGGAGAATGTGGGCATCAATCTCACTACCTCTCACATGCAAAGTGAGCGCTCCACCATTTGAAGTAATTCCCCTAACTGGGCAGGTGCATCAGGTGCATTTCCTGACACCCAGTGTGACTGTTGGCAGGTGGACCAATTAATGGCCAGGGTGCAGTGCTCACCACCCAATGAAGGGTGGCGGTCGGACTTGAGAAGGCCAATGGGAGACACTCCAGAAATTTCACATTGACAGTGTCACCTTGGGAGAGGGCAGCTGCCTTGGTAAGTAGGAGCAGGACAAGGCTCTTGCTGTCTTAAGTGGAAGGCTCCCTCTGAAGAATCTCTAGTCATTCAAAAGGGCCACAACTGCCAGGTTGTCATCCAGAGGAAGGTTTGTGGCTGTGGCCCTATGGCTATAGCAGGTTCAAGGTGGGATTCTCCTAGTAGCATAGAGCAACTGAACGTGGCATCCCCTATTCCCCCCTGCCAGTCAGTCACCAGGAGGCTGTCTCTATATATTGGCCTCAGCGTTGGACCTGCATGCCGAATGAAAAATTCCAGTTACCCTTTGTTGAGTGTCCTTAACAGGCCCATTCACTGGGCCTAATGTGCCACACGATGCTTCCAGTAAGGTAGCCTTCATTGGCCCGACACAATTCTACTTCAACAATGGGATGGCCTGGAGGCAAGACCATAGTTTGAGACCGGTCGCGGGGAATTGTGTTCCGCTTCCTCAGATGAAGGAAAATGTCTTTATTCTGTCTCTGCATCCTTGTTATCAAAGGCCAGATGCTAACTGTGTCCAAGGGGAGACAGGGTCCATTCCTAATGTCTCAGCAATTTCATTCTCATTTTCACCAACACTGTGCACCCCCCCCCCCCCCCGACCCCTCCCCTCTGTTGCTACATGACAAACAAGAACTCAGTGTTGACTCACCTGCTGATGTTCATTCTTCCTCTCCTATCATCTCCTGCGGTATCGCAGTTAAAGTGAAAATCTGGAACGAGCTGGAGCACTGAGCTTCCACCTTCGGGCCCATGACTCAGAGCGTGGCTGCCAGACTATCTCCTTAATCATAATTATTGTTTCAAAAATCCGGGACAGGGGATGAAATGCACAAATTGCCCTTGACATTCAATTGCAAAACATGCTTTCTCACATCCGCAGAGAAACTCAGCGTTGACAAACCAACCCACTGTGCAGTCATAAAACATTTTGGCCGACAAAACGGATGATTCAGAATATAAATAATCCAAACTGAACACCATTATCAAAAATAAAATTATCACCCTCGCATTCAAATCCCATCACGAGCTTCCCCTTTGTCTCTGTCTCTCTCCAGCCCCACAACCACGCAAGTTCCCCATGCTTCTTCAGTTCCAGCCTCCAACCCGGCCCAATTTCTATCAGCCATCATTGAAGGTCATGCCTTTAGTGCCCTGGGCCCCCAAGCTTTGGAACTCCCTCCTTTGAGCGGCACTGTGGCACAGTGGTTAGCACTGCTGCCTCACAATGCCAGGGACCCGGGCTCGATTCCTGGCTTGTGTCACTGTTTTCGTGCGGAGGTTGCACATTCTCCCCACGTCTGCGTGGGTTTCCTCCGGGAGCTCCGGTTTCCTCCCACAGTCTGAAAGATGGGCTAGTTAGGTGGATAGGCTGGGCTAAATTCTCTCTCAGTGTACCCGAACAGGCGCCGGAGTGTGGCACCTAGGGGATTTTCACAGTAACTTCAATGTGAATGTAAGCCTACTTGTGGCACTAATAAATAAACTTTTCCATCTCTCTATCTTTCTTTAAGACAATCTTTAAAACCTATCTGTTTGACTGAGCTTCTGTTCACCTGTCCTAATGTCTGGCTCCAAGTTAAAAACCTATCTGATGAAACACCTACAAAGCCTCTTGGGACATTTAACTACATCCAAGATACTGGCCAGGATTTTCCGACCTTGTCCATGGCTGGGATTCTCTGTTCTCGCTTGCAAATGAGATCGAAGAATTCCAGCTGCTATGCAGTGCAGGGCACGGTGTCACAATGGTTAGCACGGCTGCCTCACAGCGCCAGGGACCCGGGTTCAATTCCGGCCTCGGGTGACTGTGTGGAGTTTGTACATTCTCCCCGTGTCTGAATCATAGAATCCCTTTAGTGCAGAAGGAGGCCATTTGGCCCATCGAGTCCGCTTCGACAACAATCCCACCCAGGCCCTATCCCCGCAACCCCATATAGTTACACTGCTAATCCCCCTGACACTAAGGAACAATTTATCATGGCCAATCCACCTAACCCTGCACGTCTTTGGACTGTGGGACGAAACCGGAGCACCCAGAGAAAACCCATGCACACTGCATGGGTTTCCTCTGGGTGTTCTGGTTTCCTCCTCTGCTCCAAAGATGTGCAGGTTAGGTGGATTTGCCATGCTAAGTTGCCCATTAGTGTCAGGGGAATTAGCAAGATAAATACATGGTGTTACGGGAATAAGGTCTGGGTGGGAATGTTGTGGGTGCAGACTCAATGGGCTAAATAGCCTCCTTCTGAACTATAAAGATTCTATGATGTAGAAATTCTTGTTCCATAAAATTTAGTCGCAATTCAGATTCAGGTAAGCACTTTGATGTTTTGCTTTTCTGTACAATTCAGAAGTTTGGGGTTTTTTATATGTATGTGAAGCATATTGTTCACAACCAGTTAATAAACAGGCTGTAAAAAGCAAAAAATAAAGAGAAGTAGCTATGTTGGGGCTAACATATTGAACATGCTGCTAGATTTCTGCTCTGTGTGTACAATGCCACCATTAGTCTGTGAGCGAATCCCTGTCTTAAAGCCACAGGGAAGCTCTTATTCTGTGGTTAGAGATCCCACAAACCGCAATATCACGAAATGCCAACGTCTATCTCAGGTCAAGGTCAGTGCATCCAGTTATGTTGTAAGTCAGGTGGGAAAGGCCACAGAATTCTGAGCTGCAGCCTTCACTTCTGCTGTTTCCACACAAGCACGGTGTGTTATAAAGTGGTGAATTAACGACCACAGCAATGACAACTTATATTCATATAATACCTTTAACATGATGAAAGATCTCAAGGCATTTCACTGCAGCAATAGAAAACAATGTATGACTCCAAACCACATAACAAGATATTAGGATAGTTGACCAAAAGCTAAGAACCACTAGGAACAATGTAGAGTCAGAGGTTTACAGCATGGAAATGGGCCCTTCAACCCAACTTGTCCATGCCACCCTTTTTTTTAACCACTAAGCTAGTCCCAATTGCCCACGTTTGGCCCATATCCCTCTCTCCCCATCTTCCCCATGTAACTGTCTAAATGTTTTTTTAAAAGACAAAATTGTACCCACCTCTACTACTACCTCTGGCAGCTTGTTCCCGATATTCACCACCCTCTATGTGAAAAAATTGCCCCTCTGGACCTTTTTGAGTCTCTCCCCTCTCACCTTAAACCTATGCCCTCTAGTTTAATACTCCCCTACCGTTGGGAAAAGATGTTGACTATCTAGCTGATCTATGCTCTTCATTATTTTATAGACCTCTATAAGCCTCCTATGCTCCAGAGAAAAAAGTCCCAATCTATCCAACCTCTCCTCATAACTCAAACCATCAAGTCCCGGTAGCATCCTAGTAAATCTTTTCTGCACTCTTTCGAGTTTAATAATATCCTTTCTAATAATGTGACCAGAACTCTACACAGTATTCCAAGTGTGGCCTTACCAGTGTCTTGTACAACTTCAACAAGATGCCCCAACTCCTGTATTCAATGTTCTGACCAATGAAACCAAGCATGCCGAATGCCTTCTTCAGCACCCTGTCCACCTGTGACTCCACTTTCAAGAAGCTATGAACCTGTACCCCTTGATCTCTTTGTTCTATAACTCTCCCCAATGCCCTACCTTTAACTGAGTAAGTCAGTTTTAAGTTTAATCTGTATTTTGTGCTTGTATGGTAAGAAAAGTGAAACCTGGGTTTAGTTCTTTTTGTGAGTTGGGTGCCAACAAGTCTGGAGCCCTGTTTGTACACTTGCATCTTTAATGAGATTTTTCAACTCCTGAAGTGAAGAGAGGGGTTACCAAGGGGTTAGTGTTTAGCAAAGGTAAAGCAAAAACAAATTAAAAACACTGCTGTTACCTAGCGACGGAGATGCAGAGACAGAGGAGAAAAGAGGGAAGGGCTGTTCAGTCACTTGGCGTGTGGATACCAGAGAATGCAGGCGGAGAGTCTAAACCTCTTCAGGAAGAAATCCTGCAAACTGCCGGGCAACTGAGTTTAGGAAACTCATGCGTTTGCTTTAAAGTGGCCGGGACTTTCTGCTCCCATTTGCGGTGGACGCATTTGGCAGCATGAGTGGAAAATATCACAAGAAAACCCTAGCCATGTTCCTCAGAGGTGTAACTGCAGCATGTTACATCACAGAGGTGTGGCTGCAAGGGGATCAGGGTTGGGGTCCAAATATCCAAGTATATGTGTCCTATCGGAAGGACAGGCAGATGACAAAGGGGGCGGGGTTGCATTGTTAGTAAGGAATTAAGTTAAATCGATAGCAAGAAATGATATAGGATCAGAAGGCATAGAATCTCAGTGGGTAGGGTTGAGGAATTGCAAAGGTAAAAAGACCCTGATAGGAGTTATGTACTGGCCCACTAGCAGTAGTCAGGATGTGGGGCAGAAAATAAATCAGGAGATAGAAAAGGCAATATAAAAAAGGCAATATTACAATAATCATGGGGGACTTCAATATGCAGGTAGACTGTGAAAATCAGGTAGGTGGTGGATCCCAAGCAAAGGAATTTGTGGAATGTCTAAGAGATGTTTGTTTGGAGCAGCTTGTGACAGAGCCTACTAGGGAATAGGCAATTCTGGATTTGGTGATGTGTAATGAGGCAGACTTGATTAGGGAACTTAAGGTGAAGGAACCCTTAGGGAGCAGTGACCACAATATGATAGAATTTACCCTGCAGTTTGAGAGGGAGAAGCTGGAGTCAGATGTAACGGTATTACAATTAAATAAAGGTAACTACAGAGACATGAGGGAGGAGCTGGCCAGAGTTGATTGGAAAGGGAGCCTTGCAGGAAGACAGTGGAACAGCAATGATAGGAGTTTTTGAGAGTTATTCAGGAGGCACAACAGAAATTCATCCCAAGGAGGAGGAAACATGCTGGGGGGAGGACGAGGCATCCATGGCTGACGAGGAAGGTCAAGGACAGAATAAAAGCAAAAGAGAAAGCATACAAAATGGCAAGGATTAGTGGGAAGCCAAAGGATTGGGAAGCCTTTAAAAGCGAGCAGAGGACAACTGAAAAAGCAATAAGGGGGGAGAAGATGAAATATGAGTGTAAGCTAGCTAGTAATACAAAAGAAGATAGGAAGATTTTTTTTCAATATATAAAAGGTAAGAGAGAGGCAAAAATAGCCATTGGACCACTGGGAAATGAGGCTGGAGAAGTAATAATAGGAAACAAAGCAATGGCAGAGGAACTGAATAGTTACTTTGCATCAGTCTTCACGGTGGAAGACACCAGTGGGATGCCAGAGCTCCAGGAGAGTCAGGGGGCACAGGTGAGTGTAGTGGCCATCACTAAGGAGAAGGTTCTGGGGAAACTGAAAGGTCTGAAGGTAGATAAATCACTTGGACCAGATGGACTACACCCCAGGGTTCTAAAAGAGATAGCTGAGGAAATTATGGAGGCATTGGTGATGATCTTTCAGGAATCACTGGAGGCAGGAAGAGTCCCAGAGGACTGGAAAGTAGCGAATGTAACATTGCTGTTTAAGAAGGGAGCGAGGCAGCAGACGGGAAATTATAGGGCAGTTAGCCTGACTTTGGTCATTGGCAAGATTTTAGAGTCCATTATTAAAGATGAGATCGCAGAGTACTTGGAAGTGCATGATAAAGTAGGACTGAGTCAGCATGGCTTTGTCAAGGGGAAGTCATGTCTGACAAATCTGTTAGAGTTCTTTGAGGAGATAAGATGGAAGTTAGATAAAGGAGAACCAGTGGACATGATTTATTTAGATTTCCGGAAGGCCTTTGACAATGTGCCGCACAGGAAACTGTTAAATAAGTTAAGTGCCCGTGGTGTTAAGGGTAAGATCCTGGCATGGATAGAGGATTGGTTGACTGGCAGAAGGCAGAGAGTGGGGATAAAGGGGTCTTTCTCAGGATGGCAGCCGGTGACTAGTGGTGTGCCTCAGGGGTCAGTGCTGGGACCACAACTTTTCACAATATACATTAACGATTTGGAGGAAGGAACTGAAGGCACCGTTGCTAAGTTTGCAGATGATACAAAGATATGTAGAGGGACAGGTAGTATTGAGGAAGCAGGGGGGCTGCAGAAGGACTTGGACAGGTTAAGAGAGTGGGCAAAGAAGTGGCAGATGGAATACAATGTGGAAAGATGTGAGGTTATGCACTTTGGAAGGAGGAATGGAGGCATAGACTATTTTCTAAATGGGAAAATGCTTAGGAAATCAGAAATACAAAGGGATTTGGCAGTCATTGTTAAGATTCTCTTAAGGTTAACGTGCAGGTTCAGTCGGCAGTTAGGAAGGCAAATGCAATGTTAGCATTCATGTTGAGAGGGCTAGAATACAAGAGCAGGGATGTAATTCTGAGGCTGTATAAGGCGCTGGTCAGACCCCATTTGGAGTATTGTGAACAGTTTTGGGCCCCATATCTAAGGAAGGCTGTGCTGGCCTTGGAAAGGGTCCAGAGGAGGTTCACAGGAATGATCCCTGCAATGAAGAGCTTGTCTTATGAGGAATGTCTGAGGACACTGGGTCAGTACTCATTGGAGCTTAGAAGGATGAGGGGAGATCTTATTGAAATTTACAGGATACTGCGAGGCCTGAACAGAATGGACGTGGAGAGGATGTTTCCACTAGTAGGAAAAACTAGAACCAGAGGGCACAAACTTAGGCTAAAGGGACAATCCTTTAAAACAGAGATGAGGAGGAATTTCTTCAGCCAAAGAGTGGTGAATCTGTGGAACTCTTTGCCGCTGTGGAGGCCAGGTCATTAAATGTCTTTAAGACAGAGATAGATAGGTTCTTGATTAATAAGGGGATCAGGGATTATGGGGAAAAGACAGAATGGAGATGAAAAAAATATCAGCCATGATTGAATGGCGGAGCAGATTCGATGGGCCGAGTGGCCTAATTCTGTTCTCATCTCTTATGGTCTTATGTGATCTTCCCTTCCTCCATCAGAGGCAGGCCACATTTCCAGCCATCCTACATCAGGAACGTTAGTATAATACGTTAACATATTATCAGGGGAGGCGATGGCCTAGTGGTATTATCACTAGACTGTTAATCCAGAAACTCAGCTAATGTTCCGGGAACCTGGGTTCGAATCCCCCCATGGCAGGTGGTGGAATTTGAATTCAATAAAAAATATCTGGAATTAAGAATCTACTGATGACCATGAAACCATTGTCGATTGTCTGAGTTTGCATGTTTTTCCTATGTCTCTGTGGGTTTCCTCCGGGCGCTCCAGTTTCCCCCCACACTCCAAAGATGTGCCGGTTAAGTGGATTGGCTATGCTAAATTACCCCTTAGTGTCAGGGGGACTAGCAGGGGGTTACAGGGATGGGGCCTGAGTTGGATAGTTGCCGGTACAGGCTCGATGGGCTGAATGCACTGTACGCATTCTGTGATTCTATGATAATGCTGATGTGAAGTAGGGTTGGTGGAGCCTTGTATGAAGCATATCACTAGCATGGACCAGTTGGGCTGAATGGCCTGCTTCTGTGCTTGAACAGGCTCTGTAACTCTGTACAATGATTTAAAGCAATCGATTTTGCAGATTTCCAGCTGAATGCTTGTTTACGTTCTATTAATCTCTTCATCTGCCAGTCTTTACCGAGAACAGAAAAAACATCTGAGCAGCAACCCAAATAAATAACAGAACAGAGGGGCTTTATTACTGACATCAAAGTGATGAACTGTCAGCTATTTCATGGTAATTAACATTTCTCAGTATTCTGGTAATAAGCAAGGGGTGGATAGTGACCACTGGGATGATAGATTGTAATTATATAAATACAATGGCTTTTAAACATTCACCGCCCTTTTACAGCACCTGTTGCTTGAGTACTCTTGATGTCTTTAAAAGAGTCTGGTACCTCGCATATTTAAACATGTTATCATCATATGGTCTCTCATCAAAGCTGCATTTCTGGCTTTCCAATTTCCACTCAAACAGCTCGAATTGATGGCACACACTTGGACTCTTATTCTTTAATTCTACACAGAGACAGTTTATTACTGTCAAACACTTGCCACCTCTTGACTCTGACTTTTTTGTCATTCATTCATGGGACACGGGCGTCACTGGCTGGGCCAGCATTTATTGCCCATCCCTAGTTGCCCTTGGAGGGCAGTTGAGAGTCAACCACATTGCTGTGTCTCTGGAGTCACATGTAGGCCAAACCAGGTAAGGACGGCGGTTTTCCTTCCCTAAAGAACATTAGTGAACCAGATGGGTTTTTCCGACAATTGTTTCATGGTCATCAGTAGATTCTTAATTCGAGATATTCCTTATTGAATTCAAATTCCACCACCCCACCAACTTGAGATTCGAACCCAGGTCCCCAGAACATTAGCTGAGTTTCTGGATTAATAGTCTAGTGCTAATACCACTAGGCCATCACCTCCCTGTATGTCTCACTTTTTGTCCTTTTTAATCAATAGATCAGTGCTTGGACCCCAGCTATTTATAGTCCAAATTAATTGCGTAGATAGGAGAACTAAGTGTAATTCAGTCGGCACAGACAGGATGGGACAAATGGGGCCTTCTCTTACACCCTAGCAATTCTGGGATTCAGTAATGTTAATCCAGGGTTGCTGATGATGCAAAGTTAGATGGGAAAGTAAGCGGTGAGGAAGACACAATGAGACTGCAAAAGGATATCAACCGGTTGGATGAGTGGACAAGAACCTGGAATATAATATGAATGAAGTTACCCACTGTGTTAGCAAGGCAGGATATTTCTTAAATAAAGAGGGAAAGAGATAGGTTTTGATATTCAGAGGACCAGGATGTCCTTGTACATGGAACACAGAAAATTACCATGCATGTATAACGAGCAATTCGGATGGCTTGATTTGCCTTTATTACGAAGGAATTATGAAAGAGTTAGGAGATTTTATTGCAATTAAACAGAGCACTGGTGCGACCACATCTAGAGGACCATTTGCTGTTTTTGATCTTATTCTAAGGGAGGGTTTTGGAGAGAGTGCAACAAAAGTGACTGGTCCCTGGACAAAAAGGATGGTTCTACAAGGAGAGGTTGACTGGGTTTTAAAAGTTTATTTATTAGTGTCACAAGTTGGCTTACATTAACACTGCAATGAAGTTACTGTGTAAATCCTCTAGTCGCCACACTCCGGCGCCTGTTCGGGTACACTGAGGGAGAATTTAGCATGGCCAATGCACCTAACCAGCACGTCTTTTGGATTGTGGGAGGAAACCGGACCACCCGGAGGAAACCCACACAGACAATGTGCAGACTCCACATAGCCAGTAACCCAAGCTGGGGATCGAACCCGGGTCCCTGGCTCTGTGAGGCAGCGGTGCTAGCCACAGGGCCATCCGTGCCACGAAGGTGATATTAGGAGAGTTGGCCGAAGATATGAAGGAGTGTCTTACAGGAGGAAAGCAAGGTAGAGATGTGGAGAGGTTTAGGGAGAGAATTCCAGAGTTTAGGGCCTGGGTAAGTGAAGATGGGAATGCCCATGGTGCAGCAATGGCTGCCTGAGTTCATGTATTTTTGTCGTTGGTGACAGAGAATGAGAAACTAAGGAGAAGTGAACAGAACGACAGCAACCTCCATGTATATAGTGACTGAAACAGAAGGAAATAGCAAGAAGTGTAATTGAGACAGAAAGGAAATTGTAGGTTTGTGGAAGGAATCGGGGAAGGATCAGTGGTAGGTAGAGCAGTGGCAATGCATTGAAAAATACAGGTTTTGCAAGGTAATCTCAGTGGGATGACCTTTGGAATCAGCATGTGCAGTAAGTCCAAGGCCTCAATGCACTAACCTGATATTGAAGTAGCCCAGGAGGCTGCTTTAAGGATAGGTTGACATGGTAATTTTAGACTTGCACTCAGTAGGAAAAGATCATATCCGTGAACAGAGATAAAAGATTGCTCGCAACTCTTCATACATTTTGCGTGGTGACTGTACATCACTGAAACGATCGCAGGCCACTGAATTCGACGAGCCGCATCCTTGCACAACTGCGAAGGCGAGAGTCACAATTTGGGAGGTTAATAAAAGCAAGCTGCCCCAGTATGTGGCTAATCCCTCATTCTGATTGTTGGCAGGTACTTAATCTTTAATAAAACCCTAATCATACGATCGTTAAAAATAATGACAAGATATTGCTATAAATAATTAAAATGTGTTCAATAAAAATAGCTGATTTTCCACTGTAACAACTAATTAGAATATTGCAAAACAATGTAACTGCTTTATGAATATTTTACAATGGCACATGACGCATTATTAATTAGCAAAAATGACATTCTCGTGAGCGATGTGCTCCTATGGCTGAAGACACTATTCTGCTATTTTTCTCCTGGCTGGCACACAGTGGTTAGCGCTGCTGCCTCACAACGCCAGAGACCCAGGTTCAATTCCAGCCTTGGGTGACTGTCTGTGTGGAGTTTGCATGTTCTCCCCAAGTCTGCGTGGGTTTCCTCCGATTTCCCCCCACACTCCAAAGATGTGCGGGTTAGGTGGATTGGCCATACTAAATTGACCCTAGTGTTAGGGGGATTAGGTAAATGTGGGGTTACAGGGATAGGGCCTGAGTGGGATTGTTAGCAGTGCAGTCACCGAATGGCCTCCTTCTGCACTGTAGGGATTCTATGATCTCTGGCAACAGGATTTCACCATAGTGTCACACCATTCGTAGAGTTTCGCAAATCCAGTTGCCTCTCCATATACAAAACAACATTAATGTTCAGAAAAAGAAGTACTTTGTGAATCAGAACAGAAAGACGTGCATTTGTAGAGCATATTTCGCAACCACTGGTCGTCCCAAAGCACTTTACAATCAAAGTTTATTTATTAGTCACAAGTAGGCTTACATTCACACTTAAATTCCCCAAGTCGCCACACTCCGGTGCCTGTTCGGGTACACTGAGGGAGAATTTAGCATGGCCAATGCACCTAACCAACATGTCTTTCAGACTGCGGGAGGAAACCGGATCACCTGGAGGAAACCCATGCAGACACGGGGAGAACGTGCAGACTCCACACAGACAGTGACCCAAGCTGGGAATTGAACCCGGGTCCTTGCACTGTGAGGCAGCAGTGCTAAGCACTGGGACACCATGCCCCCGCAAAATAGTACTTCATTGTGATACCGCCACTATTCCAATGTAGGAAATGCAGCAGCCAATTTGGGCACAGCAAGATCCCAAAGAAACAGCAATATTACAGCAACCCCAGTTAATCTGTTTCACATGATGTTGATTGAGAGATCAACATCAGTCAACACACTTGGGATAACTCCACTGCTCTTTGAAGCAGCATCGTGGGATCTTTTATGTACACCTGAGAGGACAGGAAAGGCTTCAGGAACCGCTCCACTCCCTCATTATTGCATTGGAATCTCAGCTTCAATTTTAGGTCCTGGAGTGGGACTTGAACCCACAACCCTTTGACTTGAGGCAATGGTTGAAATCTTCTGCACCAGAATAAGCAGTTATAGAAGTATGATAAATGATCATTAGCAGCAATTTACTAATAGTTCAAGCACGATATAACAGGAAATTTTATAATACGCAAATTTAAAACACTATTCGGAAATTTATTTCTGGTTATCCAGAAATAAATTTCCGAATAGTGTTTTGTATCGTCACTTCTGCCCACCACGAAGAACAAATGACCTTGTTACTGAGCTGTCCTAGGTCCTGAATAAACAATGGTTCACAATGAGTTGAAATAAAAGCAGAAAATGCTGGATAAATGTAGCAGGTCTGGCAGCACCTGTGGAGAGAGAGAAACAGTTTTGAGTCAGTATGACTCTTCTTCGGAGACAAAGATGAGCTCGAATGTACCGGATTATATAGTTAGAGAGAGGAGGGAGGAAGGTGAAGAATAGAATGTCAGGGATTGGTGGGAGCTAAGTAGAGATTGACAAAGATGTCATGGACTCAAGGCAAAGGTAGTCTTAATGGTGGCAGTGAGGACTAGCTACCCCAACCCCCTCCTCCCACACAACAACCCCCCCCCGTCCCTCCCCCACAGGGCCATCGGCCACTTGTTCTTTAGCTTTGCTCTCACTGAGCACTGACCTTTCTGCTCCTTCTAACACATTATGCTATTCTACCTCTATACCACTATCAGCACCTTCTTTAGTCCTTAATGTCACCATTCACACTTTGTCTTGTGTCCATAACATCTTTGTCAGTCTCTGCTGAGCTCCCACCTGTCCTTGACCTCCTATTCTTTACCTTCCTCCACCCCTCTCTCTGACTATATAATCCATGATGTGGAGATGCCGGCGTTGGACTGGGGTAAACACAGTAAGAAGTTTAACAACACCAGGTTAAAGTCCAACAGGTTTATTTGGTAGCAAAAGCCACACAAGCTTTCGAGGCTCTGAGCCCCTTCTTCAGGTGAGTGGGAATTCTGTTCACAAACAGAACTTATAAGACACAGACTCAATTTACATGAATAATGGTTGGAATGCGAATACTTACAACTAATCCAGTCTTTAAGAAACAAAACAATGGGAGTGGAGAGAGCATCAAGACAGGCTAAAAAGATGTGTATTGTCTCCAGACAAGACAGCCAGTGAAACTCTGCAGGTCCACGCAACTGTGGGAGTTACAAATAGTGTGACATAAATTCTTATTTAAGAATTTATGTCACACTATTTGTAACTCCCACAGTTGCGTGGACCTGCAGAGTTTCACTGGCTGTCTTGTCTGGAGACAATACACATCTTTTTAGCCTGTCTTGATGCTCTCTCCACTCCCATTGTTTTGTTTCTTAAAGACTGGATTAGTTGTAAGTATTCGCATTCCAACCATTATTCATGTAAATTGAGTCTGTGTCTTATAAGTTCTGTTTGTGAACAGAATTCCCACTCACCTGAAGAAGGGGCTCAGAGCCTCGAAAGCTTGTGTGGCTTTTGCTACCAAATAAACCTGTTGGACTTTAACCTGGTGTTGTTAAACTTCTTACTGTATATAATCCATCACATTTCTACACCTCATCAGCTCTGGACAAGAGTCACAATCTCGAAACCGTAACAGTTTCTCTTTCCACAGATGTTGCCATACTCGCTGAGTTTATCCAGCATTTTCTGTTTTTATTTCAGATTTCCGGCATCCATGGTATTTTTGCTTTTATTCACAATGATCTGTACCCGTACAGCAGCGGGACAAGATGAATTTGAACAAGGGGACTCATACAGCCAAGCAATGTGCAGCTGCATCCCTGGTCTGATACCCTACCAAAATCTGAGCTCTGAGAGAGAAAGTGAGTGCCTGATGCTTTACATTGGCGTCCCATTTACACAGAGGGGAACAAACTACTAGTGCACGTGCTCCCACTTGGGTGATATTTTAGATTGTGTGCGTATAAACATGCGCTCCCAATACATAATGCACAGCCACACACTTACACACCTATATACACATCAGGTCCTTATCTATTTATCAGAACTCCAATACTCTCTCAATCTGACTTCCTTTTTTTAGTCATTCATGGGACATGGGCATCATTGACCAGGCCAGCATTTATTGCCCATCTCTGGTTGCCCTTGTTCCAAGGGCAGTTGAGAGTTAACCACATTGCTTTGGCTCTAGAGTCTCATTTAAGCCAGACCAGGTAAGGTCGGCAGATTTCCTTCTTTAAACGTCATTCGTGACTCAGATGTATTTTTCCGACAATGGTTTTATGGTCATCAGTAGATTCTTAATTTCAGATATTTTTTATTGAATTCAAATTGTACCATCTGCCCTGGCGGAATTCGAACCCTGGTCCCCAGAACATTCGTTGAGTTTGCTGGATTAATAGTCCAGCAATAATACCACTAGGCCATCGCCTCCTCCTCAGCCATGTTCTTCAGCCTGTGCAACAGTGACTTGTGTTTATATAGTGCCTTTGATATAATTTTTAAAATGGCCCCTGGCTTTTCACAGGAGAGTTATCAAACAAGTTCTGACATTCGCCGGAATTCTACTGCCTTGCCTGCCATGGAATTGGTGCGGCTGAGGGGCGGACAATGGAAAAATGGCCATTGACCTCTCTCGGGAATTTCCAGACTCGCTCGAGTGAGGCTGTAAAATCTCACCCATTGAGTCACACAGATAGATATTAGTACCAATGACCAAGGGTTTGGCCAAAGGGATGAAAAGAGGGGAGAGAGCTGGAGCGGTACAGAGATGGCATGTCAGAGCTCAGAATGGTGTAAGATAGATATCTACTCCTTGCAATGGCAAGTCATCTGCAGTAGGAGACAGGCAGTGGAAGTGCATTACTCAGAAGCTGCCTAGAGTTGCAAGATCTCTCATTAAATCAAATCCTTTTCATGAGCTGGTTGAGGAGCAGATGTCATGTTCAGGTAATGATCCCAACACCCTGCTCTGTTCTCTTGAGAAGATAATATGATTGAGAATGGTGCTACAGGGGAGAAGGTAATCAGAGGAGAGGCACAGAGTAGGAGAGGATGAGTGATAAAAATCATTAAAAAGAAAAGCTTCTATTTCTATGGCACAGTAAGAAGTCTCACAATACCAGGTTCAAGTCCAAAAGGTTTACTTGGTAGCACGAACTTTCGGAGCGCTGCCCCTTCATTAGGTGAGCAGACACTCACCTGATGAAGGGGCAGCGCTCCAAAAGCTCGTGCTACCAAATGAACCTGTTGGACTTTAACCTGGTGTTGTGAGACTTCTTACTGTGCCTACCCCAGTCCAACGCCAGCATTTCCACATTATTTCTATGGCAGCTTTCATGATAAGAAGTTTAACAACACCAGGTTAAAGTCCAACAGGTTTATTTGGTAGCAAAAGCCACACAAGCTTTCGGAGCTGCAAGCCCCTTCTTCAGGTGAGTGGGAATTCTGTTCACAAACAGAGCATATAAAGACACAACCTCAATTTACATGAATAATGGTAGGAATGCGAATACTTACAACTAATCAAGTCTTTAAGAAACAATACAATGTGAGAGGAGAGAGCATCAAGACAGGCTAAAAAGATGTGTATTGTCTCCAGACAAGACAGCCAGTGAAACTCTGTGGGGGTTACAAATAGTGTGCCATGAACCCAATATCCCGGTTGAGGCCGTCCTCGTGTGTGCGGAACTTGGCTATCAGTTTCTGCTCAGCGACTCTGCGCCGTCGTGTGTCGCGAAGGCCGCCTTGGAGAACGCTTACCCGAATATCAGAGGCCGAATGCCCGTGACCGCTGAAGTGCTTTCTTGATCACAGTACCTCCAAAGCACTTTTCAGTCAATGACTTGATAGAGGTGTACAAAATTATGAGAGGGAGAAATAGAGTGGGCAAGATAAAATTGTTTCCCTTGGTGGAGAATTCTAGTCATGATGTGGAGATGCTGGCATTGGACTGGGGTAAACACAGTAAGAAGTCTAACAGAGAATTCTCACAGAGAATTGAGAGGTATAGATCGGGTGGACTCTCAGAGGCTTTTTCCCAGGGCCGAAATGGCTGCTACGAGAGTTCACAGGTTTAAGGTGCTGGGGAGTAGGTACAGAGGAGATGTCAGGGGTAAGTTTTTCACTCAGAGGGTGGTGGGTGAGTGGAATCAGCTCCCGTCAATGGTGGTGGAGGCAAACTCGATAGGGTCCTTTAAGAGACTTCTGGATGAGTACATGGGACTTAATAGGATTGAGGGTTATAGGTAAGCCTATACATAGGCCTAGGTAGGTATGGACATGACCGGCACAACTTGTGGGCCGAAGGGCCTGTTTGTGCTGTTTTTCTATGTTCTATGTTCTATGTTCTAGAACTCCCACCCACCTGACGAAGGGACAGCCTGTTCTGAAAGCTCGTGGCTTTTGCTACCAAATAAACCTGTTGGACTTTAACCTGGTGTTGTTAGGCTTCTTACGGAGAATTCTAGAACCAGGGGACATGGGTTCGAGATGAGTGGCAGTAGGTGTAGAGGGGACATGAGGAAGAACTTTTTTTTACACAGAGGGGGGTGGGTGTCTGGAGTTCGCTGCCAGAGTTGGAGGCAGCAACACTAAACCCTTTTAAAAAGTACCTGGATCTGCACCTTAAGTGCTGTAAGCTACAGTGGCTATGGGCCAGGTGCAGGAAGGTGGGATTAGAAAGAGTACCTGGGTGTCCTCGGGCTGGCATGGACATGATGGGCCAAATGGCCTCCTTCTGTGCTGTAACTTTTCTATGGTTCTACGTGTGCCACTATTGGACTGCAGGAAACCTGGCAGCCAATCTCTGCGCAGCAGGGACTTACAAACAGCAATGTGACCATCTGATTTTGTGATGTTGATTGGGAGATTAATATTGGCCGGGACATGGTGGGGAAAATGCTCCTCCTGGTTCCTCTCCAAAATAATGACATGGGGTCTTTTATGTCCACGTGAGAGGGCAGGCAGAGGTCCCAATTTGATGTTTCATCCAAAGGATACCCACCTCCAAGAGTGCAGCACTCTATCAGTAATGGCACTGGGAGTGTTAGCCAGGGTTTTGTGCTCAGCTTGCTGGAGTGCGATGATTTTGAGAGTTTGGACTGAAGTCTCCAAGCCTGCTAATGGGATTTAAAATATATGGTAATGAGCATTACCATAATTTATGCATCTCCCCACCAATTTCTGGCATGGAGCTGACGCCGCTGGAAATCCGGCAATGGGGGACCCTAGCAGGCCGGGACACCCAGTGCGGATCCCGTGCATTGGATGCCACCGGAATCTCCCGGTCCACTGCGCTAAAAGATTAGCGCAGCGCGATGGCAGAATTGCCCCCCATGTATTTACTCCGCTAATCCCCCTTAACCTACACAACTTGGGACACTAAGGGGCAATTTAGCACAGCCAATCCACCTAACCTGCACATCTTTGGACTGTGGGAGGAAACCGGAGCACCCGGAGGAAACCCACACAGACACGGGGGGAATGTGCAAACTCCACACAGACAGTCGCCCGAGGCCGGAATTGAACCCGGGTCCCTGGCGCTGTGAGGCAGCAGTACTAACCACTGTGCCACCGTGTTGCCTGGCTGGGGTGGGTTGGGGGTTATATGTCATGGTGAGACGTGAACCATCACTTTAGGGAAGCCCATGTGGTGAGGGGACTGCTGCTATCAATGAAGGGTGATTGTGTCTATGCTGTGCCTTACTGTGAAACTGTGCCTGAGAGAATACCTTAGACAATGGGTCAAACAGGAAAGTAACGCAAAACCCTACAGTCTGGTGTGTTTTATAATCAGCTGTTCTTTTCCAGTTATTGTTCTTTAACAACCTTTTTATTAAGCGCATAATAATTATTTATAGCAATGTTATTACAGTGTCATTAAACAACTGTTCTTTTTCATATAGTTAATAGTTCCTAAAGTTGAGATATTATGGCTTTGCTAAACGCTAAGTGCCAGCTTTATGGCAAGCACTAAAAATGAAGTGTGACTGGAGTGAGGGAGATTTGTGTTCAAATATTCTAATTCTTTGCTTTAATCCTTTTTCAATAGTCTGCACAGATTTGCAAAATAGTAACTGGCAGTTACACTGAGCATAATGTTTAATGTATTCTGTAATATTAGGCGTTCAAATTACTTTCTAAGCAATGATTAACAGATGGCTTTTCTGTAATATTTTATTTCCAATACTAATGAGAGGAAAATTCACAATTGTCTGGATCTTGTGGTTATACAAACATACGGTGGGTGGGTATTATATCCTCTATATAATTTGAAAATCTTTTTTGATGTGAGATGGTGTTTTAAAATGAGTGTACATGTCTATGCTGCTAGTCACATATTAGGAGCATAAATAAAGAATAATAGATACCTAGAAGGGAACTGTCATCCTAGATGTCTCTTTATATGTACGTATGTATGCGTGATCATGTCTATTTTTCTTAATTTTCAAAAATCTATGTTTAAGTTTTAATGTGTTCTCCTGGAAAGAAATATTCTTGGAAGTTCCTTGGCATTGAAAGGACTGGGTGTTGTGCATAGTACTGGTGTGTTATGGTTTATTTATTTATTAAAGTTTATTTATTTGTTAGTGTCACAAGTAGGCTTATATTAACACTGCAGTGAAGTTACTGTGAAAATGCCCTAGTTGCCACACTCCGGCGCCTGTTCAGGTACACTGAGGGAGAATTTAGCATGGCCAATGCACCTAACCAGCACGTCTTTCAGACTGTGGGAGGAAACCAGGGCGCCCGGAGGAAACCCACGCAGATACGGGGAGAACGTGCAGACTCTGCAGAAAAAGTGGCCAACGCCGGGAATCGAACCCGGGTCCCTGACGCTGTGAGGCAGCAGTGCTAACCAATGTGCCACCCCCAGCGGTTCACCAAGCAAGTCTGAGTTGCCGTGGCAATGTACACTTTGACAAGGGTGGCACGATGGCAGAGTGGTTTGCACTGCTGCCTCACTGCCAGGGAACTGGGTTCAATTCTGGACTCAGGTGACTGTGTGGAGTTTTCCAGGATCTGCTTGGGTTTCTTCCGGGTGCCCTGGTTTCCTCCCACAGTCCAAAGCTGTGCAAGTTAGTTTGACTGGCCATGTTAAATTACCCCTTAGTGTCAGGAGGGCTAGCTAGGGTAAATAGTTGGGGTTAAGGGGATAGGTCCTGAATGGGATTGTTGTCGGTGCAGGATCAATGGGCCAAATGGCCTCCTTCTGCACTGTAGGAACTCTATGAAGAATGTCATAGTCTGGAGCTATGGTAGAGGTGCCAATGTTCTTTCCACCACGCAGCTGGCCCAAAACCTCCCTCACTCTTGCCATGTGCCATTGGTGTGTGTTGAAAGGAACTGCCGGTTGATATCCAAACTGCTTGGCCACATTATGACTGGAATTATCCAGATCCTCCATCATCCCGCCCTCCCAATCAGCCATTGGAATCTGTATTCACATCAGCAGGGCTGGAAGAGTCCAACACCTTGAAGGGCTGGAATATTTTGCTCTGAGAGCGTGTTTTCCTTGAATGTCAAGTCCTGGGGAGAGACTTGAACCTGAAGCTTTTGGCTCAAAGGCCAAACATTACCCACAATGCCTTTTCACATCACTATGCAATGTTCCAGCGCCCCTTACCTTTACTGACTGGCTGTCATTTCTCAGGCAAACACAACTGCTAATGATCAGTCTGGGCGACACGATGGCAGAGTGGTTAGCACCGCTGCCTCACAACGCCAGGGACCCGGGTTTGATTCCCAGCTTGGGTCACTGTCTATGTGGAGTGTGCACATTCTCTCCGTGTGCACATAGGTTTCCTCTGGATGCTCCGGTTTCCTCCCACAGTCCAAAGATGTGCGGGTTCGGTTGATTAGCCATGCTAAATTGGCCCTTAGTGTCAAGGGGGTTGGCAGGGTAAATATGTGGGAATAGTGCCTGGGTGGGATTGTGGTCAGTGCAGACTCAATGGGCCGAATGGCCTCTTTCTGCACTATAGGATTCTATGATTCTATCACGTAGCAGCATTTTAGCAACAGCCATTGGACAGATGATCACTAAGTCTGACCTTTGATTCTTCTTTGTGCACAGATGCAGAACATCAATATCATCAGATCTGTGTAGAATCAAAGATTGCCTAAGTATCCTGTTACACGAAGATTATGAAACTAAGAGTTACAGCAAAACAAAACATTTTATTTCACCATTGCAAAAGCCTTCATTTTTGATTTGACAACTGGTTAGATGCCCATCTAGAAATTGCCCTTTTCCTAAGCTCTTGTGGCTGTCCCATGTCCTTGGTTACCTCGCACAGCGTTCCTCCTCATTCCCCTTGACAACCGATTGGAAGGTGGAAGGCTGTGGGCAGTTGAGTTACCCATGGTGGGTCACCTCAAGGAGATGCAGCCTTTGAGGGTCTAATCACAGATAGCTCGAACACAGCTGTGGCCCGGGCAGTCTGGCCCCACTGACCGAGAGGCTGACAGGAAGCAGGTATGCGGCCATCTTGAGAAGGAGGATCCGGTGGAGCCAATCTCAACTCTGGAAACTAGGCCTCAGCAACATGGCTGCTCTGATCAGCCATGAAGTCTTGCTGAGGGGCTGGCAAATATTCTGTCCATGTTTTCCTTCAACATTGGCATACCATGTGAGATGTTAACTGAGCTTCCATTGAAGATACCTGCTACAGGAGGCTTCATTACTCACTCCACTGTTGACTGTAAGACCTCAATGCATACACAAAAATATTTCCATATTCACCAATACGGAGCATCAGCTCACCGTCATCAGTGCACCTAGAAGGTCTGTGTAGAATCCCTACAGAAGGAGGCCATTCAGCCCATCTTACCTGGGCCCTATCCCCATTGTTTCTTCAGAAAGAACTCTTCAAAATGCAGCTAATGAAAATACAACAAAACTTACTCCAACTTATAAATCAAAGAAAGGGTTTAATAAAGAAACATAATTTCTCCAAATTTGGTACCTCACCCTGGACCACTCCAAGCTCCCCACAATTCGACATAGTTCCTTATTTATAGTGGATCAACTGGTCAGCTGACTCTTACATCACTCTGTGATTGGTTCCATGTTTTACTGGGTCAGCTGGCCCTTACATCTTGTTCCCATTGGTCACATTACATCCAATACAAAGTTGTCACCAGCTACATTCTAACACCCATAACCCCAAATAATTACCCTGCTAGTCCCCCTGACACTAAGGGGCAATTTAGCATGGCCAATCCACCTAATCCACACATCTTTCGGACTGTGGAAGGAAACTGGAGCACCCGGAGGAAACCCACACAGACACGGGGAGAACGTGCAGACTCCGCACAAACAGTGACCCAAGCTGGGAATCGAACCCGGGTCCCTGGCACTATGAGGCAGCAATGCTAACCATTGTGCCACCGAGCTGCTGCCATTCACTGGAAGCAAAATCTTCTGTCAATCGGATTTCCCATTGACTGCACCTCACGCCGCCGAGAAACCCACGCTGGGGGTGTGCCATCGGTGAGACCAGAAAATCCCACCAGTGTGAACAGCCGAGGAATTCCAGCCTATGGTTGTGTTTTTCTTTTTCCTTGTACTAACTTAGTAGATAAACATCAAGGCATCCCACCATGGAGATTGGTTAACACAAAAATACCTAAGTTCATTTATTAAGGATTCAGGAGGTTGGTCACAATATTACACAGTTGGAGAATTTGTACGCAGGTCTAAGTTGGGGCAGCACAGTGGCATTGTGGTTAGCATTGCATGTCTCACAGCGCTAGGGACCTCAGTTTGATTCCCGGCTTGGGTCACTGTCTGTGTGGAGTTTGCACGTTCTCCCCGTGTCTGCGTGGGTTTCCTCCATTGTTCCGGTTACCTCCCACAGTCCAAAGGCATGCTGGTCAGGTGCATTGGCCATGCTAAATTCTCCTTCAGTGTACCCAAACAGGCGCCGGAGTGTGGCGACTAGGGGATTTTCACAGTAACTTTATTGCAGTGTGAATGTAAGCCTGCTTGTGACTAATAAATTAACTTTACTTTAACTTTAGTAGCTTCCTCAGAACGAACTTGGGACTAAGTCTGAATCACAAGATAGATTACATAATTTCCCCTCTCTCTCTCTCTCTCTCTCTATAAACATAACCACACCCACTTTAAGGTGTATCACAGCTGATTGGTCAACAGATTCACACAGGTGCTCTCCGTCCTCTCCCCAGAACAGTAAAATGAAATCATTCCCATTCTTAAAAGATTCTGCTTCCAATCGTAGTCCTCCGATTGCACAATAATTGTAAGGCAACATCAAATGTAATTATTATTCCAGGATATATTTCCACCTTGATATATTAAAACAATGGGAGTCATCTTATCACAATGGGAAAAAAAAAGAGATAAAGTGTAAAGTGGGTTTCCGATTCACGGTCACCTGTTTTCTAACCAGCTCGTAGAAACATAGGAACTAGAAGCAGGAATAGGCCATTTGGCCCTTCGAGGCTGTTCTGCCATTCATTTTGATCATGGTTGATCATCAAATTCAATATCCTGATCTCCCCTTCCCCCCCATATTCCTTGATCCCTTTAGCCCCAACAGCTATATCTAATTTCTTCTTGAAATCACACAAGGTTTTGGTCTCAACTACTTTCTGTGGTAGTGAATTCCACACATTCACCACTCTCTGGATGAAGGAATTTCTCCTCACCTCAGTCCTAAAAGGTTTACCCCTTATCCTCAAACTATGACCCCTCGTTCTGGACTCCCCCACCATCAGGAACATACTTTCTGAATTTACCCTGTCTAACCCTGTTAGAATTTTATAAGTTTTTATGAGATCCCATCTCACTCTTGTAAACTCCTGTGAATATAATCCTAACCGACTTAGTCTCTCATATGACAGACCTACCATCCCAGGAATCAGCCTGGTAAATCTTCGCTGGGCTTCCTCTATGGCAAAGATATCCTTTCTCAGAAAAGGACACCAAAACTGCACACAATACTCCAGGCTCCCAAGTGGTTAACTTTATTTATTGTGAATCCTTCACTTGATAGCCAATTTCCTCTTACACTGAGGTCAGCGAAAGGCCGAGGGACCAACAGCATGGAAAACGCGACATTTCATAGAACCATAGAATCCCTACAGTGCAGAAGGAAGCCATTTGACCCATTGAGTCTGTACCGACCACAATCCCCATAATCCTACTTATTTACCCTACAAACCACCTGACACTAGGGTCAATTTAGCATGGCCAATCAACCTAACCTGCACATCTTTGGACTGTGGGATGAAACTGGTACACCCAGAGGAAACCCACGCAGTCACGGGGAGAACGTGCAAACTCCACACGGACAGTGACCCAAGCCCGGAATTGAACCCGGGTCCCTGGCGCTGCGAGGCAGCAGTGCTAACCACTGTGCCACTGTACCACCCCAAAATAAACACAAATCCGCCCGTGATGACACGGCAAACACATTTTTCTTGAAGCAAAGGCAATTTTGAGCACAATTTACGTTCGGTGCAAATGACATTACTCCAGCTGCAGAGATTGTGCGCTTCCTGTCAACTCCTGGAAGGGAAAGCAAATGAGATAGTCAACATGTAGCGTAAGGAATAAAAGAAGCACTCTTCATCAGATTACACATGGTTCAAAGTGACGGCCAAAAAGAAAACATAGCAAGCCGACAAGAAGCAACCTGTAAGAATGTAATTACAGAGAGCGAGTGTAAGGTTTTCCATAAAGATATTGCAGGTAACTTTATACCATCATTACTATTTTTCATTTCTGTCACATGTATGCAGTACATTTTGCCATTCAATTATGGCTCAATTACAACTAAACATCCTTAGGTCACAGTGCAATGCTAATTGAATATTGTAATTAATCATTCCCTGGGTCGCATTTCAACTGATATGAGTTTGATCGGTCTATCATTTCAAAAGACAATGCAGGATTGTAATGAAAGCAGAGCGTGGATCAGCATGGATACTTCTCCTTTCGTGTTTTATGTATAATATTTAATATCAATGTGCTTAGTGCTACTCTGCAGACCTACCTGAATGTTACTCTGAACGGTGGGAATGATGTCTTGTAATGAGATAGATTCCTATCACAAAAATAAACTCCGAGTTTAGCCATTTGAGATACCTGTCAATCATCTCTGATTTCTGCATCTATCTGCTATAATGGATTGCTGGATCTCATCTTTCTTCATCTGCTGAGTATTGTAACTTTATCCACTGCCACACTCGGAATAAATAAGCCCGCAGAGCTTTGACTGCTATCTTCTGGAAGAGATGACACAAAGAAGGATGATTGCTTCAGATTTTGTTGTCTTCCCGGGCCACATGATGCATTCACAGAATTAAAATTTCAACAAGTCATTTGCTGATAGCCTCTCTGCTGATGTCGAGTACCCAGCTTCAATTTCTTGTGGCTGTGCAGACGCTGCTAGGGCAGTGACGGCTTTTGGCTCTCCGCCATTCCTAAGACGTTCTGTTTGCATGTCTTTGATGCCGTGACTAACAAGGTCGCCTGACTGAGACTTCTGCACAAAGGGGAGGCGATGTTATCGCTAGACTATTAATCCGCAAACTCAGCTAATGTTCTGGGGACCCGGATTCGAATCCCGCCACGGCAGATGGTGGAATTGGAATCCAATTTTTAAAAAATATGGAATTAAGAATCTGATGACCATGAAACCATTGTTGGAAAAATCCATCTGGTTCACTAATGTCCTTTAGGGAAGGAAATCTGCCGTCCTTATCTGGTCTGTCCTACGTGACCCCAGAGCTACAGCAATGTGGTTGACTCTCAACTGCCCTCTGAAAAGGCCTAGCAAGCCACTCAGTTCAAGGGCAACTGGGGATGGGCAATAAATGCTGGCCCAGCCAGCGAGGCCCATGTCCCAAGAATGAATTTTAAAAAGGCGCGCAGTACTCAATCCCATTCAACCATCCCCCATGTGACCAGTATTGGTTCCCAGTCCAATCACACTGCAGAGAATTATAAATTATGTTGCCCATGTTCAAATTCCACGATTCTTCACCCTCTCTTTCTCATAAGCTCCTCCAACCCTACAAATGTGAGGTGTTTCATTTTGGTAGGACTAATTTAAATGTGGATTACAGGGTCAAAGGTAGGGTTCTGAAGACTGTGGAGGAACAGAGAGATCTTGGGGTTCATATCCACAGATCTCTAAAGGTTGCCATTCAAGTGGATAGAGCTGTGAAGAAGGCCTATAGTGTGTTAGCTTTTATTAACAGGGGTTGGAGTTTAAGAGCCGTGGGGTTATGCTGCAACTGTACAGGACCTTGGTGAGACCACATTTGGAGTATTGTGAGCAGTTCTGGTCACCTCACTATAGGAAGGATGTGGAAGCGCTGGAAAGAGTGCAGAGGAGATTTACCAGGATGCTGCCTGGTTTGGAGGGTAGGTCTTATGAGGGAAGGTTGCGGGAGCTAGGGCTGTTCTCTCTGGAGCGGAGGAGGCTGAGGGGAGACTTAATAGAGGTTTATAAAATGATGAAGGGGATAGATAGAGTGAACGTTCAAAGACTATTTCCTCGGGTGGATGGAGCTATTACAAAGGGGCATAACTATAGGGTTCGTGGTGGGAGATACAGGAAGGATATCAGAGGTAGGTTCTTCACGCAGAGAGTGGTTGGGGTGTGGAATGGACTGCCTGCAGTGATAGTGGAGTCAGACACTTTAGGAACATTTAAGCGGTTATTGGATAGGCACATGGAGCACACCAGGATGATAGGGAGTGGGATAGCTTGATCTTGGTTTCAGATAAAGCTCGGCACAACATCGTGGGCCAAAGGGCCTGTTCTGTGCTGTACTGTTCTATGTTCTATGTTCTAACCCAAGAACTCTGCGTAAAAGCCTTTAATTCTTGTCTCTTGCACATCCCCAGTTTCCATTCCCCCACCATTGGTAGCCAGGCCTTGGGTTGCTCAGTCTGGAATTCCCTCTCTAAACTTCTCTAGCTCTCTAATTTGCTTTTCTCCTTCAGCTTACTCCTTGACACCTACTTCTTTAACCAAACTCTTCTGCACTGATACTGCTCTATGCAGTTTGAGTGTCAAATGTTGTCTTGTAACACTTCTGTGAAGCACCGTAGGATCTTTTACAACATCAAAGGCGTCATATAAATGCAAGCTGTGGTTGTTGTTGCACATCTCAAAGTTGACTAATCACTTTCCACAAAGTTCTGATCACACTCAAAATGGCAGCTCCAATATAAAATATTGGGGAGGCGATGGCCTAGTGGTATTATCGCTAGACTATTAATCCAGAAACTCAGCTAATGATCTGGGAACCTGGCTTCAATTCCCACCGCGGTAGATGGTGGAATTGGAATCCAATAAAAATAAATCTGGAATTAAGAATCTACGGGGTATAGAGTATAAAAGCTGGAGTCTGATGATGCAGCTGTATAGAAGGCTGGTTAGGCCACATTTGGAGTACTGTGTCCAGTTCTGGTCGCCGCACTACCAGAAGGACGTGGAGGCATTGGAGAGAGTGCAGAGAAGGTTTACCAGGATGTTGCCTGGTATGGAGGGTCTTAGCTACGAGGAGAGATTGGGTAGACTGGGGTTGTTCTCCTTGGAAAGACGGAGAATGAGGGGAGATCTAATAGAGGTATACAAGATTATGACGGGTATAGATAGGGTGAACAGTGGGAAGCTTTTTCCCAGGTCGGAGGTGACGATCACGAGGGGTCACGGGCTCAAGCTGAGAGGGGCGAGGTATAACTCAGACATCAGAGGGACGTTTTTTACACAGAGGGTGGTGGGGGCCTGGAATGCGCTGTCAAGTAGGGTGGTGGAGGCAGGCACGCTGACATCGTTTAAGACTTACCTGGATAGTCACATGAGCAGCCTGGGAATGGAGGGATACAAACGATTGGTCTAGTTGGACCAAGGAGCGGCACAGGCTTGGAGGGCCGAAGGGCCTGTTTCCTGTGCTGTACTGTTCTTTGTTCTTTGTTCTTGTTCTTTTGTACTGGTAACCATGAAACCATTGTCGGAAAAACCCATCTGGTTCACTAATATCCTTTAGGGAAGGAAATCTGCCATCCTTACCTGGTCTGGCCTACATGTGACTCCAGAGCCACAGCAATGTGGTTGACTCTCAACTGCCCTCGAACAACTAGGGATGGGCAATAAATGCTGGCCAGCCAGCAACACCCATGTCCCACGAATGAATAAACAAATAGGCGGCAGCCCCACCTTGGTTCAGCATCCCAGGCCAAGCTATTATCAAGTTGTTGCATCAATGGCCTTTGTTCTGCAATGAAGCCTCAGGTGAGGATATTTGCTGATGATTGTACAGTGTTCACCTCCATTCCTGAGGCAGTTCAGGTTGCATGCAGCAAAACCAGGGCAATATCGAAACTGAGTAAGTCAAGAGGAGTCTGGGTCTATACTCGATGGAGTTTATAAGGATGACAGAGGATCTCATTGAAACTTACAGAATACTGAGAGGCCTGGATAGAGTGGGCGTGGAGAGGATGTTTCCACTAGTGGGAGAGACTAGAACTCGAGGGCACAACCTCAGAGTGAAGGGAGGCTCCTTTAAAACTGAGATGAGGAGGAATTTCTTCAGCCAGAGGGTGGTGAATCTGTGGAACTCATTGCCACAGAGGGCTGTGGAGGCCAGGTCATTGAGTGTCTTTAAGACAGAGATAGATAGGTTCTTGATCAATAAGGGGATCAAGAGTTACGGGGAGAAGGCTGGAGAATGGGGATGAGAATCATCTCAGCCATGACTGAATGGTGGAGCAGACTCCATGGGCCAAATGGCCTAATTCTGGTCCTTTATCTTATTGTCTTATGTTCAAGAGCCAGAGTATGACTATCGCCAATGAGAGAGAGAGAGTCTGCCATTATCCATTTATCGCCATAAACATCCGAGGTGTCACCATTGGCCAAACAATATCATACAGTGTATCTTTTAGGGACATTTTCCCAGGAAGAAATGAAATAAATAAATAAAGATTTCAGATTGTAGTTGGCAATTAAGATCAGGTGAACTATTCTTGCCAGAAATCACCAGAAGGCGACTAAATATCTCATCGATTAAAAATGAACTAAAGCCATCTGTTTGAAAATAGAATTATATTTTGTATCTGGAACCATTTCACCAACGCCGGGCACCAGACAGGTTCAAATAAATAGCCATAAGCTACTTTTCCATTGGTGGCACAGTGGCGCAATGGTTAGCACTGCCGCCTCACAGTGCCAGGGACCCGAGTTCAATTCCAGTCTTGGGTGACTTTGTGTGTGGAGCTTGCACATTCTCCCAGAGTCTGCGTGGGTTTATAAAATGATTGTGTTCATGTAGAAGGTAGATAGTCAACATCTTTCCCCAAAGATAGGGGAGTCTAAAACTAGAGGGCGCAGGTTTAAAGTGAGAGGAGAGAGATACCAAAGGGTCCAGAGGGGCAATTTCTTTCACACAGAGGATGGTAAGCGTCTGGAACAAGCTGCCAGAGGTAATGTAAAGTTTATTTATTAGTGACAAGCAGGCTTACAGTAACACTGCAATAAAGTTACTGTGAAAGCCCCCTCGTCGCCACACTCCGGCGTCTGTTCGGGTACACTGAGGGAGAATTTAGCATGGCCAATCCACCTAAGCAGCACATCTTTCAGACTGTGGGAGGAAACCGGAGCATCTGGGGAAACTCACGCAGACAATTGGAGAATGTGCAGACTCCGCACAGATAGTGACCCAAGCTGGGAATCAAACCCAGGTCCCTGGCGCTGTGAGGCAGCAGTGCTAACCATTATGCCACCATGTAGTAGTAGAGGCGGTTACAATTTTGTCTTTTAAAAAGCATTTAGACAGTTACATGGGTATGGAGGAATATGGGCAAAATTGTGGCAATTATGAATAGCTTAGAGGTATAAACTGGGCAGCATGAACAATTTGGGCCGAAGGGCCTGTTTCATCCCAAAGCACTTTGGAGTAAATGGAACATGCTGTTAAAATGTTATAATGTTGGAATTGCAGCAGCCAATTTGCACACAGCAAACTTCCACAAACAGCAATGTGATGATGATCAGGTAATCTACTTTGAGGAATAAATGTCAATCAGGAAAGTGTGAAGTTATACACTTTGGTAGGAAGAATAAAGGAGTGGAATATTATTTAAATGGAGAGAGACTGCAGAAAGCTGCAGCACAGAGGGATTTGGGGGTCCTCGTGCATAAATCACAAAAAGCTAGCACGCAGGTTCAGTGGGTACTAGGGAAGGCAAGTGGAATGTTGGACTTTATGTCAAAGGGAATGGAGCATACAAATAGGGAAGTCTTGCTAAAACTGTACAAGGCACTTGGAACACTGTGAACAGTTTTGGTCCCCTTATCTAAGGAAAGATATACTGGCATTGGAGGCAGTCCAGAGAAGGTTTCACAAGATCCATCTCGGGTGTGGAGGGATTTTCTTATGAGGAGAGGTTGAGTAGTTTAGGCCTCTACACATTGCTGTTTAGATGAATGATCCTGGAAATGAAAAGCTTGACATATTAGGTGCGTTTGAGGTCTCTTGGTCCATACTCTATGGAGTTTAGAAGGATGAGGAGGGAATCTCATTAAAACTTACAGAATACTGAAAGGCCTGCATAGAATGGACGTGGGGAAGATGTTTCCACTAGTAGGAGAGCCAAGGATCCGAGGGCACAACCTCAGAGTTAACGGATGACCCTTTAAAAAGTAAAGTTTATTTATCAATCACAAGTAGGCTTACATTCACACTGCAATGAAGTTTTTGTGAAAATCCCCGAGTCGTCACACTCCGGCACCTGTTCGGGTACACTGAGGGAGAATTTAACATGCCCAATGCACCTAACCAGCACGTCTTTCACACTGTGAGAGGAAACCAGAACACCTGGAGGAAACCCACGCAGACACGGGGAGAATGTGCAGACTCCACACAGACAGCGACCCAAGCCAGGAATAGAACCTGGGTCTCTCGCGCTGTGAGGCAGTAGTGCTAACCAATGTGCCACTGAGCCACCCCAAAAGCTTCTTTACAACCAAGATGAGGAGGAATGTCTTCAGCCAGAGGCTGGTGAATCTGTGAAACTCATTGCCACGGGTGGCTGTGGAGGCCAGGTCATTGAGTGTATTTAAGACAGAAGTAGATAGGTTCTTGATTGGTAAGGGAATCAAAGGTTATGTGGAAATCGCGGGAGAATGGGGTTGAGAAATTTATCAGTCATGATTGAATGGCAGAGCAGATGGACCAAATAGCCAAATTCTGCTCTCATATCAGATGATCTTACGATCTCTACCATAACCAGGCGAGACACCGGGGGAACCCTCACTTTGACTGGTGATCACACATCAGACAACTTGGAGAAAATGACAAATCTGAGTGGCAGTATAACCTTTCTGAAAATACAATAGTTCCTTGAGTGGAATGGCAGAGTCTAATTAATCAAAAAATAATTATGTCCGGGAATTATGTGAGCGCTGGAGATAGCGAATTGATAACTTGCTTTAGCTGCAGGTCAGACAGCACATTATCAACAACTCTCCATCATGTCAGTGCTTTCCTAACAGAGACAGGCCTCATTACTTAACTAATAAACTATCTCTCTGATAGTTAATTATAAGCTTCTTTTTTTTAAACAAAGCTGTTTCATTAGAACTTTTTTAATGATCTGCAGCAAAGCTCTTTTAGCATCAGACACCAAGTAGTTGAATATCATTAATAAAAGTTAATACAACCCCTAAAGGAAGTGAATAATAATTAATTTTCTCCTTTTTTCAATTAGTGTGTGATTTGGACAGACAGTGTGATAAATGTACAAATGTGATCCAGACAAGGAACCTGGAAATTGCATTCAGTGTAAGGGTTACCTTCCTTTAATGGAAAAGATACAAACCTTCTTTGGTGAGGCCACAGCCGGAGTATTATGCGCAGTTCTGGTCGCCACATTATAGGAAGAATGTGAATGCACTGGAGGGGGTGCAGAGGAGATTTATCAGGATGCTGCCTGGGATGGAACATTTAATTTATGAAGAGAGGTTGGATAGGCTTGGGTTGTTTTCATTGGAGCAGAGAAGACTGAGGGTTGACCTGATTGAGGTGTTCAAGATTATGAGGAGCATGGACAGGGTGGATAGGGAGCAGCTGTTCCCCTTAGTTGAAGGATCAGTTACGAGGGGACACAATTTAAAGGGGGGGGGGTGGGAGGTTGAGGGGGGATTTGAGGAAAAATCTTTTTACCCAGAGGGTGGTGACAGTCTGGAATGCGCTGCCTGGGAGGGTGGTGGAGGCGGGATGCCTCACATCCTTTAAAAAGTACCTGGATGAGCACTTGGCACAGCATAACATTCAAGGCTATGGGCCAAGTGCTGGCAAGTGGGATTAAGGTGGGCAGATCAGGGCATTTCATGCGTCGGTGCAGACTCAATGGGCCGAATGGCCTCTTCTACACTGTAGTGATTCTGTGATTCTGCGATTCTTATCGTCCAACCATTCAAAATCATGAGGGCAGCACAGTGGCATAGTGATTAACACTGCTGCCTCACAGTGCCAGGGACCCAGGTTCAATTCCCAGCTTGGGTCACTGTCTGCGCAGAAACTGCACATTCTCCCCGTGTCTGCATGGGTTTCCTCCGGATGCTCTGGCTTCCTCCCACAGTCCGAAAGTCGTGCTGGTTAGAGGAATTGACCATGCTAAATTCTCCCTCAGTGTGACCAAACAGGCACTGGAGTGTGGCAGGTAGGGGATTTTCACAGTAACTTCATTCAGACTCCATCAAAATCCTCAGCAACAGGTTTTGCTTTCCAACGTTGTGTCTGGTTTGTGGAAAATGTAAAGTGAGGTCCCATCCATCTCCATAGGGGCAAATGTGCGTTGATAGGTTCAATAGGGTCCAAGCTAAACAAATTCACCTGGAACCCCCAACAAAACCTTCAGTCATTTCTTTCTTTCAACATGTTCCGAGATCTTTCCCGTCCTGAATTAAGCCAGGGTGGGGGAGCTGATGTGCATGGAACATGGCTGGAGTCTGGTGTTGGATTGGGGATAGGGATAGGGAATGGTGGGGAGGAGGGGTAAGTTTAAACATCCCAGATGTGGGACAGGCGTTGGATGTCCCAGCTTTCCCATTTGATTTGAAGAAAGAATCAACATGGCGGCATTGTTAATCTCAGCGTGGGAGATCGTAAAGCCACTCACTGTGTTCCATTTCACCATTTTGTTTGTCATCTTCGCCATGCAAACCAACAGACAGAAAAAAGCGGAATACAAAAATGGCAAATTTTAAATTAAGTTGCTTCTGTGGTGCGTTTGTTTCCTGAGGAGCTGTATGAGATTGAAATCTGTTAGCAGGAACCATGCATCCTTTGTTATAGAATCCCTACAGTACAGAAGGAGACCATTCGGCCCACCGAGTATGTTCTGACCACAATCCCACCCAGGCCCTATTCCTGTCACTTCCATTTATTCTGCTAATCCTCCTGACACTAGGGTCAATTTAGCATGACCAATCAACCTAACCTGCACATTTTTGGACTGATTTTTTGATCAAACTTAATGCAAAAAATCATATTATTGTCTATAGTGGTGACAGAGCTAAAAATATCCACCGAATGTGCCACAATGTGTGCAACAAGCTTAGTTAATAAAGATTAAGTCAGCGGTAACCTCAATTTCATTTTACCTGCATTGTTCCTTAGAGGGAAATATCATGTTTAGTGATTATCTCTTTAGTGAATGAGTGAATCACTTCAAGGAATTAAATATTAAGTACTCGTGTGAATTTTGGTTAGAGCAATTATGAATAAAAATCTTTCAGAACAAAACAAAGCTATTTCTCCCAATGAAGGATGTCACTTCTGGATTAATATCAATCCTTAGTACATGTTCTTCTCACCAGATCAATGACTCCTCTCGTTCTGCAGAACTTTGGAAGCCTCCACCTTCATTGGATGTCAATGTTCTGAGCAAGACCGCAAGAAAATATAAAGGGTTGTGAACGTAGCCCAGTCCATCACGCAAACCAGCCTTCCATCCACTGACTCTGTCTACACTTCCCGCTGCCTCGGAAAAGCAGCCAGCATAATCAAGGGTCCCCACGCACCCTGGACGTACTCTCTTCCACCTTCTTCCGTCGGGAAAAAGATACAAAAGTCTGAGATCACGCACCAACAGATGCAAGAACAGCATTTTCCCTGCTGGCATCAGACTTTTGAATGGACCTACCATATATCAAGCTGATCTTTCTCTGCGCCCTATCTGTGATTGTGACTTTATGGCTGGAATTTTACCGGCCCCAGAATCGGCTGGCAGAATGGAATTCTTCGTTGGCCATGGGCAGGATTTTATGAGCCTCACCCGAACAAGGTCGTAAAATCCCAGCCTATGGGTGGGATTTTATGGCCTTGCTCGAGCGAGACTGGAAATTCCCGCTCGAGGTCAACGGACAATTCCGTTGTCCGCCCCTGACCCGCTCCGATTCTGTGGCTGGCGGGATGGTCGAATTCCGACATATCATAGAAACCCTACAGTACAGAAAGAGGCCATTCAGCCCATCGAGTCTGCACCGACCACAATCCCACCCAGGCCCTAACCCCATATCCCTACATATTTTACCCGCTAGTCCACGCATCCTAGGACACTAAGGGGCAATTTTTTTAGCATAGCCAATCAACCTAACCCACACATCTTTGGACTGTGGGAGGAAACCGGAGCACCCGGAGGAAACCCACGCAGACATGAGGAGAATGTGCAAACTCCACACAGACAGCGACCCAAGCCGGGAATCGAACCCAGGTCCCTGGAGCTGTGAAGCAGCAGTGCTAACCACTGTGCTACCGTGCTGCCCATATATTCTGCACCCTCTCCTTTCTTTCTCTATGAAGGGAATGTTTTGTCTGTATAGCACGCAAGAAACAATACTGTATATCAATACATGTGACAACAATAAATCAAATCAAATGGAAAAGTCACTGGGAACTCTCCACTGGTTAAGAGAAAAAGGCTTCAGCCACTTTCCAGGGGCAAATCGGTTTTTGGCTTGGGTGTTGTTGAGGCCGGGAAGACTGTGAAGGGGTGATTTCCGGATGCTATGTTCCTGGCGGGGAGCAGTGCCCAGCAGGAAATTGGGATGCCAGACTGAACTGTGTGGGCCCGATTTTCACTGCTTGTGTCATGGGGAGGTATCAGCCAATCAATGGGCCCAGTGTCCTCACCAATGAGGCGACATTGACGAATGAGGGGGGATCTCGTAGAGACTTATAAAATTCTAACAGGACTAGACAGGGTAGATGCAGGGAGGATGTTCCCGATGGTGGGGAATCCAGAACCAGGGGTCACAGTCTGAGGATTCAGGGTAGACCATTTAGGACGGAGGTAAGGAGACATTTCTTCATCCAAAGAGTGGTGAGCCTGTGGAATTCATTACCACAGGAAGTACTCAATGCATAGCATTGATTTTCTGGAGCCCATCTGCCAACTCTAGCTTCAGTGGGCAACAATTGGCGCTTCTCGGCCGGACCGTTGTGACGTTGAGTCCCACTTCAGAGACCAGAGCATGCACATTAGGCTTTGCAGTACTGAGTGAGTGCCACCCTGCCAAGCTTTGGATGAGGCATTAAACCGAAGCCACATCTATCCATTCAGGCGGATGTAAAAGATCCCTCAGCACAACATTGAAGAAGAGTAGGGGAGTTTTTGGTCGATATTTATCCAACTATGCTTAAATTGCTAGATTATCCAGTTATTTCTACCGTGTGCAAATTGATTGCCAGTTTTCCTGTGGCTACACTTCAAAGAATCATAGAATCCCTCCTGTGCAGAAGGAGGCCATTCAACCCATCGAGTCTGCACCAACCAGAATCCCTCCCAGCCCCTATCCCCTTGGCCCCATGTATTTACCCTGCTAATCCATCTGACACTAAGTGGCAATTTAGCATGGCCAATCCACCTAACCCACACATCTTAGGGTGGCACGGTGGCACAGTGGTTAGCACTGTTGCCTCACAGCGCCAGGGACCCAGGTTCGATTCCTGGCTTGGATCACTGAATGTGTGGAGTTTGCACATTCTCCCCGTGTCTGCGTGGGTTTCCCCCAGGTACTCCGGTTTCCTCCCACAGTCCAAAGATGTGCAGGTTAGGTTGATTGGCCATGCTAAATTGCCCATTAGTGTCAGGAGGATTAGTAATGTAAATAAGTAGAGTCATGGGGGTGGGGTCTGGGTGGGACTGTGGTCGGTGTAGACTTGATGGGCCGAATGGCCTCCTTCTGCACTGGAGGGATTCTATGATCTTTGGAGTGTGGAAAAAAACCAGAGCATCTGGAGGAAACTCACACAGTCACGGGGAGAATGTGCAAACTCCACACAGACAGTGACCCAAGGCCGGAATCGAACCCGGGTCCCTGGCTCTGTGAGGAAGCAGTTCTCACCGCTGTGCCATCGTGCCGCCCTGTTCTGCTACCGTGCCGCCCTGTTATTGCTTATTAGCTGTAAAGTGCTGTTGTGAAAGATGTTGTGAAAGGTGCTATATAAATGCAGGTTATTTCTTTTATTTAATTCAGGGCACCAAAATCACTGGATGGGGCACCAGAATGGGCAGTCAGTCACCCAAAGGCGAAGATCCACATGTCTTCATGTATCAATCGGTCTCCCTGCTTTCGGGGCAAGGGATTAGAAGTTGAAAATTTACTTCTTAAATACAGCACGGCACAGTTCCATTTCATTTTGGCTGCCTGTGGTTGAACAAGAGTACAATCCACTAAGATCTCACAGAACGAGTTTAACTCAACCACAACACCATTCCAGTGAGCCGCAATGTAAAACCACCACTAAAGGTGAAGAAAGAGCGTTCTGATTCAATTGCCCTGTTAAGTCAAGGGCATGATGTGGAGATGCCAGCGTTGGACTGGGGTAAACACGGTAAGAAGTTTAACAACACCAGGTTAAACCTTTACTAAAGGTTGGACTTTAACCTGGTGTTGTTAAACTTCTTACTAAGTCAAGGGCATAACATGGTTTGTAATGTGACCATGTGGATATACAGTCAGCCATGAGCAATGTAGCATTCTGCTAATGTCACTGGTCTTTTAATTCAAAGACCTGGGCCACTAATCTGTCAGATATAAATTTAAATCCCACCATTGCTGCCATACAATTTAAGTTTGAGTTAATTGCATAACGGTAAAGTGGCCATAGACCCAGGTGACCATAAGCTGTTCTCCCTTTTGACAGTGGGGGGGGAGAGCTGACTTGTGGTGATCTTGACCTGAGGGTCACCACACCTCAGACAAGGGGCAAGGTTGAGAAGGTGGGGCCTTCATGAATAACCTCAGCCAGTATGGGAATTGAACCCACGCTGTTGGCATCACTCGGCATCACTAACCAGCCATCCAGCCAACTGAGCTAAATTAACCCTCCACTAATTGCATAAATCTGGAATAAAGTTTAAAGTTTATTTATTAGTATCACAAGTAGGCTTACATTAACACTGCAATGAATTTACTGTGAAAATCCCCAAGTCTTCACACTCCGGTGCCTGTTCAGGTACACTGAGGGAGAATTTAGCACAGCCAATGCACCTGACCAGCACGTCTTTCAGACTGTGGGAGGAAACCAGAGCGCCTGGAGGAAACCCACGCAGACACGGGGAGAACATACAGACTCCGCACAGTCAGTGACCTGAGCCGGGAGTTGAACCCAGGTCCCTAGCGCTGTGAGGCAGCAGTGCTAACCACTGTGCCACCATGCCGCCCGAAGCTGGAATCAAGTAATAGTGACCACTTAACCACCATATGACTGTAAAATCCCATCCAGTTCACAAATAGTCTTTGTGTAGGAAAAGCTGCTCTCCTTACCCACTCTGGCATCTATATGACTTTAGACCCATAGTAGTCCAGTTGACTCTTAACTAGCTAACAACAACACAGTGGCACAGTGGTTAGCACAGCTGCCTCACAGTGCCAAGGAACCGGGTTCGATTCCAGCCTGGGGTGACTGACTGTATGGGGTTTGCATGTTCTCCCTGTGTCTGCGTGGGTTTCCTCCAGATGCTCCAGTTTCCTCCCACAGTCCAGGTTAGGTTGATTAGCCATTGTGAATTGCCCTTTAATGTCAGGGGGGTAATGTAGGGTAGATATGTGGGGTTGGGGGATAAGGCTTAGGTGAGATTGTTGCCGATGCCGGCTTGATGGGCTGAATGGCCTCCTTCTGCACTATAAGGATTCTATTCTCTGAAATGGCACGCCACTCAGTTGGACAATAAATGTTGGCCTTGCCCACATCCGACCGATGAATAGTTAAGACAAAAACAGGAGACCTGGTCACTTCACAATAAAGTTATTGTTTATTTTAAAATGGAATAAAGTGGGAAGAGTTTTGTGTCTGTACAGTTGCGATCCTGTCATGTGCTATGCACTGAGGACACCTGCTGGCTGACTCTCCCATACACAGCGAGGTAACACTACACCAGGTTATTGGTGAAAATTACACTCCACCAAAACACTTTTCCTTTGTAGTCTTTCAAACTGCAGCATTGCATTAATTACATCCTTCAGGCATTTCTTTAATAACATCAAGTCACCTTAGCATTTTTAAATCTTAATTGCAATCCGTAGGTGAATAAAACTGGAAGGTGACATAGAATTTGCCCGAAATGGGCCATTTGACCCAACTGGTCTGTGCCGATGTTTATGCTCCACACAAGCTTCCCAACACTGCTCTCCATCCTAGCCCATCAGCACAACCTTTTACAATAGAGCGGCTAGCACTGCTGCCTCACGGCGCCAGAGACCCGGGTTCGATTCCCGGCTTGGGTCACTGTCTGTGTGGAGTCTGTACGTTCTCCCCGTGTCTGCGTGGGTTTCCTCCGGGTGCTCCGGTTTCCTCCCACAGTCCAAAGACGTGCTGGTTAGGTGCATTGGCCGTGCTAAATTCTCCCTCAGTGTACCCGAACAGGTGCCAGAGTGTGGTGACTGGTAGATATTCACAGTAACTTCATTGCAGTGTTAATGCAAGTCTACTTATGACTAAAAAATAAACTTTACTTTAATAGATTGCATTTTGTGTGGGAAAATATGATGTTTTTACATTTTTTTTCTGCAGAAATTTGAACATAAACCTGCTGTCAGAATACTGAGCTTCAACAAGTTGTTTGCCCTCGGAGCATCGATCCTGTCAACATGTGAAGCTCCTGAACTGAGTTGAACTTCCTTTGTTTGTTTGATTCACAGTTCCAAATGTTATTTCGCAGACAAGGGGGCGCGATCTTACTGCCTGTTCACGCTACGCTCCCGCTGCGGCGAAGTCGGAGAATATGGCGGCCAGTCAAATTTCCCGTTCACTGCAGCGGGATGGGAAAATCTCGCTGGCGTGAAACGGTTGGAAAATTCCAGCCAGGCTTGCTGGAGGGATGTGCAGCAAGACTCTTCATTTATTGGTTTTTCTTCTAATTCGGCCTTGGAATACAGGCATCATTGGCAAGGCTAACATTTATTACCCATCCCATTACCCATGCTGATCTTCCTTCATGAACTGCCTCGGTACATGTGACGAAGGCCCTCCCAAGTTTGTTCGAGGCACTGTGCGTCTGATTCGCTTTATTTGGCATTTTATTCTACGTTGCTTCTTATTGATTTTGTGGGTTATTCACTTGGGAGAGAAGGATTTGCAGAGGTGGACTGGTGCATTGGATCTGGTAGATGCAGTTAAGATACTCCATCTACCAGATCCAATGGGGATACGTGGGGCGGCTCGGTGGCACAATGGTCAGCACTGCTGCCTCACAGCGTCAGGGACCCGAGTTCGATTCCGGCCTTGGGTCACTGCCTGTGTGGAGTTTGCACATTCTCCCCGTGTCTGCTTGGCTTTCCCTCGGGTGCTCCGGTTTCCCCCCACAGTCCAAAGATGTGCGGGTTAGGTTAATTGGCCATGCTAAATTGACCCGAGTGTCAGGAGGATTAGCAGGGTAAATATGAGGGGTTGTGGGAATAGGGCCTGGGTGGGTTTGTAGACGGTACAGACTTGATGGGATGAATGGCCTTCTAAACTGTAGGGATTCTATGATTCTATACAAACCAACCATGATCTAATTAAATGGTGGAACAGACTCAAGGGACTGAATGGGCTCCTTGTGTTCTGGGCATGAGAGTGGCATTGTGGTAATGTGAGTAGACTCGTACTCCAAAGGCCCTAATGGGGGTTCCACCATAATCCCACCATTGCAGTTTGTGGAATTTAAATTCAATTAATAAAACGATCAGGAATTGAAAAGTTATCTTAGTAATGTTGACTATGAAAGAACTGCTGTACAAACTCACCTGGATGACTAATATCCTCTAAGGAAGGAATTCTGATGTCCAGCATGTGACCCACAGCAATGAAGTTGATTCTTAACTGGACGTGAGGTGGAGGCAGGTTCAATCGAGGCATTCAAGAGGGCATTGGATGATTACTCGATTAGAAACAATGTGCAGGGGTACGGGGGAAAAGGCAGGGAAATGGCATCAAGTCATGATGCTCATTTGGGGAGCCGGTGCAGACACAATGGGCCAAATGGTCTCCTTCTGCAATGTAATGATTCTGCGAACTGCTACTGCCCTCTGAAATGGCCTCGCAAACTGATGTGGGAAATTTTTAACCAGTTATTAGGGTTTTTAGACAGTAAACCTTAAGACACTGACAGAATTACTAGCAAAGGGTGAAATGATTCTTAAAGCAAGATTATATCTAACAAGAGAATAGGTTACACACATGTGAATGCAGTCAGAGAGTTAAACAAGTAATCATGATTTAACACATATATGCTGATGTTTTAAATATGTTTTTAAGTATTGTGTGAATTAGTGTTCACTTTAGAGGAAGACAAGTTACCGCAAGGTATGATGGTAAAGGCGAATAGTTCAGAACTAAAGGCCTGGGAACTCTGTAGTTAGCAAAATTCATTTCAGAAAGTTTCTTATGCGGGAACACATATTACAACATTTATGAATAGGTGTATTCATTGCCTAGATTTAGGATGGAAACGTGCCCGGATGTGGGACCACGTGTTTACCCAGTTTGGCAATGATCTGGTGGGAACATTCACTTTGATCCCTGTAGTGGGTGTCTAAGGTAACTTGGCAATGGGGAAGTGACTTTAGCCAAGATGGGAGTTAGCATCCGGATTTAATAGATGAATGAGATATCATGATGCTGGATGGTAAAATGCAATTGGCTGAGGAGTATGACAGGGATTATTATTGATATGTGTATACTAAAGGTGATTGATTTTAAACTAATGTAAGGCGGGAATGATTGATAAGAAAACCTATAATTGCTCTGTTTAGAATTGTAAAGGTCAGATCTATTCAGAGAGGGCCGGCTGCTCCACCCGAGAGCTGACTCGACACTCTGTTGATCTCCAAGCAGCTACTGGTCAAATAAAGTTACGTCTTTGGTTCAGAAACACTGGCTTTGTGAGTCTTGTATTGTCTTTGAGTTTCCCTGACAGTACTGGTCACCTCAGGTACCCCAACAACACAAACCATTCAGTTAAAGAGCAATAGGGACAGGCAACAAATGCTGCCGATGTCCATAGAATGAAGTAAAATGTTCATTTCTATTTTCCCTCCTCCTCTTTAAGAAACTTTTATAGTGTCACAGATTTGTCACAATACAGAAGGAGGCCATTTGACCCAAAATGTCTGCACCGGGCTCTCCAAATGGGCAACTCACTCAGCGCAATTCTCCCACCTTCTCCCCATAACCCTGCACATTCTTTCTTTTCAGATAACAACTCTAATTCTCTCTTGAATGCTTCAATTGAATCTGCTTCCATCACAATCCCAGACAGTGCATTCAAAACCTTAACAACTTGCTGCATGAAAACGTTTTTTCTCATGTCTTCATTGCTTCTTTTGCCAATTACTTTAAATATGTATCCTCTGTTTCTTGATCCTTCCAACAGTGGGAATAGTTTCTCCATCTCTACTCTATCCAGACCTCTCATGATTTTGATCACCTCTATCAAATCTTCTCTCAGTCTTTTCTTTTCCCCAAGAAAAACAGCCCAACTTCTCAAATCTCCACAACTGAAGTTGCTCATTTTTGGAACCATTCTCATGAATCATTTCTGAACTCTCTCCAATGCCTCCACAAGCTTCCAAAACTGGGATGCAATACTCCAGCTGAGGCTGAACTAGTGCCTTATACAAGTTCAATGTAACTTCCTTGTTCACACAAGAACAGATAAGCTGGAAAATCTCACCAGGACTGACAGCTTCTGTGAAGAGAGAATAGAGCCAACGTTTTGAGTCTAAATGACCCTTCGTCAGAGCACATGTCTTCATTGTCTTCGCTCTGACAAAGAGTCATCTAGACTCGAAACGTTAGCTCTATTCTCTCTCCACAGATGTTGTCAAACCTGCTGAGATTTTCCAGCATTTTCTGTTTTTGTTTACGATTCCAGCATCCGCAGTGTTTTTCTTATAACGTCCTTGCTCTTGGACTCTAAGCCATGTTGTTGTTAGCATACTTCCACACCCATATATTGTTTTTTACCCTTTGGGGAATAGTGGGGGAAGTGGTGGAAGGATTTCTGAGCTGATTATCAGTCCATTAAACCACATTGAATGCTCCTTCCATGGTCAATAAGTCTCGGCGTTGGACCTGAACCTGGAGCTTCTGATCCAGCAGTGGGGGTGTTACCACTGTGCCACAAGACCTCCACGCACCCTTATTTATAAAGTCTAGGTTACTGTACACTCTATCACCCGTGTTCTCAACCTGTCCTGCCACTTTCCATGACTTAAGCATTTATAAACCCAGGTCTCCCTTTAGACTTGTACCCTTGTCTCTCCATGTTCTTCCCACCAATTTTTACAGATGCACCATAAAAAACATCCTTTCTGGTTGTATCACAGCTTGGTATGGCTCCTGCTCTGCCCATGACCTCAAGGAACTACAAAGGATGCTGAATGTAGCCCAATCCATCACGCAAACCAGCCTCCCATCCATTGACTCTGTCTACACTTCCCGCTGCCTCGGAAAAGCAGCCAGCACAATTAAGGACCCACACATACCCCAGACATACTCTCTTCCACCTTCTTCTCTCAGGAAAAAGATACAAAGGCCTGAGGTCAAGTACCAACCGGCTCAAGAACAGCTTCTTCCCTGTTGCCATCAGACTTTTGAATGGACCTACCTCGCATTAAGTTGATCTTTCTCTACACCCTAGCTATGAATGTAACACCACATTCTGCACTCTTTCCTTTCCTTCTCTGTGAACGGTATGCTTTGTCAGTATAGCGTGCAGGAAACAATACTTTTCACTGAATACTAATACATAAGACAATAATAAATCAAATCAAATCCCATCAAAGTCAAAATGGATCACTACACATTTCTCCACTTGGACTTCATCTGCCACTTGTTAGCCCAATCCACCAACTTGTCAATGTCCTTTCCAAGTTCTATACAATCCTCCACACAGTTTGCAAGATTTTTATCATCTGTAAATTTGGAAATTGTGCCCAACCCACCAGATCAGAAATATATATCAGGAAAAGCAAGGATCCCAATACTGATCCCTGGGAAATTCCACTACGAACCTTCCTCCAGTCCCAAATACTTCCTTTAACCATTACTCGCTGTTTCCTGTCCCTCCACCAATTTTGTACCAATGTTGCTACCTCTCCTTTTATTCCATGAGCAGATCAAATATTTTGGATGGTACTTTATTAAATGCCTTTTGAAAGTCCGTGTAGACCATACCTCCATTCGATGCATTACCTCCATCGACCCTCTCCTCCAACTCTTCAAAAAACTCCAGCCATATAATTAAATTCAAATTTCCCTCAAGAAATCCATGCCGGCTTTCCATAACTGACTCACATTTGTTCATGTGACGATTAATTTTGTCCCTATTTACTGGTTCTAGAAATTTCCCCACCACCAAAGTTTTTTTATCTTTAAGTTCTTAACTAAATTACTCCTCTCTGCTCCCCACCCCCTGCCACCCCCACACACAACACCAGGATAATCCCATCTTTAAATCATGAATCTTTACAAGTCGACCTTGCAGATCATCTGGAGAAGAGAGGTCAGCTGAAAAGAAACGGAGGAGGATTTTGGGGAGGGCAGCAGAAAAACAATAAAGTAAATAGGGACATCAGAAGGAACATAGAAACAAGAGGATGCCCATGGACCTTTCGAGCCTGTTCCATGTGAATCATGGCTAACCTGTATCTCAACTTCATCGCTCTAGATATGTGGGGTTACGGGGATGGGGCCTGGGTGGGATTGTAGACGGTGCAGACTCGATGGGCCAAATGGCCTTCTTCTGCTCTTTAGGGATATCTACCCTGCAAGATCTCCTGACACTAAGGGGCGATTTAGCATGGCCAATCAACCTAACCCGCACATCTTTGGACTGTGGGAGGAAACCTGAGAAGCTGGAGGAAACCCACGCAGACACAGGGAGAACGTGCAATCTCCACACAGTCACCCAAGCCGGGAATTGAACCCAATTAATTGATTAATGATGTTGGTTGAGGGATAATTATTGGCTAAGACACCAGCGAGCATTCGCCTTGTCTTCTTTGAATACATCATAGGTTCTTTTATCTTTATGTGAGGGTGGACAGGGCTTTAATTTAGTGTCTGATTCAAAATATAATACCTCCAACAGTACAGTATTCCCTCCCCAGTACAATGGAGTAGCAGATTTGTACTATGATTCTATGATTTGAAAAAACAAGGGCTGGAATCTTATCACCGATGATGCTGGTGGGAATTTCTCAACCCGTTGTAGGGAATGGAGATTTGGCTGGCCACCAAATTCTCCGACTTTGCTGCAGCGGGAACGTGGCGTGAATGGCAGGAAAGATTGCGCCTACGGGATCTGGTTTTTTATCACTCTTTCGTTATTAGAAACCTGCCTTGGTTAAATTGGCTGCCATGTTTCGAATGTTACCATGGTTACTACACTTCAAAGGCACTTTTTTGGCTGGAAAATGTTTTGAGATGTCCTGAGGTCATGTTTGATATATTTCTCAATCCCATTCTTCTGCCTTTTCCTTGTAACCTTGGATCCCCTTACCAATCAAGAACGTATCTATCACTGTCTTAAGGACACTCAATGACCTGGCCTCCACAGCCCTCTGTGGCAGTGAATTCCACAGATTCACCACCCTCTGGCTGAAGAAATTCCTCCTATTCTTGGTTCTAAAGGGCTGATGTAGACCGAGATGACATTCTGAGTGCCACTGATTCTGAATTGCTGCGCAGATGCATGTTGAAAAGTCTGTTATTGCTTCAAGTTCAACAACACCCAAAATAAAATGTGATGTAGGTTTAAGGTAAAAGGGGGAAAGTTTCAAGGAGATGTGAGAGGCAGGTTTTTTACACAGAGGTGGTAAGTACCTGGAATGCGCTGCCAGAGGAGGTGGTAGAAGCAGATACAATAGCAACGATTAAGAGGCATCTTGCCAAAAACATGAATAGACACGGAGTAGAGGGATACGGACCACGGAGAGGCAAAAGGTCTTTAGTTTAGAAAGGCGTCATATGTTGGTGCAGGCTTGGTGGGCCGAAGGGCCTGTGCTGTACTGTTCTTTGATCTCTGTTTGTGACTGTTTCCTGAGAATAATGGTCGATATAATTTCATGAGGAAGGATAAGAAGGGTACTGCTTGCTGCAGCTATCGTGGAAGACTTCATGCACATACCTTAAGTGAATTGAAAACCTCGCAATGCAGGATTTTCTTTAAAAAGAAAGATTTGCATTTATGAACAAACACCTTTCACAAAAAGCATTTCATTGGTTGTGAAGTACTTTTCCAGGTGTCCTGAGGTCATGAAAGAATCACAGAACGGTTACAGCACTGAGGGAGGCCATTCTACCCCTTGGGCAGGATTTTACAGCCTTGCCCAGGCGAGACTGGAAATTCCCACCCGAGGCCAACGGAGGTTTCTGTTGTTGGACCCTCACCTGCGCCGATTCCGTGGCGGGCGAGATGGTAAAGTTCCGGCCATTGTGTCTACGACAGTTATCTGGAGGGGCGATTCAACCAGTCTCACCCTCCTTTGCCCCATAGCCCTGCAAATATCTTTCTACGGATAGATATCCAATTCAAGGTGCTATGTAAATGTAAGTCTTTCATTCTAACAGAGTAGGTCCCTGTGAAGGATCAATATTAACAATGTATGGCGTACACATTATCCATCTTTATTCATGTTAAAACCTAGTAACCGTCCAGGACAGAAACATGGAGGTGCATTGATTATTGTGTTTTCATGTGTTCATCGCTCCTTGACAGATTTCATTTCCCACCATCCTCCAGTACAACGCCCCCCCTCCCCCTCCCCCTCCCCTCCCCCCACAACCCCCCAAATCAACAGTCGCCATAGAGAATGAAATTCAGAGATGGAGTTCTATTATCCTAGAGTTGAACACGCTACAGGATAAAAATTGGAAACCGTTGAGAAGAGCTTAAATCATGAATGCAGAGGAGAAATGCAACATTATGAAATGAAAAGTGATTATACAGCAGCTGCTAGCCTTTTCAGGGGGAAAAAATGAGGAATCGCTGTTTATTACACAGATAATGAGCTTTCCTCCTTCTTGTCACATGCTGTCAAATTTTATTACTGCTAAGGAGTATGTGGTACTATAAAATATACAATGATATTAAAAGTGCATATGCTTGGAAAAGGTTAGACTTGTCATTAGTTATTGTCCCAGACTGTCTGTCATCTTTCTCTCAGGAGAACCCCTCCCAGATGCCCAGATGATAATGCAAAGTTCATTCCCATTAACAACAACAATATAAAGGATTAAATTACTGAAAATGAATCATATGAACAGTGATGCTGAAATGCACTTTCGACCAACTCATCTCCAGTTCAAATTCTCACCCTTGGGTTCAAACGAACGCCTCCATTGCTTCGACCTGGTTGGCACGGTGGTGACACAGTGGTTAGCGCTGCTGCTGCACAACGCCAGGGACTCGGGTTCCATTCCGGTCTTGGGTGACTGCGTGGAATTTGCACGTTCTCCCCGTCTGTTTGGGTTTCCTCTGGGTGCTCTGGTTTCTCCCACGCCCCCAAAGATGCGCAGGTTAGGTGGATTGGCCATGCAAAATTAGCCTTTAGTGTCAGTGGGATTAGCAAGGTAAATGTGTCGGGTTAACATAGAAACATAGAAGTTGGAGCAGGGGAAGGCCATTTGGCCCTTCGAGCCTGTTCCGCCATTCATCACAATCATGGCTGATTGTCCAACTCAATAGCCTAATCCTGCTTTCTCCCCATAACCTTTGATCCCATTTGCCCCAAATGCTATATCTAGCCATCTCTTGAATACATTCAATGTTTTGGCATCAACTATTCACTAGGAGAATTTCACAGTAATTTCATTGCAGTGTTAATGTAAGCCTTATTTGTGACTGATAAATAAACTTTACTTTACTTCACTTCCTGTGGTAATGAATTCCACAGGCTCATCACTCTTTGAGTGAAGAAATGTCTCCTCATCTCCGTCCTAAATGGTCTACCCCGAATCCTCAGACTGTGACCCCTGGTTCTGGATTCCCCCACCATCGGGAACATCCTCCCTGAATCTACCCTACCTAGTCCTGTAAGAATTTTATAAGTCTCTATGAGATCCCCCCTCATTCATCTGAACCCCAGTGAAAACAATCCTAACCTTGTCAATCTTTCCTCATACGGGGATAGGGCCTGGGTGCGATTTTGCTGGTGCAGGATTGATGGGCTGAATGGCCTCCTTCTGCACTGTCAGGATTCCACAATTCCATGATTCTCCCTATCTCTGAGGCATTGTCTGCCCTCCAACCTGGCACAATCTGTGCCCCTCCGTTCCTCTTCATTGCGCAAATCTCTGATTTTCCTTCACCCCTCCATTGACGACGATGCCTCCAGCTGTCACAGTGTTAAGCTCTGTAGTTCCCTCTGTAAACCTCCCTGCCGGTCCATATCTTCTTGCTCCTCTAAGACCAATCTTTTGTCCAACTGTCCGAATATCTCCTTATGTGGCTCGGAACAATTCTGGTAAAGCTCCTGTGAAGCACCATGGGAACATTACTGGGCCCAAAGCACTATATAAATGCAAATCATTGTCAATCAATCTCCACTATCTGATGATTTAGCCCACGACAGTATATCAGTATACCTAGGATGGGATCACATTGAAATAAAACTCAAGTGATGAACATTGGCAATGAATGTCTGATACATCTACTTTTGAATTAGTGCTCAAAGGTCAAATTGCTTGTCTAATGTATTTCTTAACCAAAAGTTGAGGTTTCAGTAGACTGCCTGATAATCTCCATTAATTTATGTTCATATGTGCAAAGGCAAGCAAAGCAAATTGATTAAATAACATGTAATTATATATATCTTCTCTTAGTGAATTATATTATGTTTAAAATTCAGGTGAAAGTGCGTAATGTGACATTAGCGCAGTTGTATGAAATTCCTCTGGTTGCTATCATGAAAAGGATGTTAAGAATGTACTTAAATAGATTAATGTCTATTATGAGCATATCATAGAATGATAGCATCCCTACAGTGAAGAAAGAGGCCATTCGGCCCATCGAGCCTGCACCGATCACAGTCCCACCCAGGACCTATCCCCGTAACCCCACGTATTTACCCTGCTAATCCCCCTGACACTAAGGGGCAATTTAGCATAGCCAACCAACCTAACCCGCACGTCATTGGACTGTGGGAGGAAACCGGAGCACCAAGAGGAAACCCACACAGACACGGGGAGAACATGTAGACTCCGCACTGTCACCCAAGCTGGGATCGAAACCGGGTCCCTGTGAGGCAGCAGTGCTAACCGCTGTGCCGCCGTGCCACCCGTATCTGTTAAATTAGCATCTAGGAAAATTCTAGCAATTGCAATTATGTACTGCACGCAGTGTGGAATAAACAGCGCAAAGTAATTCACATAGGCCCTGAGCCAAAGACAAAGATATCAGCAGGACTGTCAAAGAGCTGATTAATTTTAAACAACAAGAGATTACATTTATATAGCAACATTAAAGTGTAAAAGAAGGTGCTTCACAGTGTTAATATTAAATGTCAGAATATGGTGGAAGAATAATGCAGCAGCTTGGTTTTTACCTTCAACAAGTTTATTCTACACCTAGCTCAGCAGAAACTCCTCATTGTTCCTGCACAGCAACCATTCCAGCTGTGTCTATTCATATTCTGTTGGAGGTTGAGCCAATAACCATCACCTGTCTTTAATAAGGCAATTAGCTTAACAATGTAACTGCCAAAGCCTGCATTTGCAGGGACACTGTCACACAGGGGAGGCGATGGCCTAGTGATATTATCGCTAGATTATTAACCCAGAAACGCAGCTAATATTCTGGGGACCTGGGCTCAAATCTCGCCACAGCAGATGGTGGCATTTGAATTCAATAAAAGCAATCTGTAATTAAGAATCCAGATGACCATGAAATCATTGTTGATTGTCAGAATAACCCATCTGGTTCACTAATGTCCTTTAGGGAAGGAAATCTGCCGTCCTTACCCGTCTGGCCTACATGGTACTCCAGAGCCACAGCAATGTGATTGAGTCTCAATTGCCCCTGGGCAACTAGCAATGGGCAATAAATGCTGGCCAACCAGCGACGCCCATGTCCCATGAATGAATTAAAAAAAGTGTTATAAATCAAGTATGACACTGAGTTACATAAGTAGATATTAGGCCAGGTTACCAAAAGCTTGTTCAAGGAGGGAGTCTTTCAGGGGTGTCTCAAAGGAGGAGAGAAGGTGGAAATGGTTCAGGGAGGGCATTCAAGAGTGAAGAGCCTAGGAAGCTGAAGGCATAGCTACCGACGGTGGAGCAATGGAAATCAGGATGCTCAAGAAGCCAGAATTAGAGGCGCATAGGTATTTTGGACGACTGTAGGAGTTGGAGGATATTCCGGAGAAAGTGAGGCAGAGCCAGAAAGATTCCTGATTGACAAGGGGGTGAAAGATTGTTGGGGGTGGGTAGGAATGTGGTGTTGAGACTACAATCAGATCAGCCATGATCTTATTGAATGGCTCAAGGGGCCATGTGGCCCACTCCTGCTCCTGATTCTTAAGTTTATATATATGTTTGTACATTCTGTCACATCGGCATCAGTGCCCTCAGATCAGGTCCCAGTTATCCCAGTTCCCTGTGTATTCCGAAAACGGGGAAAACCCCAAACAGGTCTGGGATATAATTTACCGGATACAATTCCCGCTGAGATGATAATCAGCTTCCACTATCTTCACAGGAGGTGGCAGTTCCATCTGTATTTTTTTTTCCTTTGAAATGTCCCTGTCTGGAAAAGGATGTGATATTCCATTGTCTCTCCCTCTCAGGACTGAGTATAATCCACACAGGATCTTTTCAGGCAGTCACAGAATTACATCCTCAGAACAGACAACTGACATTCTCAGCCATGGGCACGACCTTACCAGCCGTTCACGTCATGTTCCCACTGCAGGGAGGTCGGAGAATCTGGCGCCCAGCCAAACCCCGGTGTGTTCGCTCTTTCCCAACAGGGACAATCTCACAGTTGTGGTGTCACCCTTGTAAACCTTCTCTATCCCTTTTCTAATATGAAGGCCATAATTGTTTGCATTGCTCCAAGTATACTCTAAGCAAGGTTTGATCAAAGTCTTCCTCCAGACATCAAAAAAACTCAATTTTCAACTTTGCTGCCGACACCACCACAGTGGAGCTCAAACAATGACGAGACAGAGAACAGGAAAGAGGTAGAGAATCTGGTGAGCTGGTGCGATGACAATAATCTCTCCCTCAATGTCAACAAAATGAAGGAGATTGTCAATGACTTCAGGAAGTGTAAAGGAGAACATGCCCCTGTCTCCATCAACAGGGATGAAGTAGAAAGGGTCGCGGGCTTCATGTTTTTAGGTGTCCAGATCACCAACAACCTATCCAGGTCACCCCATGCCGACACTATAGTTAGAAAGCCCACCGACGCCTCCACTTTCTCAGAAGACTCAGGACATTTGGCAAGTCAGCCACGACTCTCACCAACTTTTACAGATGCACCATAGAAAGCATTCTTTCTGGTTGTATCACAGCTTGTTTTGGCTCCTGCTCTGCCCAAGACCGCAAGGAACTACAACAGGTCGTGAAGGTAGACCAATCCATCACGCAAAATAGCCTCCCATCCATTGACTCTGTCTACACTTCCCGCTGCCTCGGAAAAGCAGCCAGCATAATTAAGGACCCCAGGCCCCCCAGACATTCTCTCTTCCACCTTCTTCCATCGGGAAAAAGATACAAAAGTCTGAGGTCACATACCAACCGACTCAAGAACAGCTTCTTCTCTGCTGCCATCAGACTTTTGAATGGACCTACCTCGCATTAAGTTGATCTTTCTTTGCACCCTAGCTATTACAGTAACACTACATTCTGCACTCTCACATTTTCTTCTCTATGAACGGTATGCTTTGTCTGTATAGCGCGCAAGAAACAATACTTTTCACTGTATACCAATACATGTGACAATAATAAATCAAATCAAATCAAAATTGGTGGTTTTAATGAATAAAGCCTCCAGAGAATGGATACAAAATTGGCTTCTTGACAGAAGCCAGAGGGTGGTTGTAGAGGGTTGTTTTTCAAACTGGAGGCCTATGACCAACGGTGTGCCTGAGGGATCAGTTCTGGGTCCACTGTTATTTGTCACTTATATTAATAATTTGGATGAGAATATAGGAGGCATGGTTAGTAAGTTTGCAGATGACACCAAGATTGGTGGCATAGTGGATAGTGAAGAAAGTTATCTCCAATTGCAACGGGATCTTGATCAATTGGGCCAGAGGGCTGGTGAATGGCAGATGGAGTTTAATTTAGACAAATGCGAGGTGATGCATTTTGGCAGATTGAACCAGGGCAGAACTTATTCAGTTAATGGTAGGGCATTGGGGAGAGTTACAGAACAAAGAGATTTAGGGGTACATGTTCATAGCTCCTTGAAAGTGGAGTCACATGTGGACAGAGGGTGAAGAAGGCATTCGGCATGCTTGGTTTCATCGATCAGAACATTGAATACAGGAGTTGGGACGTCTTGTTGAAGTTGTACAAGACATTGGTAAGGCCACACTTGGAATACTGTGTGCAGTTTTGGTCACCCTATTATAGAAAGGATATTATTAAATTAGAAAGAGTGCAGAAAAGATTTATTAGGTGCTACCGGGACTTGGTGGATTGAGTTATAAGGAGAGGCTGGATAGACTGGGACTTTTTTCTCTGGAGCGTAGAAGGCTGAGGGGTGACCTTATAGAGATCTATAAAATAATGAGGGGCATAGACAAGGTAGATAGTCAATATCTTTTCCCAAAGATAGGGGAGTCTAAAACTAGAGGATATAGATTTAAAGTGAGAGGGGAGAGATACAAAAGTGTCCAGAGGGGCAATCTTTTCACACAGAGGGTGGGGAGTGTCTAGAACAAGCTGCCAGAGGTAGTAGTAGAGGCGGGTACAATTTTGTCTTTTAAAAAGCATTTAGATAGTTACATGGATAAGATGGGTATAGAGGGATATGGGCCAAATGCGGGCAATTGGGATTAACTTAGGGGTTTAAAAAAAAGGGCGGCATGGACAAGTTGGGCTGAAGTGCCTGTTTCCATGCTGTAAACCTCTATGACTCTATGACTCTAGAAGGAACAGTTAAGAGTCAGTTACAAGACGTGTGTGCCTTGAGAGGTACGATGTCATTTTAGCATTTGAAGTCATGAAGAAACTATTTGATACACTTTGGTCAGATTTCTTTGAGGATAATGGGGCAATGCGGCTCACAACATGTTCAGGAACTGTCAGGAACAGTTCATAATTATATCAAGCAGTGTTGAATAATACATCAACGCGCCAGTGTCACATTCTTTCTCTCTCTCTCCTCTCTACTCATGCCTTCTCCCTGTGAGCGCAGATTGAATTAGTGCTAATTACTGCTACACTTGAAGGTAATTTTATGCTGTGCGCAGTTGTTGGAAAACACAAGGGGTCCTTTAAATAGCTGTCAGAAGGCGAAGACTTTTATCCCATCTGTTTGTGAAGCATTCAGGACCCCAGGTTCTACTGGTGGAGGAACAGCGCTGAAGCTTACATGGACTTCATCATTTGTCACTCTTATTATGGGCTTCTAATTTTAGTGCTGGTGTGGCATTTATAACATGCTGTTAAAAATATGAGCACGCCGACATCCAATTATGTGTATCATGTTAATTTACCTTATCTTTATTAACTTTGCTTCTCCCAGTGGCAATATAATACAAAGTTACTGTTGTGTAGCTCCCAGACAGAAAACTGCACAACTGAAGAGAAGCCCATTTAAAGGGGACTTGTCATTTTACTGGTGGTAAGGGGGGGTGGGGGGGGGGGGGTGGGGGAGGGGTGGTGCGGTGTTGGGGTGGTGTGCTACATTCATTCAACAATTCAAGTCGCATTCCTTTGAAAATGCCGTGATCGGAATATTATACTGCGCATCAGAACCAGCTGGTGCCATTGTCTCCACGAGAATTTGATCACTTTAAATGCATTTATATGAGAAAATAGCTTTCTAACTACTACCAGGAATGTGGAGAGACAGGAGATGAATTGTTCCCCACAGAACTGAGAAGGTTAAGGGAGGGCGTAATAAATGTGTTCAGAGGGTGACACGGTGGCACAGTGGTTAGCACTGCTGCCTCACAGCGCCAGGGACCCGGGTTCAATTCTGGCCTTGGGTGACTGTCTGTATGCACTTTGTACATTCTCCCCATGTCTGCATGGGTTTCTTCCAAGTGTTCCAGTTTCCTCCCACACTCCAAAGATGTTCAGGTTAAGTGGATTGGCCATGCTAAATTGCTGCTTAGTGTTCAAAGATGTGCAAGTTAGGTGGATTGGCCATGCTAAATTGCCCCTTAGTGTCCAAAGATGTGTGGGTTAGTTGGATTGGCTATGGTTAATTTCTCCTTAGTGTCCAAAGATGTGTAGGTTAGGTGGACTGGCCATGCTAAATTGCTGCTTAGTGTTCAAAGATGTGTAGGTTAGGTGGATTGACCATGCTAAATTGCTCCTTAGTGTCCAAAGATGTGTAGGCTTGGTGGATTGGCCATGGTAGATGTGCAGGGATGAGAGGGTGGAGATGGGCCTGGATAAGAAGCTTTTTTGGAGAGTCAGTGCAGACTCTATGGGCTGAATAACCTTCTTCTGCACTGTCGGGATTCTACGCTTCCATGGGAATTATGAAGCATTTCAATAAAGTAAATCAGGAGAAACTGACCCACTTGTCTGGGAGGTCAGTGAGCAGAGAGCAGAGGTTTAAGGTATTTGGCAAGAAAAAACAATTTTATTTTACTAAGTGAGTTATTATGATCTGGAATTCTCAGTCCGATAGGGTGGTGGAAACAGAGTTGGTAGAATACCTGAAAAGGGCACTGGAACTGTACTTATAATGGTAACATTCGCAGAACTCTGGGAGTGTTACTGATGGGATAATCATCAAAGAACCAGTGAAGGAATAATCAGCAAACCTTCAGCAACATTACAGCGCAAGATCAAATGAACACTGCAGGAATTCAATGTATTTGAGCAATGATCTGGTTTATTTATAAACTGAAGAATGGGGCAGAGGTGGGATATTTGGAGGATTCCTAATTTACATTCAAATATTGGAAAATCCAGTTGAAACAAATAAAATGAAGGATCGGCATTGGGTCCTCAGCTATTCACCATATTCATTCATGACTCAGATTATGGGATAAAGGTCCAGATATCCCAAATTTACCTATGGCTCAAGGATAGGTGGTATTTCAAGCAGTGTAGAAGGGGTGGCACGGTGGCACTGATGCCTCACAGCGCCAGGGACCTGGGTTCGATTCCCGGCTTGGGTGATTGTCTGTGCGGAGTCTACACATTCTCCCTGTGTCTGTGTGGGTTCCCTCTGGGTCCTCTGGTTTCCTCCCACAGTCCAAAGGTGTGCGGGTTAGGTGCATTGGCCGTGCTAAATTGCACCTTAGTGCCCCGGAATGCATAGGTTAGAGGGATTAGCGGGGTAAATATGTGGGGTTACGTGGATAGGGCCTAGGTGGGATTGTTGTCAGTGCAGATTCGATGGGCCGAATGACCTCCTTCTGCACTGTATGATTCTATGGAATAAATAACTTCATAAAGTAACCAAAAGAGAAAATGCTGGAAAATCTCAGCAGGTCTGGCAGCATCTGTAAGGAGAGAAAAGAGCTGACGTTTCGAGTCCACATGACCCTTTGTCAAAGCTGATACATCTTTGGACACTAAGCAGCAATTTACCATGACCAATCCAACTAACCCACACATCTTTGGACACAAATCGGGACTCGAAACATCAGTTCTTTTCTCTCCTTACAGATGCTGCCAGACCCGCTGAGATTTTCCCGCATTTCCTCTTTTGGTTTCAGATTCCAGCATCCGCAGTAATTTGCTTTTAAATTCATAAAGTAGATCAGCTGAACAATATATATTTCCTTTCGTGTCTCAAGTGTAAAATTACAGAAATATTGATAAACGTGAATGGGCAAAACTGTGTCTAATGGATTTCAATGTCAGCAAATGTGCAGTCATCCCCAATTGGACTTAAAAGGATAGTACAGGGTACTTTCAAACTGAAAAGTTAGACACTGTGGAGGTCCAAAGAGATTTGGAGGTTCAGTAACACACATCAGTTTGGCTAAGATTCTCATCCTTTTGGCTAAGATCAAGTGTAGGATCAAGTCCAAGATGGGTTCAATGCCTTACCTCGTCAGTTTGGATCTTGTTTGTCTCTCCTGTGGCGAACATGAATTGGATTCAATGGGAACCAGATCAACATATGCAAATGAATGTTTAAATATGCTGGGCGGGATTCTCCGGCTGTTCACGCCAGTGGGATTCTCCAGTCCCGCTGCAGTGAATGGAGATTTGGCTGAGCGCCAAATTCTCCGTCCTCTTTGTAAGTGACGGCAGGGTGTAATCGGCCAGAGAATTACAGCCACTGAAGCTGTTTGAGGTCAGATCTTCCCTGCTCCGGGATTTTCCGACCCGTGGGCACAGCAGGAGCCTGGCAAGAATCACTACAGGTCTCCACAAATGAGACTGGACGTGACGGCTACGCCAGGGGAGCGTTCAGAGGCCATTGAAGCCCCCAGTGGGCGGGGACATGGCTGGGCATTGCCCATCAGGCAGCGCCAGCCTGGTATTGTCTACATTTTCTATAAGCAGACAAAACTGATCGGCTTATTCCAGTGATATTGTATAAATCTTTCGAAATTTAGTTTGCAACAATGATTGCATTTCTGAAATACTTAATTAGCTGTAAAGTGTCTTGTGCCATCCTGCTGTACTGTCATATTATTCATAGGGAAATAGAATTTCATTGTTATGAGAATGTATATCGGGGTCCACAACTTCCTGCTACACAGGAGTCATGTGCCATGTAACGGTGGCCCAGAACGTTTGATCTCTGGATGGGTGTACCCTGGGAATACCCTCCAAGATGTGTCCCAGACTCCTTGGAAGACTCACACAGTGACTACCAGGGAATTGTCCAGGAGGTTTGGACTACCATGGGACAATTGTCCTGCTCTCTGCGACCCTCCTTGAATGGTAATGACTTCAAGTCATTTGTTTCTTCACTTCTCTGCCAATGGAAAGTGAGCCATGATATCAATGGTCCGTAGGAAATGCGAGTTTGGTCTCAACTGGAGTCCAGTTCTGAGCATCACATTTTAGGAAGTGTGTGAAGGCATTAGAGAGGATGCAAATAAGATTTACAAGAATGGCTATAGCGAGAAGAACTTCAGTTGCATGGATAGATTGGAGAATCTGGGAATGTTCTCCTTAGGGAAGGGAAGATTAATAGGAAATCATGGGAGGCATGGTGGCACAGTGGTTAGCACTACTGCCTCACAGCACCAGGTTCAATTCCAGCCTCGGGTGACTGCCTATGTGGAGTTTGCACTTTCTCCCGTGTCTGTGTGGGTTTCCTCTGGGTGCTCTGGTTTCCTCCCACAGTCCAAAGATATGAGGTTTAGGTTGATTGGCCGTGCTACATTAACCCGAGTGTTAGGGGGATTAGCAGGGCAAATGTGTGGGGTTATGGGAATAGGGCTTGGGTGAGATTGTGGTCGGTACAGACTCAATGGGACAAATGGCCTCATTCTGTACGGTACATCTATGATTTGGTAGAATTGTGCAGGAATCATGAGGGACTGGGCAGAGCAGAAAGGGAGAACTTTTTCCCATTTGACGCAGATTTAATTGGCAAAAGAAGCAATGGCAATGTGAGGAAAAAAAATTCTTTACACTGCGAGTGATTAGGATCTGGAAATCATTCATTGACTCTGTCCACACTTCCCGCTGCCTCGGAAAAGCAGCCAGCATAATCAAGGACCCCACATACTCCAGACATTCTCTTTTCCACCTTCTTCCATCAGGAAAAAGATACAAAAGTCTGAGGTCACGTATCAACTGATTCAAGAACAGCTTCTTCCCTGCTGCTGTCAGACATTTGAATGAACCTACCTGAAGTGAAGTTGATCTTTCTCTACTCCCTAGCTATGACTATAACACTACATTCTGCACCCTCTCCTTTCCTTCTCCCCTATGTACTCTATGAACAGTATGCGTTGTCTGTATAGCACACAAGAAACAATACTTTTCACTGTATACTAATACATGTGACAATAATAAATCAAATCAAATCACGGCCTGAGCGTGTGATGGAGTCAGGAACGCAACTGGGGCTATCAAAGGAGAATGAGATCATTATCTGAAGATAAAGGTTTACAGGGTTGCTGGGAGGGAGCAGGATGAAGTGAGTTGCTCCGACAAAGAGCAGGCATGGATATGATAGGTTGAATGGTTTCCTTCTCTGCTGTAACTGTTTGATGATTCTGCATCTCAGAAGGTATCAAAATGCCCTGGGTCAGTGACCATGCTCAACCACAAGAGGTCAGCATTGGCACAATCGTGAGCTGAACATTGGCAAATGGATTCTCTTCACTGCTTAAGAATTAAATGATGCTTTAGTTTGGCTCAGAAAATAAATGCATGGTTAGATGGTCTTTTAGAGAATATTGCCCATATATTAACCATCAGCAAATCCTATCCCAATCATCCCGGTATCCGCTGACCTATCCTGACTCCCAGTCCGTCAGGTGCCTCGATTTTAAAATTCTCTCTCTGGTGTTCAAATCCCTCCATGGCCTCGTCCTATCTCTGGACCCTCCTCCATCCCCAGAACCATTCAATTCTGGTACCGTGTGTATACCTGATTTTAATTGCTCCTCCATTGGTGGCCATGTCTTCAATTGTCAGGGCCCAGTGCTTTGGAATTCTTTCACTAAATCTCCCTGCCTCGCGACCTCTCTCTCCTCCTTTAAGACACTCTTTATTTGTCTCTTTCTTCAAACTTAGGTCACCCATCCTAATATATCCCCTTGGAGCTCGGTGTCATATTTCATATTTGATAACACTTCTGTGTAGTGCCTTGGGGCAAAGTACCAGGTTAAAGGTGAGATACAAATGCCAGTTGTTGTTGTTGCATTCCCAGGCAGAAAGCAAAAACATGCATTTGGCCCCCTTGGCGATGCAACTTCAGAGCCCACTTCCTGTTAAAGGACCCCTTGGCACAGTGGTTAGCACTGCTGCCTCACAGTGCCAAGGGTCCAGGTTCAATTCCGGCCTTGGGTGACTGTCTGTGTGGAGTTTGCACGTTCTCCCCGTGTTTGCGTGGGTTTCCTCCGGGTGCTCCAGTTTCCTCCCACAGTCCAAAGATGTGCAGGTTAGGTGGATTGGCCATGCTAACTTAATGCTTAATGTTCCAAGTTGTGTAGGTTAGCTGAATTAGTGGGGTTACAGGGATAGGGCCTGGATGGGATGCTCTGTCAGAGAGTTTGTGCAGGCTTGATGGGTCAAATGGCCTCCTTCTGCACTGTAGGGATTCTATGATTTTCTGGGTCTTCGGTAGACCCCACAACTACCAATCAGGGAGCAGTTTAGGCAAACCTACAGAAACTGGACACCTGCAAAAGACAGAAAACTCATTCATAGCCCCAAAGAACTTGCACAGTAAAATATACAAGAGTTGTTTTTTTTAATATTATATTTAACATGTATTATATGTTCTATATAAAATATACAGGAATCACTCAGAAACCAGACAGATTCTGCACAGTCCGTAATGTACCTAGTCCTTTTACAACTTAAAGCATGTGTCTCAGCCATTGCAAAGCTGCTGCATCTGAAACAGTCACAGAAGTTGAGATCATTAATGCTCCCCTGCTGTAGTTTAAGGGTCAGTGGTGTAAGACTTGCAGCGATTTAAGAAGGCAGCTCACCACCACTTTCTCAAGGGCAATTAGAGATCGGCAATGAGTGCTGGCCTTGCCAGCAAAGACCACATTTAAATGAATTTTTTAAAAATTCTAACAGTGTAATATGCTAATCAGGTACTGTGCAGGAAATGACGCAACGTCACTTGGTTTGCTCAATTTCATGCAGCCTTGTGTATAACTCAACCAATGCAGTAAGATATGTTTTAATAAAGCTCCTGTTTTATAGACCTCTGCAAGCTCAGTAAATATTCTGTATTAGTCCAACAAACCAAAATTATTACATGGTGGCAGCGAGTGAAAGAACAGTTATGGAAAAGTCCCTGGTTTCCTTTACTGGGAAGCTGTGAGAAAGTCACATAGAACCATAGAACCATAGAAAATTACAGCTCAGAAACAGGCCTTTTGGCCCTTCTTGTCTGTGCCGAACCATTTTATGCCTAGTCCCACTGACCTGCACTTGGACCATATCCCTCCACACCCCTCTCATCCATGAACCCGTCCAAGTTTTTCTTAAATGTTAAAAGTGACCCCGCATTTACCACTTTATCCGGCAGCTCATTCCACACTCCCACCACTCTCTGCGTGTAGAAGCCCCCCCTAATATTCCCTTTAAACTTTTCTCCTTTCACCCTTAACCCATGCCCTCTGGTTTTTTTCTCCCCGAGCCTCAGCGGAAAAAGCCTGCTTGCATTCACTCTATCTATACCCATCAAAATCTTATACACCTCTATCAAATCTCCCCTCAATCTTCTACGCTCCAGGGAATAAAGTCCCAACCTATTCAATCTCTCTCTGTAACTCAGCTTCTCAAGTCCCGGCAACATCCTTGTGAACCTTCTCTGCACTCTATCAATCTTATTTACATCCTTCCTGTAACTAGGTGACCAAAACTGTACACAATACTCCAAATTCGGCCTCACCAATGCCTTATATAACCTTACCATAACACTCCAACTTTTATACTCGATACTCCGATTTATAAAGGCCAATGTACCAAAGGCACTCTTTACGACCCTATCCACCTGTGACGTCACTTTTAGGGAATTCTGTACCTGTATTCCCAGATCCCTCTGTTCAACTGCACTCTTCAGAGTCCTACCATTTACCCTGTACATTCTTCTTTGGTTTGTCCTTCCAAAGTGCAATATCTCACACTTGTCTGCGTTAAATTCCATTTGCCATTTTTCAGCCCATTTCTCTAGTTGGTCCAAATCCCTCTGCAAGCTTTGAAAACCTTCCTCACTGTCCACTACACCTCCAATCTTTGTATCATCAGCAAACTTGCTGATCCAATTTACCATATTATCATCCAGATCATTGATATAGATGACAAACAACAATGGACCCAACACCGATCCCTGCGGCACACCACTAGTCACATGTCCCAATCATGCAGAAGAATAGCTGACTTCGTATCAGAGATTTGCTACATATCAAACCACATCAGGCCACTCTGTAAAGGCAAGCAGTAAGCAGGTCAGCATGCTGTTATATGCGATAGGTAACTGTGCCGATGGTATCCTTATCAGACAGGTTATCGATGAAGAAAGAGCCACGCACAATGAAGTAATCAAAGCACTTAAGACATACTTCAATCTGTTGATTGGGCTAAATCTAACAAGTCTACCCAACAACAAGGCAAAGCATTGATGTATTTACAAATGACTTTTCTAGATGTGCAGAGAACCGTGAGTTTGAAAGCTTAATAAGTGAGCTGAACAGAGATGGAATTGTCATGGCAGTGTTGGATGATGGCTTGTCTGACTATTTGCAAGTGGGGAGAAAATTTAACCTGAGCAAAGACAATCCAATGGAGCAGACAAGCTGAGGTCAGGAAATCCAATTTATCTGTGGTTCAAGACCATAAGACCATAAAACATAGGAGCAGAATTAGGCCACTCAGCCCATCGAGTCTGCTCCGCCATTCAATCATGGCTGATATTTTTCTCATTCTCATTCTCCTGCCTCTTCCCCCATAACCCCTGATCCCTTTATTAATCAAGAACCTATCTATCTCTGTATTAAAGATACTCAATGACCCGGCCTCCACAGCCTTCTGCAGCAAAGAGTTCCACGGATTCACCACTCTCTGGCTGAAGAAATTCCTCCTCATCTCTGTTTTAAAGGATCATCCCTTTAGCCTGAGGTTGAGCTCTCTGGTTCTAGTTTTTCCAATGAGTGGAAACATCCTCTCCACATCCACTCTATCCAGGCCTCGCAGTATCCTGTAAGTTTAAATAAGATCCCCCCTCATCCTTCTAAACTCCAACGAGTACAGACCCAGAGTGCTCAACCTTTCCTCATATGACAAGCTCTTCATTCCACGGATCATTCTTGTGAACCTCCTCTGGACCCTTTCCAAGGCCAGCACATCCTTCCTTAGATACGGGGCCCAAAACTGCTCACAATACTCCAAATGGGGGTCTGACCAGAGCCTTATACAGTCTCAGAAGTGCATCCCTGCTCAAGATGCAGGGAAGGCCTTATTTCAGAAGCAGCTAATGCAGCAGAGTGAGTTAAATTTACAAAGAGAGAAGCTGTTGTTAAGGAGAAGTAGGGAGACAGGAAGAGTGTCCATCAACAGCCCCAAATAACTGTAATTGCTGTAGCAGCAAAAATACAGGCAGGAAAACTATCCCGGCAAAGGGATCAAATGCATTTATGCAGGAAGGTGGGCCACTTCCAGGCTGTGTGCCGTAGTGAGGAGACTGTACAAAATACAGGGAAGCGTTCAAAATGCAACAAAGTCAATGAAATAGATGATGTCCATTATATTGAGATGTCTTCCCTTGGAGAGATCCAGCAACCGAGGAGAAACTACAGGTGTGCTGACATCCTGACAGAGGGAAACAAGACACACTTTAAATTAGACACAGATACAGCAGTTTTGATTCTTCCTGACGCTGAACTGTGATTGGAGGGAAGCCCCCTTCAACCACCAATTGAAAAAGTATACTGGCTGAGGGTGGATAGAGCTAAAGATCGTAAGAGAACTAAATGTGAGCTTTGTGCCGATGATGGAGAAAAAAAGCATGGAATGTTGGACTTTAAAAAGACCTGTCCTTTAAATTTTGAAATTGACACAACTCCCAAAGATAGCTGAGGGGAGCCACTGACAGGAATGGCTACAGGATGTTTCTCTAAGGGACAATGGAACCTCTCCCTGTGTTTCCAGGTAAGTTATTTCTAAAATAACCTAAAGACTTATTACCATCACGAGTAAAGACAAAGGAACATAATGGCTATCTAAGCTCAAAGACCCTGAGTGTCATTGTTTAGGCAGAATAGTGTATTCTGGTTCACTCTTGGAATAGACAAAGAAAGGGGTTACAAAAAACTAGCAGAGAGAGCTGGCTAATGCTTGCTTGCCATCCTGTAGCCTGTCTGTGTCTGACTATCAGTCTTTCAGTGTGTGTGTGTTTGTGTGTGTGTCAGCGTGTGTGTGTGTCAGCGTGTGTGTGTGTCAGTGTGTGTGTGTGCACGCAGGCGTGTGTGTGTGTGTGTGTGTGTTTGTGTGTGTCAGCATGTCAGCGTGTGTGCGTGTGTGTGTGTGGGTGCACACGGGCATGGGGGCGTGTGTGTGTGTGTGTGGAAAAGCAGATGGAAGTTTTCCACAATGCAGGTGTAAGATGCAACACTGGAAGCAGTGCCCCTGCAGGAAAGAAATAGCCATCTTTTGCAGGAATATCTAAAGCTCTCTCTCTGACTGTGGAAGTCAAGCAGCCAGTAAAAAGTGATTGCAGCTGGAATAAAAAACTGAAATGTCTTTACCAGACTACAGAACACCTGAATTGTAGAATCCACTATTCACCTGCAGAAGTCAGCTGTACTGGAATCAAATCATAACGGCTGCAACGCATCATCATCTACACCTCTCGAATAGAGGATAGTTCCATAAAACTTTTAATTTCCATTTACTCACTACTGGACTCAACTTTTACTTGTAACCTGTATGAATGCAGATGCATGTGTGTAACCGTTTCCCTTTACTTTTTGTAGTTAATAAACTTATTTTATCTGAACTCAAGAAAGCCTGGTAAAGTTGGCTCCTTTTTAAACATATCTATTGAGTCTGGAAAAGGTGTCCAAGGGAAAGGGAACCTTGCTAGATTAATCCTTTGTTGATACCAGTGGATGATGGGTTGAATAAAGACAGGGAGGCAATCATCCCTCCTCACCTGGACTTGTAACAGTGGCATAGTGGTCAGTACTGCTGCCTCACAGCACCAGGGACCCAGGTTCAATTCCCAGCTTGGGTCACAGGCTAAAGTTTAAAGTTCATTAGTGGCATAAGTAGGCTTACATTAACACTGCAATGAAGTTATTGTGAAAATCCCCGAGTCGGCACACTCCGAGTACACTGAGGAAGAATTTAGCACGGCCAATGCACTTAACCAGCATGTCTTTCAGACTGTGGGAAGAAACCGGAATACCCGGACGAATCCCACGCAGACACAGGGAAAACGTGCAGACTTCGCACAGACAGTGACCCAAGCTGGGAATCAAACCTGGGTTCCTGGCGGTGTGAGGCAGTAGTGCTCAGCATTGTGCCACACTGTCTGTGCAGAGTCTGCACGTTCTCCCCATGTCTGCATGGGTTTCCTTTGGGTGCTCCGGTTTCCTCCAAAACAGATGTTGGTTAGACGCATTGACCATGCTAAATTCTCCCTCAGTGTACCCAAACAGGCTCCGGAGTGTGGCAACTAGGGGAGTTTCATAGTAACTTCATTACAGTGTTAATGTAAGCCTACTTGTGACACTAAGAAATAAACTTAAATTTGGGTGGGGGGATATTCCAGCTGGATGGTGACAAATTGAGGGGTCTCGTCTGGATCGAGAATTTTTGGGTAACGTCATAACACCCTCTGATAGTGAGAGAAAGAAATCCTAGAAAATTATCTGTGATTCAGAATCAGAATTGTTCACTCCTGAGTGGGAAAGTCTCTAATTTGGAAAGTGGAGGAACTGAGAAGCTGAGATGTTCAACTCAGAAAGCTTCAGAGCTGAATTTCCACAGCTGTCCACGGGATGAGGAGAGTTGAGGACAGCGCACCACATCACTCTACATCCTGATATAGTCTGTCTACTTACACCCAGTAAAGCTCCTCACCCACTCTACCCAAATGTAAAGAAAGAAATTGACTTGATGTTGAAGCAAGTGGTTATTTCACTTCTGAAGGGCCCAACACGCTGGTGGTCAGGGATGGTCCCAGTGCCAAAACCCAATGGATCGATCAGAGTTTGTATAGATATTACGCAGCTGATCAAAGCAGTTGAATGCAAAGTTCATCTATGTCGTCTGTGGATGGGAGCTTAGTAAAATTGGAAAAGAGTTCAATCTTCACGAGGCTGGCTGCAAATATTGGTTTTTGGCAACTGCCTCTCAATGAAGAGTCTAAGCCGCTAACAAATTTCATTACTCGGTCTGGGAGGTTCTGTTTCAACAGGTTACCCTTCAACTTCACAGGCGGCACATTGGCTAGCACTGACAGCACCAGGAAACAGCCAATTCCAGCTTTGGATCACTGTCTGTGTGGAGTTTGCATGTTCTCCCTGTATCTGCGTGGGTTTCCTCCCACTCCAGTTTCCTCCCACTTTCCAAAGATGTGCAGGTTAGGTGGATTGGCCATGGGAAATGTGTGGGGTTATGGGGATAGGGCCAGGGTGAGATTGTTGTCGGTGCAAACTCAATGGGCCAAATGGCCTCCTGCTGCACTGTAGGGATTCTATGATTGCTACATTCCAGAGTTAAATTTGTAGTTTGGTTGATCATCACAATACAGAAATGGAATTCAGAGACTTTGGGGGAGATGTAGATATAAGGGTTAATTCAATAGTGTAATATGCTCATCAGATGCTGTTTACATCATCAGAGGAAGTGATGCAATATCTATTTTCTCCTTCCCAATACAGCCTCATGTAAGATGCATCTTCATAAAGATTCATTTCCCATAGCATCTGCAGTCTCAGTAAATAGTCTGTATTAGTCTAACAAGACTGTGTTTGCTGCTCCCAATGCCTTCTCCTCTACACCGGGGAGACTAAACACAGACTGGGTGACCACTTTGCAGAACACCTTCACTCAGTCTGCAAGCATGACCCCAACTTCCCTGTCATGTGTTATTTTAACTCAGCATCTTGCTCTCACACACACATGTCCATCCTTGGCCTGCTGCAATGTTTCAGTGGAGTCCAAGGCAAACCAGAGGAACAACACCTCATCTTTCACTTAGGCACTTTACAGCCTTCTGAGTTCAAAAACTTGATAGTAGGCACACTTTTCAGTTTTGGTTTCCTTGATTTGACCCAGTGCAAACACCCACCTCTGCCCCCCACCCCTACCCCCCGCCCCCCTGCTCCCACAGCCCCAACCCAAAACCCAACAGGGCCACCTGTCACTTGCTCTTTAGTTTTGCTATCACTGAGCACTGACCTTCGTTCTCCTATTAATGCATTCTGCTATTTCACCTCTATGCCACTATTCTTTAGTCCTTAATGCCACCATTAACACTCCCCCTGTCTCATATCCATGACATCTTTGTCAATCTCACCTCAGCTCTGACCCACCCCTGACCTTATAGAATCATAGAATCCGACAGTGCAGAAGTAGGCCACTCAGCCCATTGAGCCCACAATGACCATCCCACCCAGGCCCCATCTCCACAACCCCATGCATTTACCCTAGCTAGTCCTCCTGACATTAAGGGGCAATTTAGCACGGCTAATCCACCTAACCAGCACATCTTTCAGACTGTAGGAGGAAACCGGAGCATCCGGAGGAAACCCACGCAGACACGGGGAGAATGTGAAAACTCCACACAGACACTGACCCAAGCCGGGAATTGAACCAGGGTCCCTGGCGCTGTGAGGCAGCAGTGCGAACCACTGTGCCACCGTGCCGCCCCTTACTACTCTGCTCAACCTTCTCCAATCCCCTCTCCAACTATATAATCCATCACATTTCTACTCCTCTTCAACTCTGAAGAAGAGTCACACAGGCTTAAAGCGTAACTCTGCTTCTCTCTCCACACATACTGCAAGACCTGCTGAATTTATCCAGCATTTTCTGTTTTTATTTCTATCAAGAATATTGTACCTGGCAGCTCTCTTCCTTACTGTCCCCAACTTCCTGTGAGGTCAGTGCGTGGCGGCAGGTGGGTTTATTGAGAGAGATGGTTCTTGTGGAATGAGGAGCTCTTTACCCAGAATCCCTAGCAGCAAGGAAACCGCTCTATCTCTGGTGGTGTAATAACTCTGTGCCGGAGATAGAGGGCTTTCTCTGCCGCTTGGGATGCTGGGTAAAACATCCACCATTGTACTAGAGATTTTTATAGCGCAGATAGTGACCATGAGGACACCTGCAAATAAATACTGATCCCTAAGGCATCCATAATGCGCAAAGACCTCCCTCTGGAGACAAGAGGTGCAGGAATGCTCCTCCCCAGCTCCATGGCAATTGCGATCATTCTCATTTTCCTCTGTTAGCTCACTCCAACAATTCCTCCCCCCCCCCCACCCCGCCCCCCCTCCAACCTCATCAAAAAACACCTGAGACTTAGCTTATCTTTCCAGACCAGCTTCGTTCTGTAGTTTAGACCCTTTAAGGACAGGGTTAGATGGAGAAACTGTGAGCTATCCATACGCTTCACTGGGAAAAAGCATGTGAGAGCTTCGACAGGACCCACATATCCAAAGCACAGCTTCCGACAGCTGAAAGGCAGCCTTAGTCGACCCTGGATGCTTGCTGTTCAACAATGCCCCAGCAATGCAGTTCCATCGCCTTTGGGAGTTCTTGCCTCAGTGAGCCCAAAAATTGTAAATATTTATCACAAGTTTATTCAGAGTGATTCCTGATGGTTCACCAATCACCTAGGAAACCCTGGCAGCTCCATCAGCAATAACCAGCATTGCCACCCAGAAGGAAAAAGAATAATTTGCGCCAGTATTCTTACTTTTCTTATTATTCTTACCTTACACAAACCAGCCTCTCCATCACACAAACCAGCATCCCATCCATTGACTCTGTCTACATTTCCTGCTGCCTCAGAAAGCAGACAGCATATTCAAGGACCCCACACACCCTGGACATACTCTCTCCCACCTTCTTCCATCGGGAAAAAGATACAGAAGTTTGACATCATGTACCAACTGACTCAAGAACAGCTTCTTCCCTGCTGCCATCAGATGTTTGAATGGACCTACCTCATATTAAGTTGATCTTTCTCTACACTCTAACTATGAATGTTACACTACATTCTGCACCCTCTCCTTTCTTTCTCCTCTATGTACTCTATTAACAATGTGGAGACGCCGGCATTGGACTCGGGTGGGCTCAGTAATAAGTCTCACAACATCAGGTTAAAGTCCAACAGGTTTATTTGGAATCACGAGCTTTCCGAGCGATGCTCCTTCATCATCACTCACCTGATAAAGGAACAGTGCTCCGAAAGCTTGTGATTCCAAATAAACCTATTGGACTTTAACCTGGTGTTGTGAGACTTCTTACTGCACTCTATTAATGGTATGTTTTGTCTGTATAGCGCGCAAGAAACAATACTTTTCACTGTATCCCAATACATGTGACAATAATAAATCAAATCAAATTCAATTTTCCCATTTTGACTATTTTTTCCTTCTGGGTGAATCTGGAGGAACTTATTGCTGGTGATTTTCAAATATGATCTTCAAGCACCTCATTCCAATTATACAGGCTTTCCTTTTCCCATTCCAGTGAATAATAAGTGAAATTTCTCACAGTTTTCATTCCAAACAGTTTTCCAGCAATGTGGCCTCTAATCTCTGGATGTAGCCAATTTTAAATGTGGTCGATGCAAGCTCTCTCAATTGCATCAGAAATTCCTCTACATACCCGCCCTGCAGGTCAGATGTCTTAATCGGGGTCCCATCTGCTCTCGAAGGAACAGATTCTTTGGCACCAACCGAAGAAAAACAGGGGAGTTTTCCCCCAGTGTTCCAGTCAATAATTCTCCCTCAACCTTCAGTGGAAAGCAGATGACCTGGGTCGTTAACTTGTTGCTGTTTGTGGGATCTTCCTTTGCGCGAATTGGCTGCCTACATTCACAACAGGGAGTACATTTCAAAAATGACTCTAAGGCACGCGGGGACAGCCTAAGATCATGAAAGGTGACATATAAACACAGGCCTTTCTCTATCGCAGTTATGATTTGCTCTCTGCTAACAACGCTAGTTTTAAAAAAACAAAAAAAACATCTTTCAGAAGTATCTGGCAAGTCATCGATACCACAGAAATAAATATAGAAAATAGAAGCAGGAGTGGCCCAAAGTTTCCGGTCGATGACCTTTCACCTTTCACCTTCTCTTTCACCTGAAATCTGTGTTCCTCTGGTAACTGACCCTCCAACCAATGGGAACAGTTTGCACAGAAACATGCATAGAAACTAGAAGCAGGAGAAGGCCATTCAGCCCTTCAAGCCTGCTCCGCCATTCATTATGGTCATGGCTGATCATTAGATGAGCATTATCAAAGCAAATGTGTGACCAAGGTACATGAGGAGATACTTAGGACAGGTGAGGCGAATTCGAAAGAGAGATGGAGGGACTGCGAGGTTTTGGGAGGGAATTCCAAACAAGCGTCGTTAACCTGTTGACAGGATGTGCCCAGTATAGAAACAAATTAGAAGCAGGAGTAGGCCAATCGGCCCTTCGAGCCTGCTCCACCATTCATTATGATCATGGCTGATCATCAAATTCAATATCCTAATTCCCTCCTTCCCCCATATCTCTTGGTCCCTTCAGCCCCAAGAGTTATATCTAAATTCTTCTCGAAATCAGACAAAATTTTGGCCTCACCTACTTTCTGTGGTAGTGAATTCCTCACATTCACCACCCTCTGGGTGAAGAAACCTCTCCTCACCTCAGTTCTAAAAGGTTTACCCCTTATCCTCAAACTATGACCCCTAGTTCTGGACTCCCCCACCATCAGGAACATTCTTTCTGAATCTGTCCTTTCTAACCCTGTTAGGATTTTATAAGTTTCTATGAGATCCCCTTTCACTCTTCTAAACTCCAGTGAATATAATCCTAATGGACTTAGTCTCTCCTCATGTGACAGACCTACCATCAGCCTGGTAAACCTTCTCTGTGCTCCCTCTATAGCAAGAACATCCTCCCTCAGATAAGGAGACCAAAACTGTACACAATACTCCAGGTGTGGCCTCACCAACACCCTGTACAATTGCAGTAAAACATCTCTATCCCTATGCTCAAATCGTCTCACTATGAAGGCCAAAATACCATTTGTCTTCTTTACTGTCTGCTGTACCTGCGCGCTTGCTTTCATGAACTGATACACGAGGACTCCAAAGTCTTGCTGAGTACCCACCTCTCTCAACTTGGACCCTTGCCATTGATGTCAAAGGGTTTTGATTATTTTCATGAATGTGATCTCTTTAGCCTTGAGCAACTTCATGTGACAATGTCATGCAGCAACAGTACGAAATACCACAGCTCCTGCAGTGTAATCCTTTGGCCACTAGGTGGGAGCATCCACACTCTGATCCCAACATGATGAAGTCTAACAACACCAGGTTAAAGTCCAACAGGTTTATTTGCTAGCAAAAGCCACTAGCTTTCGGAACAGGCTGTCCCTTCGTCAGGTGGGTGGGAGTCAGAACTTCGTCAGGTGGGTGGGAGTTCTGACTCCCACCCACCTGACGAAGGGACAGCCTGTTCCGAAAGCTAGTGGCTTTTGCTAGCAAATAAACCTGTTGGACTTTAACCTGGTGTTGTGAGACTTCTTACTGTGTTTACCCCAGTCCAACGCCGGCATCTCCACATCATGTGTCACTGTCTGCATTTGGATAAGTGTATTGACACAACAACAGTAACCTGTATTCATATAGTGTCTTTAACAGTGTAAAACATTCCAAGGAGCTTCACAGGAGCATGACAAAACAAAATCCACACAGGGCATGATAACCCCTGTGATCTGCATGGGGAATCACTAATTGACCTCCCAGTTGGGCTACTTGAATACGAGCTCCCTGGGGATTGGTAATTGGCCAACCAGGTAGAGCTCGTATACTGAGCCCTGTATAAAGCAAAACCCTGAGAGGGTCCATTAACCTTTAGTACTGCTTGGGACCTGTTGTGTTCACCTCAGGCTTATGGTTATTGTTTAATTTCATTTTGTGCAATAAAAGCAGGGTTCCTTCACAGCTGACTCCTGCAGTTATGATATAGGGAAATCAGATCAGCCAGGTAGGTTTTAGGGAGTGTCTGAAAGGATTAAAGTGAGGTGGAGAGACAGAGAGGTGCAGGGAGGGAATTCTGGGTCTTGGGACCCAGGCAGCTTAAGGTACGGCCGCCACTTGCGGAGTGACAGAAATCGAGGGTGCACAAGCAGCCAGAATTAAAGGCACGCGCATATCCCGGAGGGATCATTTAAATAGTAACAATGTGCAGGGGAGTAGCACTAAATCATGATGCTCAATCAGAGAGCCAGCGTTGACACAATGGGCCGAATGGCCTTCTTCTGCACCATAACAATTCTGTGGTTGTGGGGCTGGGGGGTTTGGGGGGGGGGGGTTGGGGGTTTTGGGCGGGGGGTAGATTCCAGAGACGGAGGGGTGAGGCCATGGAAGAAGTTGAAAAGGAGGGTGAGGATTTGAAAATGAGGATGCTGGCTGAACCGGGAGTCAGTGTGGGTCGGAAAGCGCAGGGGGTGGCGGGGGTGACTGGGGAGCGGGACTTGATGTGAGTTCCGACACAGGCAGCAGAGTTTTGGATAGGCTCATGTTTACGGAGAGCAGAATGCAGGAGAGCAATCCAGAGAGCAAATTATACATGAGATTTCTCGAAGGAGTGGAAGGTGGCTTTCCGTTGTGTTCTGTTGCGTTTAGAGACTTCTCCTTGTCCCCTGTCCCCAACAGGGGCAGACCTATCGACTTAAAATGCTAAACCAAACAGATTTCTTAATGTGTCAACAGTGGCTCGAGTGAGCAAGACCTCATCCATTAGAACAAAGAACAAAGAACAGTACAGGACAGGAACAGGCCCTTCAGCCCTCCAAGCCTGCGCCGATCATGTTGTCCTGTCTAGACCAAGTGCTTATATCCTCTATTCCCTGTCTGCTCATTTGTCTATCCAAATAAGTCTTAAATGTCGTTAACATGTCTGCCTCAACCACCTCACTTGGCAGTGCATTCCGGGCATCCACCACCCTCTGTGTAAAAAACTTCCCCCGCACATTGCCACTGAACCTTTCCCCCCTTACCTTGAACTTGTGCCTCCTTTTCTTACTGCCAAAATGGACAAATTTGCATTTTCCCATATTCTACTCCATCTGTTGCTCCCACCAACTTTGCCTTCCAAACTCTGAGAATGATCTTTATTTAGATTTAAAACACTAGCCTTGGACCCACATGTCTCATCCTCAAATGAAATGAAAAATTCTGTCATGTGATCGCTGTCACCGAGAGGCTCCTTCTCTGTGAGGTCATTGACTAATCCTGTCGCACTGTTCATTACCAGGTCCAAATAGTTTGCTCCCTGGTTGGCTCGAGAACACACTGCTCTAAAAACCTTGTCCCAAATTCAGTCTTTGAACTAATTTTCCAGGCTACCTTTGTCAATCTAATTCACCCAATCTAAATGTAGATTAAAGTGACCCATGGTCCCTTAATTGCATGCCCCATTTATCTCTTCCTGTCTACTCCATCCTGCAGTGTAACTACAATTAGGGGGCTTTTATGCCGCTCCCAGAAGCGAACTCTTTCTTATCTATATCCAAACTAATTTGACATCTTCCTCATCTCTCACTAGTGTATCAATGTCATCTTTAATTAAGAGTGTTACAAAATAAAATCAATACCTCATGATCTTTGCAGACTTACTTAAAACACAGAAATCATGCTGTCGGCAGTTGGTCGGATTCTGCTGGACATATCACACTATAATCAGTGTCTGACTTCAAATGGAGGGGATTCATTCACCCAATCCAAAAATTAAAGCAGTACCTTTAAGTTTTCATTGAAAATTTATGTTTTAATTGGATCCCAAACATGTAGCACAATATTGAAATCTGCTTCATTAGCAAGCAGTTCCTGTTGACTAACTAGCAATTTGCAAGTGTCAGCACTTAATCATTTCGTGGGCCCATGTGATGTCCCACAAATCTGGGGATTCATCAGTGCATGAGAATTTTGACAGATTTCTGCCTCCGATTTCCAAATCTTTTATTCCAAGTTAAATGGAGTCTTCTTCCCTTGGTGGTGAACTTGAAGCATTTCACTGACTGTCTCACGGAGTTAGACTGAATTGCTTTAAGTGTTACATTCTGTGCTGCCAAGAATATTCACTATATCTTTAAGTTTATTTATTAGCGTCACAAGCCTGTTTCATTAACACGGCAATGAAATTACTGTGAAGATCCCCTAGCCCCTGTTCGGTTACACTGAGGGAGAATTTAGCCTGGCCAATGCACCTAACCAGCACATCTTTCAGACGGTGGGAAGAAACTGGAGCACCCGGAGGAAACCCACACAGACACGGGGAGAACGTGCAGACTCCGCACAGACAGTGACTCAAGCCGGGAATTGAACCCGGGTCCCTGGCATTATGAGTTAAACTGTGCCACCGTGCCGCCCTTTGTTTGCCAATTTTGACTGAAACAAGAGTTTTTAAAAGTATATTCTCAGGATACCGGTATCACTGGCAAGGCTGGTATTCATTACCAATTAACAGTGCTGCCTCACAGCGCCAGGGACCCGGGTTCAATTCGTGGTTTGGGTCACTGTCTGTGTGGAGTCTGCAGTTCTCCCCGTGTCTGCGTGGGTTTCCTCCGGGTGCTCCGGTTTCCTCCCACAATCCGAAAGACGTGCTGGTTAGGTGCATTGGCCATGCTAAGTCCTCCCTCAGTGTACCCGAACAGGCGCTGGAGAGTGGCGACTAGGGAATTTTCACAGTAACTTCATTGCAGTGTTAATGTAAGCCTACTTGTGACTAATAAATAAACTAAACAAAAAATTGACCTTGAGAAGGTGGTGAGCCATCTTCTTGAACTGCTGCAGTCCCCGAGGTGTAGGTACACCCACAGTGCTGTTAGGGAAGGAGCTCCAGGAATTGACCCAGCGATAGTGAAGGGACGACAATATAGTTCCTAGTCAGGAAGGTGTGTAACTTTGAGGTGATGATGTTTCCATGTGCCATTGCCCTTCCTGTGGAGGTTGCAGGTTTGGGAGATGCCATCAAAAGAACACAGAAGCAAGAATCAGTATCTAGTTATTGCAAATTCCGACAACCTAGGGTTAATTAATCAGATTTACACCACGTTAACTCATTCAAAAATATTGGTGTCTGAAGTTCCATTCTCAATCATAATTTTGTCATTGTTCTGTAGCTTAGAAAGGTAGGTAGCTTAGAACGTTAATTGGGATAATGTTCAACAACTGTTTCCCTGCTTTCTCATCTGAGAAATAAGCAAAAAGCAATTGAAAACCAGACGGGTCTTTGAGGCAACTTGACCATCCTACAGCTGCCCAATGCTTGCCTGATACAATTTTCACACCTCGCTGTAAAGGGGTGAGCCTGAATCGGGTGATTTAAATTTGCAAATGGGGCACCACACTGGTCGTAGGACCCAACAAGGCCATTGAGTGATCGAAGTAGCAATCTGCAGAAGAACTGTTCGCTCAGCATTAGTGCGCCCATCTCTGAGTTCCAAGGTTATAAGTTCAATTCCATTCCACAGGCTTGAGTGCACAGTCCACGCTGGACTTTGGGAGTGCTGCACTTGAAAGAAGTGCTTTCTCTCAGATAAGGCATTAAGCTAAGGTCCTGTCGCCCCTCTCAAGTGGCTATTAAAGATTGCATGGCAAGGGGAGAGTTCTCCTGGCTGTCCTCCCTAATATTTATCTTTGCACCAGCATCAATTTTTACAGATACACCACAGAAAGCATCCTTTCTGGTTGTATCACAGCTTGGTATGGCTCCTGCTCTGACCAAGACCGCAAGAAACTACAAAGAGTTGTGAACGTAGCCTAGTCCATCACGCAAACCAGCCTCCCATCCATTGACTCTGTCTACACTTGCCGCTGCCTCGGAAAAGCAGCCAGCATAATCAGGGGTGCCATGCACCCCGGACATTCTCTCTTCCACCTTCTTCCATCAAAAAAATGATACAAAAGTCTGAAAACACATGCCAACCAACTCAAGAACAGCTTCTTCTCTGCTGCCAACAGACTTTTGAATGGTCCTATCATAATAAGTTGATCTTTCTCTACACCCTAGCTATGACTGTAACACAACATTCTGCACTCTCTCCTTTCCTTCTCTATGAGTGGTATGCTTTGTCTGTATAGCGCGCAAGAAACAATACTTTTTGCTCTATCACAGTAGTTATTTATTAGTCACAAGTAGGCTTACATTAACACTGCAATCACTTTTTGCTCTATGACAATAGTAACTCAAAACAAATGAAAAAAAATGATCTTATCATTAACTTGATGCTGCTTAGGAGAGCTGGCTGTGTGCTAACTGGCTGCTGTGATTTCCGCACAACATCAGTGATTTAATGCAGCCTGGGTTTTACACTGGCACAGGTTTTATCCTATTAGCAATGGAATGATCACGCCACCAATTTCACGAACGTGCTAATCACAACAGGAGTGGCGGGCGTCACGGTGGCACAATGGTTAGCACTGCTGCCTCACGGCAGTTCCAGCCTTCAATTCCGGCCTTGGTTGACTGTCCGTGTGGAGTTCCCCTCACATCTGCGTGGGTTTCCTCTGAGTACTCCGGTTTACTCCCATAGTCCAAAGGTGCTGTGAAGTTTAGGTGGAGTGGCCATGCTAAATTGCCCCTTGGTATCCCAAGATTTGTAGGGTTAGGGGGATTAATGGGGTAAATACATTTGGGGTTACAGGGATAGAGCCTGGGTAAGATGCTCTGTTGGAGAGTTGGTGCAGACTTGATGGGCTGAATGGCCTCCTTCTGCACAGTAGGGATCCTATGAGTTGCAACCAATGTTACAACAACATCTTAAGAACATAAGAGACAAAGAAGTAGGAGCAGGAGTAAACCATAGGCCCTCCTACCGCCCACCTCTCAATATGATCATGACTGACCCTGATCTTCAACAACATTTTCCTGCCCATTCCCCATATCCCACAATTCCCTGAGAGACCAAAATCTATGTCTATCCCAACCTTACATATACTCACTCCTGGCAAATCTACAACACCTCTTAGTTATAGCCCTTTGAGAAATATCTTTTAAACATTACCTCTTGACACTCAATGGCATTGCCATTGCTGAATCCCCCACTGTCAACATTCTGGGGGTTACCATTGACCAGAAATTGAACTGGACCCAGCCATATAGATACTGTGGCTACAGGTGCTGGTTAGAGGCTTGGAATTCTGCAGCAAGAAACTTAACTCCTGACTCCCCAAAGCCTGTCCACCATCTACAAGGCACAAGCGAGGAATATGATGGGATGTTCTCCATTTGGTAAGTTCGCGGATGACACGAAGATTGTTGGAATTGCTGATAGTGCCAGGGATTGTCAGAGGATACAATGGGATATAGATAAATTAGATATTTGGGCACAGAAATGGCAGATGCAGTTTAATCCGGACAAATGCAATGTGATGCATTTTGGAGGATCAAGTTTAGGTGTGACTTATTCTGTCAATGGCAGAAGCGTTAGGAACATTAACATACAGAGGGATCTGGGCGTGCAGGTCCACAGTTCCTTAAAAGTGGCAACACAGGTGGCCAAGCTGATTAAGAAAGCATATGGCACGCTTCCCTTCATCAGGGCATTGAGTACAAGAGTTGGGAAATTATGTTGCAGCTATATAAAACCTTAGTTGGTCCGTATTTGGATTATTGTGTGCACTTCTGGTCACCACACGCCCAGAAGAGCATGGAAGTTTTGGAGAGAGTGCAAAGAACATTCACCAGGATGATGGCTATAAGGAGTGGTTGAATAAACTAGGATTTTTTTCACTGGAAAGACGGAGGCTGAGGGGAGACCTGATAAGAGGTCTACAAAATTAAGAGGCATAGACAGGGTGGAATTGTCAATTACAAGGGGAAAAAAGTTCAAGGTGAAAGGGGGAACGTTTCAGGGAAATGTGCGGGGCAAGTTTTTCATGCAGAGTGGTGGGGGCCTGGAACACGCTGCCAGAGGAGGTGGTGGAAGCAGGCACATTAGCAACATTTAAGAGTCATCTAGGTGGGTACATGAATATGGAGGGAATAGAGGGATATGGACCGAGTAAGGGCAGGTTTTGTTTTAGTTTAGTTCGGGCTTCATGATCATCACAGGCTTGGAGGGCCGAAGGGCCTGTTCCTGTGGTGTACTCTTCTTTGTTCTTTGCTCCTTACTGGATGGGTATAGCTCCAACAATAATAAGGAAGCTCAAAACCATCCAGGATAAGTGGACCTCACCCACTACTTTAAACATTCACTCCCTCCACCACCAACACACACAGTGGCAGCCTTGTGTGCTATCTACAAGATGCACTGCAGCAACTCACCAAGGCTCCTTCAACAACACCTTCCCCATGACTTCTCGGGCAGCAGACACAAGGGAACGCCACCACTTGCAAGTTTCCCTCCAAGTCACTCACCATCCTGACTTGGAAATATATCACCGTTCCTTCACTGTCGCTGGGTCAAAATCCTGGAACTCCCTCCCCTAACAGCACAGTGGCTGTACCTACACCACATGGACTGGAGCGCTTCAAGAAGGCGATTCACCATCATCTTATTGAGGGCAACTAGGGATGGGCAATAAATGTTGGGTCCAGCCAGTGATGTCAGCATCCCATAAAAGAATAAAACAAAGGCAACGGGCTGCATTTTCCAGCTCTTCCCGCCAGTGAGATCTTCCAGTCCCACTGATGATGACCGCCCCCCCCCCTCCCCCCCACCCCCCCCCCTCCCTCCCCCCCCCCCCCCCCCCCCCCCCCCCGCCTCCCCACCCTCCCCAACCCATCTGCGACAGATTCCCCAGCGGTGCAGGATGTGAGAGACGCAAAATGTCATAGAGAGCGGCAGGTCCGGAAGATCCCACTGATTTGATTTGATTTGATTTATTATTGCAACATACAGTGAAAAGTATTGTTTCTTGAAGTGGCCAATGGTGAGTCATCTCCACTACTGGAAAACCTGCCACGGAAGGAGCTGGAATATCCCATCCAACGGATGTGAGGCAGTGAGAGCTGCCATTGATTTGCAAACAAAACACCTATGCGTGTGGATGATTTTCCCTCGGGGCAGCATGTATGGTTGTCCCAGCTGCTGGGCATGCGCTGGGTGCCAGATATCCCTGCATCATTCAGTAGAACAGAGGGTTAAAAGAATAAAAGAAATGTTGGCGAAAGACCGAGAGTAACACGAGGAAAAATATAATTGGAAGCATTTTGTATGTATCCTGTTTAATTGAGTGGATAAACTGGAGCTCAGGTTGTTTTGTTTAAGGGTATAGCAAAATCATTTTTGCAGACGGTGGTGCTATGATTACTTGCCTGTTAGACTCCAGTTTTTAATGAAGATGAGTGTGATGGTTTTGTGAACCACTGACAGGGTCAAATTAGCCTCTAATGATTTCTGGAACCCAATATTCATGTACCACTCATAACAATGTCAGTCCACAATACTTTCTTTTGTAAAAATAGTGGATTTTAATTTGTCCACACTGGTGTACAAATACTTAAACATCATTGGTAAACTATTGCAGTACTTCCTTTTAGTCAGGGCAACAATTTTTCATCTGTCAATTTTAAAGTTTTAAAGTTTATTTATTAGTGTCGCAAGTAGACTTACATTAAAACTGCAATGAAGTTACTGTGAAAATCCCCGAGTCGTCACACTCCGGCGCCTGTTCGGGTACACTGAGGGAGAATTTACCATGGCCAATCCATCTAACCAGCATGTCTTTCAAACTGTGGGAGGAAACCGGAGCACCCGGAGGAAACCCATGCAGACACGAGGAGAATATGCAGACTCCGCATAGTGACCCAAGCCGGGAAGCGAACCCTGGTCCCTGGCGCTGTGAGGCAGCAGTGCTAACCATTGTGCCACCATGCCACCTCTCAAACAAGCAATGGCAATAAATGATCAAATCATCTATATTATGTAGTGTTGGGTTAAGGGTAGGCATTGGCCAGGGCACAAGGACAACAACTTATATTTATATAGTGTCTTTAATGGAATAAAACATCCCAAGGTACATCACAGAAACATTATAAAACAAAGTATGAAACTGAGTCTTGTAGGAGATAGCTGATCAGATGACAAAAGCTTGGTCAAATGGATAGTTTTGAAGGAGTGTCTTAAAGAAGGAAAGTGAGACAGAGAGGTTTAGGCAGGGAATGTCAGGGTTTAAGGTCGAGGCAACTGAAGGTATGGCCACTTTTGGGGGAGCACAGATACCTTGGACAATTGTGATTCTGGAAGAGATTACAGAGAAAAGGGGCTGAGTTTTACTGCATCGCTCATCCCGAAACCATAAAATTCCATCCAAGGTCAATGGACCTTTCCATTGTCTGCCCCTCACCTGCTCCAATTCCTGGGGTGGTAAAATTCCAGCCAAGGTCAATGGACCTTTCCATTGTCCGCCCCTCACCTGCTCCGATTCCTGGGGTGGTAAAATTCCAGCCAAGGAGGGACAGGACCACAGGGAGATTTGAAAACAGGATGTGAATTTTCAAATCAGGGTGTTGCTGGAGTAGGAAGCAGTGTGGGTCAGTGAGCATCGGGGTGAAAGGGCCTTACCGTGAGTTCAGACATGGGCAGCAGAACTTTAGATGAACACAAGATTCTGGAGGGGAGAATGTCGGCGACCATAGAGTCATAGAGGTTTACAGCATGGAAACAGGCCCTTCGGCCCAACTTGTCCCTGCCACCCAGTTTGAACCATTAAGCTAGTCCCAATTGCCCGCATTTGGCCCATATCCCTCTATTCCAACCTTACGCATATAACTATCAAAATGCTTTTTAAAAGACAAAATTGTACCAGCCTCTATTACTGCCTCTGCCAGCTTGGTCCAAACATTCACCACCCTCTGTGTGAAAAAATTGACCCTCTGGACCCTTTAGTATCTTTCCCCTCTCATCTTAAATCTATGTCCCTCATTGTTTTATAGACCTCTATAAGATCACTCCTAAGTCTCCTCTGCTCCAGGGAAAAAAGTCCCAGTCTGTCCAGCCTCTCCTTATAACTCAAACCAGCAAGTCCTGGTAGCATCCTAGTAAATTTTTTCTGCACTCTTTCTAGTTTAATAATATCCTTTCTATAATGGGGTGAGCAGAACTGTACACAGTATTCCAAGTGTGGCCTTACGAATGTCTTGTACAATTTCAACAAGACATTCCAACTCCTGTATTCAATGTTCTGAACAATGAAACCAAGCATGCCGAATGCCTTCTTCACCACCCTGTCTATCTGTGACTCCACTTTCAAGGAGTTACGAACCTGTACCCTTAGATCTGTTTGTTCTGTAACTCTCCCCAACTCCCTACCATTAACTGAATAAGTCCTGCCCTGGTTCAATCAACTAAAATGCATCACCTCGCATTTATCTAAATTAAACTCCATCTGTCAGTCATCAGCCCACTGACCCACTTGATCAAGACCCCATTGCAATCCTAGATAACCTTCTTTACTGTCCACTATGCCACCAATCTTGGTGTCATCTGCAAACTTACTAACTATGCCTTCTAAATTCTCATCCAAATCATTAATATAAATGACAAATAACAGTGGACCCAGCACCGATCCCTGAGGCACACCGCTGGTCACAAGCCTCCAGTTTGAAAAACAACCCTCTGCAACCACCCTCTGTCAAGAGTGTTCAAGCCCAGAGATACTGAAAACATGAATGAGGGTCTCAGTAGCAGATGGATTGAGGCACGGTCAAGTCAGCTGATGTTACAGAGGTGAAAATATGTGGTCTTCGTAATGACACAAACATGAATTTGGAAGACACCAGAGAGAACATAGAGTCATAGAGTCATAGAGATTTACAGCATGGAAACAGGCCCTTTGGCCCAACTTGTCCATGCCACCCTTTTTTTTAAAACCCCTAAACTAATCCCAATTACCTGCATTTGGCCCATATCCCTCTATACCCATCGTACCCATGTAACTATCTAAATGCTTTTTAAAAGATAAAATTGTACCTGCCTCTACTACTACCTCTGGCAGCCTGTTCCAGACACTCACCACCCTCTGTGTGAAAAAATTGCCCCTCTGGACACTTTTGTATCTCTCCCCTCTCATCTTAAACCTATATCCTCTAGTTTTAGACTCCTCTACCTTTGGGAAAAGATATTGACTATCTACCTTGTCTATGCCCCTCATTATTTTATAGACCTCTATAAGGTCACCCCTCAGCCTCCTATGCTTCAGAGAGAAAAGTCCCAGTCTATTCAGCCTCTCCTTATAACTCAATCCATCAAGTCCTGGTACAACTTCAACAAGACATCCCAACTCCTGTATTCAATGTTCTGACCGATGAAACCAAGCATGCCGAATGCCTTCTTCACCACTCTGTCCACCTGTGACTCCACTTTTCTTCAACATCTCGGCTTTTGGATTTATGTTTTCAATCTCTCCATCACCTAATATTGCTCTCCCCATTTGCACATAAATATTAGTGGGTGCCATTATTTTGAGGGTGTTATGGTCTAGGTTAGAAACTGAAAGTGCTTTATGAAACCCGCCTGAATCATATCTTTTGCATCTTGAATTTGGCTAGGATAAGCACGAGATGTTTCACCTCATGTATGATTCAAAAGACGCACTAGGGAGCTTTTCTCAAACAAAATTTATTTCAGACTATAGTGAACATATACAGAACAAAAATTAGCAATAACTTGTTTAATTACAAGTGAAAACAAAACAACCACAATAATGTATAACCCTTAATCAATGTATATAAGACCATAAGACATAGGAGCGGAAGTAAGGCCATTCGGCCCATCGAGTCCACTCCACCATTCAATCATGGTTGATTTCAACTCCATTTACCCGCTCTCTCCCCATAGCCCTTAATTCCTCGAGAAATTCCAATCAAAACCAATATCCAATAAACCAAACCCTTCAATCAGATTTATCACTGCACAGGCTAAAGCTCACATGAATCCAGTTCCCTGGGTTGAATGCAGATTTCAAATTATCTTGAAAACTCAGAGTAGTTTGTAGTCATATCAGCTCCCTAAAAACACCCAAAAATGTAGATTCTTTACTCTAGCATGGCAACAGGCCTTTTAGCTAACTGATAAAATTTTTAAAGCAAAGCAGAGAAAGACTGAGACGTCTTTTCCAGCTTGCTTCCAAGACTGCCTCGAACACTGCAGCCAAAACAAAACTGATAGCTGAAAAATTTCAGTCACCTGACCTGCCCACAGTTTTTTTCCCTCCTTCCAGCAATGACATCACCCAAGGCTGTGACCATGATTTTAAAAACTTCTTAAAGGTACACTAACATCCAATAGCAAAATCTGACCAAATGTTTTTGCCTTGGAAGTAACCAAAACAAAGGGAACAACAATTGACTGGGAAACTATTCTTTATAGAATCTCTACACTGCTAAAGGAGGCCATTCGGCCCATGAGCCTGCACCGACAACAATCCCATCCAGACCCTATCCCCATAACCCTGTGCATTTACCCTACTATGTCTCCCTGACACTAAGGGGCAATTTAACATGACCAATCAACCTAACCTACACATCTTTGGGCTGTGGGAGGAAACCGGAGCACCCGGAGGAAACCCACACAGACACGGGGAGAACGTGCACCCTCCACACAGACAGTGACCCGAGGCCGGAATTGAACCTGGGTCGCTGGAGCTGTGAGGCAGCTGTGCTAACCACTGTGCCACCGTGCCGCCCTTCTCTCATATTCTCTCACAATTCACGGCAGAGCTCACTACTACACGGCTCTGCCATCCATCTGGCTTCAAGGCAACAAGCATCTGCTGCCTGTTGAAAGACTTGACAAAGAACATAAACATATCCAATTTTCCCTCTCCTCGCCAGATCACCGTTTGGGTCGATGCTTGATCGCGACCCTCATTTTCACTCCCCTGGGCTATTTTGGGGCCTCGTTATGTGAGCTCTGCATAACGGGGAAAATGCTCTGCTGAACTCAGTAAAGCAATTAGTAGCCTTGACTAATTATACTGACTGGGCCTTTCCTGTCATATTACGCTGATGCAAATCCAATTCCATTTGAATTATTTGCTCATTTTAAACTCATATATTTTCATTCTTTCAAAAAAGAAGCAGACATTCTTCAGAAACAGACCATCTCAATCTCCTTTCTCCATGGTGAGAAACATTGATTGGTCGCAGCACTAAATGGAAACAAATGGTTCTATTCAGCTTGTTCTGTGCTTCACTGCAGAACCCACAATTAAATAGGTTAGACTGCCCTTTCTTATTTTGCTGAAGGATCTTTTGATGGGCAAGGTGGAGGAAACTTTTGACTTAGTGTGATTTATTAGCGTCACATGTATTAGTATAAGCTGAAAAATATTGTTTCTTGCGCGCTATACAGAATCCCTACAGAAAGAGGCCATTCGGCCCATCGAGTCTGAACTGGCAACAATCCCACCCAGGCCCTATCCCCGTAACACTACATATTTGCCTCGCTAATCCCTCTAACCTACGCACCCTGGGATACTAAGGGGCAATTTAGCATGGCCAATGCACCTAACCTGCACATTTTCGGACTGTGGGAGCACCCGGAGGAAACCCACGCAGACACGGGGAGAACGTGCAAACTCCACACAGACAGTGACCCAAGCCGGGAATCAAACCCAGGTCCCTGGCGCTGTGAGGCAACAGTGTTAGTCACTGTACAACCATGCCGCCCTAAGGTACAGACAAAGCATATCATACATAGAGAAGGAAAGGAGAGAGTGAAGAATGTAGTGTTACAATCATGGTTAAGGTATAGAGAAAGATCAACTTAATGCGATGGAGGTCCATACAAAAGCCTGATGGCAGAGGGAAAGAAGCCTCGTTGGAATAGATTGAGCACAGCTCCCAGTCATGAAAGGACCATTCACCTTTCAAGTTCCAGATAGATCATTTTTAAACTCTTCTTGATATCCCTGCCATAATTTTCTTGCTCTTACCTCTTCTTCTAACTGGTCATTTAGGCCATTCAGCCCCTCGTCAGCCTATTCTACCATTCCCTTAGATCATGCAGCTTCAGTGTCTACCTTGATTCCCTCACCATTAACACTCCAGCCTATCTATCTTTTAACATTATCAGCTGACATCAGCCTCTATGGCTGTTTGGCAGAGAAAGCTCCAGATTTTCACCATTCATTGGGCGGCATGGTGGCCCAGTGGTTAGCACTGCTGCCTCACAGCGCCAGGGACCCAAATTCAATTCCGGCCTCGGGTCACTGTCTGTGTGGAGTTTGTGCATTCTCCCCGTGCCTGCGTGGGTTTCCTCCGGGTGCTCCGGTTTCCTCCCACAGTCCAAAGATGTGTGGGTTAGGTTGATTGGCTATGCTAAATTCCCCTTTAGTGTTAGGGGGACTAGCTAGGGTAAATACATAGGGTTAAGGGGATAGGTCCTGAGTGGGATTATGGTCGGTGTAGACTTGATGGGCCAAATGGCCTCCTTCTGCATTGTAGGGATTCTATGATTGTGTGAGGATGTCACCTCTGAATGACCTGGCTCTGATGTCACAACTTTCCCATGCCGACGCCCCCACCTGGCCATCACTTACTTCATACTACCCCAGCCAACCTGAGCTATTAGGCTCTGATTGGTGCCCCCACAGTCACCAGCAAGCATGGGGTCCCCTACTGGTGGGGCCCTGTGCCTCGACATGGTGAGTTTCATTGTGAGTTCCCCTCTGGTGACTACAGATTAAAATGCTGTAACTGAGGTCAGATAAGGTGCTACAAAAATGAAAGTTCATTCTTTCTTTCATTTCCTTCGCTGTAATTTTAGGTGCCTGGAGCTAGAATAAAAACAATTCAAAATAAGAATGAACACATTTATAACCCCGTCTTCTGTTTGCTATTTGATTTACTATTGTCACTTGCATTGGGGCGGCACGGTGGCTCAGTGGTTCGCACTACTGCCTCACAGCACCAGGGACCCGGGTTCAATTCTGACCTCAGGGTAACTGTCTGTGTGGGGGTTTGCACGTTCTCCCAGTGTCTGCATGGGTTTCCTCCAGTTTCCTCCCACACTCCAAAGGTGTGTGGGTTAGGCTGATTGGTCATGCTAAATTGCCCCTTAGTGTCCTGGGATGCGTAGGTTAGAGGGATTAGTGGGGTAAATATGTGGGATTACGGGCCTGGGTGGGATTGCTGTTGGTGCAGACTCGATGGGCTGAACGGCCTCCTTCTGCACTGCAGGGATTCTATGATGATTCTATGATGAATCCTGCAATCTCTTGCACCCATGGTTTTCCCAGCTGGAGAGACAGAAAACTAACTGCAAGAGTCGGTGACCTTTCAGACTGCTCACACTAAAAGGGGTGTCGATTGCTCACAGTCTCACATAGGTCCCAACCTGCCAGAATGTATTAATCTTCAAGCACAAATGCTCATTTTAGCTTTCCCTGCTAAACTCACTTGACTTGATTAGACTCCAAAGAAAAGAAACAGAAGTTGAAGCAATTCATTTGCCTGCACCAAATGGAAAGGTTTTAAAGTCAAGGCGAAGCTTTAATGGAGATATCTGGAATTTTGAGGGGTCTTGATTGAGCAAAAGGGGTCTCATTGGCGGTGGGGGATGGGGTGGGGGGGGGGTGGTTAGTATAAGCAGAGGACAATGAGGAAAAAGAACAAAAGGAAGATGGGGAAAATATTGTTTGAATACAGAGAGTTTTATGCTTTTAAAACTATACTCAAATACTTTTAAACTCTCCAATAATGTTCTATTTCAATGCACTATAGCCGGGATTCATCGAATCACACATTAGAAAGAATCATAGACTCCCTACAGTGCAGGAGGAGACCATTCGGCCCATTGAGTCTGCACTGAAAACAATCCCACCCAAGCCCTATTCCTATAACCCATGTATTTACCCTGCTAGTCCCCCTGACATAAATGGTCAATTTGGCATGGACAATCTACCTTGTCTTTTGGACGGAGCACCCAGAGGAAACCCACGCAGACACGGGGAGAAAGTGCAAACTCCGCACAGACAGTGACCCAAGGCCGGAATTGAACCGGGGTCCCTGGCGCTGTGAGGCAGCAGTGCTAACCACTGTGCCACCATGCCACTCACACCTGCCATGAGTGCCCAGGCTTTTTTTTAGTGCAATCATCTGCGTACCGGAAATCGCTGGGAGAGGGAGGGAGGAGGGCAATCAGGGCTGGTCATTGGGGTGGGGTATCATGGCCATTGGGGAGGGAGTTCAGGCCAGGTCATCGGGGAGTGGGGGGATAGATCGGGGCTGGCCCAGGGGCATCAGTGATCGGGGGTTGGGGGATCGGAAAGGCCAGCCATCAGGGGGGTTCTGGGGAAGGCCTGCGATTGGGGGGGCAGCAGTGCGCATGTACTGATCTCCGTACTGACAGATCGGTGCATGTGCGGTGGCCCACTCAGCACTATGATGCTGGCCTCGCGGGCATGAATAGGCTCCGCCCATCACATTGCAGCGTGAACCCACTCTCTGGCGTTCTGCATCGCACAGAGTGTCAGCTTTGTTCTGGTAAGTACGCCCAAAACTGGATGGGAAATACTCCCGTTTTCCCACCCGTTGGGCACTTAGATTTAATTTGGGAGATACCCTGCCTATATTATGCACCCTCCCCTTTCCTTCTCCCTCATGTACTCTATGAACGGTATGCTTTGTCTGTATAGCGCACAAGAAATAATACTTTTCACAGTATCCCAATACATGTGACAATAATAAATCAAATCAAATCAAAGTGAGTTGTGACGATCTGAGACACACTGTCTGTAAGATCATTGCAAGCAGATACAACAATCATTTGCCAACAGAAATTGAACAAATACTTTGAACAGGAAGCATTTGCGAGGCTATATATGAGGAAAGAGCAGGAGGATGGGGGGAGTATTGCTTGCTTTTTCAAAGAATAGGAGGGACAGAATGGCCTTCTTCCAAGTATATGATTCCACGTATTGTCGTGTATCATAGAATCATAGAATCCCTACAGTGCAGAAGGAGGCCATTCGGCCCATCAAGGATGCACCGACCACAATCCCACCCAGGCCCTATTCCCATAACTCCACATATTTACCTTGCTAATCCCCCTGACACTAAGGGTCAATTTAGCAATGCCAATCCACCTAACCCATAGAAATTTGGAGTGTGCGAGGAAATCAGAGCACCCGGAGGAAACCCACACAGACATGGGGAGAATGTGCAAACTTCACACAGATAGTGACCCGAGGCCGGAATCGAACTCGGGTCCCTAGCGCTGTGAGGCAGCAGTGCTAACCACTGAGCCACTGTGCCAAAGCAAGGGAGGTCTCAATAAAGTGCTCTCCCCTTTAAGTAGCCTGGAGTCTTGAGGAATTTTAAATGACTTCTGATTGCAAAGGGTAATCAGCAATTAAGCGTGCGGCTTGTAGCTGCAGGCAGCTCAGTATGTCAAGCGAGCAGGTGTGATGCATCAGTCTCATATCCACAAGATCGTTCCGACAGGATTGGAACACCACATTTCTCCATCGCATGCTGTCTGGGAATCGCAAGGCGGCCTGTAAATCCTGTTCAGCTGTATGGTCACTAAAAGCGCATTGTAAAGAGCGGGGAGGAGGTGGGGTGAGGGGGGGAAGAAAGATTAATCCAGCTCCAAAGCACAAAGGGAAACCATTACTCCCAAACAGCATGTTAAAGTCAGAAGGTCGCCAAATTTCATTGTTCCCTGTGGACACACTCACTAATGAGGTCTAACACAAACATCAGTAGAATGCATCGCCAACTTTAGACACCAGTCTGATTGAAAAGCACAGTGCAACTATTCAGTAGAAGATTATTTCTTCCAGGCAAAAGAAGTTACCTTAAATAATTAAAACCCACCCCAGGGAAGAATGCATTAAGGGCTTGGCCTTGGAAAGGGCTTTTCTCACAGTAGCTGTGCCCTTCAAGGGAAATTGTTAATCCAAAGTCATTGTTACCAATTCCTTTCACAAATCAGAGCCTTTATTAGTTTGCAGTAGGACACTTGGTCATTAGTTAAAAAGTAATTTAGCTCTTTCATCCTTGTGAATTTGTATCGCAGCACCTCAGCTGTTTTTCAGGGCAATCTCATCCAGCTAGTGTTCTGGCAGAGAATGGTAGCCATAAGGGGACAGATGCTGATGCCAACATTACTTAATTTGTAGAAGTACAGCACATTTTGTTCCCTTCATTCATTCATCTGGGCAACATGTGGAGCCAATGCGGCATGGTGGCATAGTGGTTAGCACTGCTGCCTCACAGCGCCAAGGAAGTGGGTTCGATTCCCACCTTGGGTCACCCTCTGTGTGGAGTCTGCACATTCTCCCTGTGTCTGCATGGGTTTCCTCCGGGTGCTCCAGTTTCCTCCCACAGTCCAAAGTTGCGCAGGTTAGATGGATTGGCCATGTCAAATTCCCCTCCAATGTCCAAAGATGTGTAGACTAGGGGAATAGCGGGGTAAATATGTGGGATTACAGGGATAGGGCAGGGGAGTGGGCCTCAGTAAGATGCTCTGTCAGTAAGCTGGTGCAGACTCAATGGGCCGAATGGCCTTGTTCTGCACTGTATGAATACAATGATTCTATGAATATTTGTATGAAGGAAAACACTTGACAGCAGTTGGACGTAAAATGATAAAGTTATTTCTTGCATTGAAAGGAGTAACTACTCTGTTATTATAGCTCTTAACTTGTATATTGCTGAAAAAAGAGGCATGCTGTTGAAGCTTTTCATCTCATACTCATCAGGCCACCGACGAGGGTGCCAAGTTTCAAAAATCTATTGTTTTCTAATAAAATTCAATGTGAATTTCAAATCAACCAAACACTCAATTAAACATTAAGTTTAGCAAAGGGGCTATTGGAAAATTTATTAGTGTAGTAAATTTTGGGCTCCTATATCTGGTAGATACCTTTGCAGGCTTCGTTTCACGTGCAACTCATGTTAATTGCCTAAATTTTAAGTTTATACCCCTTGCTCTGAACTCCTGTACCAGAGGAAATAATTATCCAGCTCGTAACATATTGTCCTATGTAGCCTTACGTTGCAAAATGGAGGTGACACTGAACACTACTTCCATCATTAGCATAGAATCCTACAGCCCAGAAGGAGGCCATTCGGCCCATCGAGTCTGCACCGACCACAACCCCACCCAGGTCCTATCCCCATAACCCCATGCATTTACCCTCGCTAGTCCCCCTGACACAAAGGGGTAATTTAGCATGACCAATCCACCTAACCCGCACATCGCTGGACTGTGGGAGAAAACCGGAGCACCCGGAGGAAACCCACGCAGACACAGGGAGAATGTGCAGACTCCACACAGTGACCCAAGCCAGGAATCAAACCTGAGTCCCTGGCACTGTGAGGCAGCAGTACGAACCACTGTGCCACCATGCCACCCTCAACATAAAATATGGAAGGATATACTTGCATTGGTGGCAATATCGTGAAGGTTCTTTCGATTGGTGCCTGCGTTGACCTATGATGAGAGGCTGAGCAAATTGGGCCTAAACTTGGAGCACTCTTCCTGCCACTAGATTTGGAGGATCTCATGAAGGTAGTGATGGTGATACATTGTCTCCTGTGCTTTGAGGTGGCTGCTGCAGGTTGTCCGATTCTGCAAAGCATACAGAAACGTGGGGATCATTGCGGCCTGGTAAACTATGACCTTGTCCTCGGACTTGACATCCCCTTTTCCCAAATACTCTTTTCCTCAGTTGGCTGAAGACTGAGCTGGTACACTGGAGGAGGTGATGGTGAATCATGAAACATGATCTACCCTGTCCTCATTGAGTTAAGTGAACTTGTTGAGGACTTGATTCGGTGATTGTTACAATTGTGTACGCTGCTGCTTAAAATAACAAAAGGAAATAGTACAGGGCAGCTGCCCCAATATCTTTCAGGGGCAAAATGCAAGCGATGGGTCAGCACCTATTCTTCCTCCTCGTGGCATCCATGGGACAAAGTAGAAAGGGTCGAGAGCTTCAGGTTTTTAGGTGTCCAGATCACCAACAACCTGTTCTGGTACCCGCATGCCGACACTATAGTTAAAAAAGCCCACCAACGCCTCTACTTTCTCAGAAGACTAAGGAAATTTGGCATGTCTACTATGACTCTCACCAATTTTTACAGATGCACCGTAGAAAGCATTCTTTCTGGTTGTATCACAGCTTGGTATGGCTCCTGCTCTGCCCACGACCGCAAAGAACTGCAAAAGGTCGTGAATGTAGCCCAATCGATCACGCAAACCAGCCTCCCATCCATTGACTGTCTACACTTCCCGCTGCCTCGGAAAAGAAGCCAGCATAATTAAGGACCCCACGCATCTTGAACATTCTCTCTTCCACCTTTTTCCTTCAGGAAAATGATACAAATTTCTGAGGTCACGTATCAACCGACTCAAGAACAGCTTCTTCCCTGCTGCTGTCAGATTTTTGAATGGACTTACCTTGCATTAAGTTGATCTTTCTCTACACCCTAGCTATGACTGTAACACTACATTGTGTACTCTCGCTTCCTTCTCTATGAACGGTATGCTTTGTCTGTATAGCGCGCAAGAAACAATACTTTTCACTGTATGTTAATGCATGTGACAATAATAAATCAAATCAAATCAAATCAAATCAAAATATTGCTCCATTAATCTGGGACCTGGACAGAGGATAATTAGATTTCCCATCCTTTTGCCCCCAACCAAATCACCGCAACATGTACAGAGGAAATGCATCAAATGAGAAGCATTGATCTTCTTTCTGAGCTGGAGCATTGAAAAACCTTCACTGGGTCAAGATTAAAATGACGGGATATTGGAAATAACCAGGAATTAAATGAAGATGGAATAAAGAACATATCCTTTTAATCATTTGAATGAAAATAATGGAGAGATCATGGCAAAAAGTATCAGGCTGTTAGAGCCATTAATTTCACTTACAAGCTTCACTTCTAAAAATATCAGAGTCAAATCTGACAGGTGTGAAAAGAAGTGGCCAGAATTGATGTCCGACAGCGCTGAAGGGAATTTGTTAATTTTACGGTGTGTCAATTTAGATTTACCGAGCTTTCAAATGAATGAAGAGAGTACTTTGTGTCACCAACTGGGAGACTTTTGACACTATACACGATAAATGATGTTAACACAATTTCGTTTCTTGTGGTTCTGGAGTCTGCTTTATTCTCTTGCCTTGAGCCAATTGAACCTAAACTGGATTAAGTCTGCTGCAAGCAGCACACCATGGGAGACACGGTGGCACAGTGGTTAGCACTGCTGCCTCACAGCGCCAGGGACCCGGGTTCAATTCCCGGCTTGGGTCACTGTCTGTGTCAAGTTTGCACGTTCTCCCCCGTGTCTGCATGGGTTTCCTCCGGGTGCTCCGGTTTCCTCCCACGCTCCAAAGATGTGCGGGTTAGGTGCATTGACCATGCTAAATTGCCTCTTTGTGTCCCGGGATGCATTGGTTAAAGGGATTAGTAGGTTAAATACGTCGGGGTTATGGGGATAGGGCTTAAGTGGGATTGTTGTCGGTGCAGGCTCGATGGGCCAAATGGCCTCCTTCCGCATTGTAGGGATTCTATGATTCTAAGCTGTGGCCTAAGAAAGTATGGAAACTGTGCAAGTTTAAAAAGAGGACAACATGTATCTGGGAAACGCAAAACTCCCAAAGATTCTTCTATAATGATTCACAGTGCCTCCTGCCGCAGAGGTATGTTATCGGGCTGTATCAGACTGAGCTGTGGTCACCATTACCATCACAACAAGAAGGAAGACCTTACATTTAACCAGTGCCTTTCACGGTCTCAGAACGTCCCACAGCACTTTACAGCCAATGAAGTGCCCTCTTCAGTCCTTACATTCCCATCTTGCCTTGTATTATCAGCAAACTCGGATGCACAATTCCTGGCAAAGATAATATGCCGCTAATTGGCAGCAATGGTGGTGAAAATGGGGCAGGCAGTGCGGTGGGAGAGGTTTTTGGGAAAATATTATTCCCCTCATTTTTCATTTGGGGCTACCTGATTTACATATGTGCATGTACACACTCACACACACACATACACAAACACATATATACACACAGACACTCACATACACACACACACACTCAGATACACAAACACACACACATATACACACAGACACTCACATACACACACACACAAATACACACACAGACACACGTTAATGCACACACAAAAACACACACAGACACACATATACACACACATATATACACACACAGACACACATAAACACAAACAAATAGACACACAGACACTCATATATATACACACACAAACACACACTCTCACATACACAGACTCACACACGCACTCACACACTCACACACACTCACACACAGACACACTCAAACACACAAATAAACACACAAGCACATAAACACACAGATACACTTACACACATGCACAGCCATGCTCACACACATCCACACTCACACATAAATACACACACATATTCTCATACACACACCCTGGATTACGATACATGTACATATTGTCATATAGATCATGAAACACACACACACACAAAAACACACAGACACACATTGGGCACAATTTTCCCATCCTGCCCACCACGGCAATCATAGCAGGCGGGGGACGGACCATGCAAAGGTCCATTGACCTCAAACAGGATTTTCCGGTCTTTGGGGCGAGCGCGGCCGGAAAAATCCCACCTATTTATTGAGTGAGTTATACTTTTATCTGATCGAGATCTTCAGACGCTGCAAGGTAGGGGAAAGGCAAAAAAGTGTCACCTTTGACAGTGACACTTATCTGTGTCGCACTTGCTACAAGATATAAATTAATCTTCTGATTTGCATGACCACAGGCTGAAGCTGACAAGAAAATTCATTGTGATGCTATGACGATATCCTTGGACAAATTAACGTGGGTTGACATTTGTACACGATGAATCTATGGTTTATTCAGTGAGCTGAATGAAAGCTGCAATTTTGACCTCTAAAATCCAAGGAAAGGGCTAAATGAGACCACAACCACACCTGATAAACTCTCGCCATTATTAATATACAAATAAGCCAGTGACTTGGGAGAAGGATGAAGGTCTCACGAATTGCAAATCAGTACGAGTTGGCAGACAACTCACACCTCACCCTCAACAGCGAGAGGTTTTTGTAGGGTTTCTGCGTTTACACACTAATTATCTGTTAAACTCACTGCAGAAAGTTAAGTCGAGTAATTAAAAGTGCAAGTGCCATTTTAATGACATGAAAATTGTTATTCTTTTTAATTCTTTCATGGGATAGGAGGGTCATTGGCAACGTTCGCTGCCCATCCCTAATTGCCATTGCGAAGATGGAAGTGAGATGCCTTCTTGAACCGCTGCAGTCCTTGTGTGGGGGAGAGCATTCCGGAATTTTGATCAGGTGACAGAATGGCGATACAGTTTTGAATCAGGATGGTGTGTGGCTGGAGGGCAACTTGCAGGTGGTGGTATTCCCAAACACCTGCTGCCCTTGTACCTCCAGGTTGCAGTGGTGGCAGGGTTGGAAGTGCTGTTGATGAAGCCTTGGTGAGTTGCTGCAGTGCATTTTGCTTACTGCTGCCATTGTGAGCTGATGGTGGAGGGAGTGAATGTTTAAGCTGGTGAACGGGCTGCTTCATCCTGAACGGTGTCAAGCTTCTTGAGTGGACAGCATGCTATCACATTCCGGATTTGTGCTTCACAGATGGTGGACAGGCTTTGAGGATTCAGGAAGTGAGTCACTGCAGAATTCCCAGCCTTTTACCTGCTCCTGTAGCTACAATATGTCTGCCAATCAACCTCTCTGGCCTAAAAATGGAATGATTTTAGAATTATGGAGTCCAATTTCTTCAAGTTTTGAATTATAGTTGGAGATTTTTAAAAGGGCAGTTGAGAGTTAACCACATTGCTGTGGCTCTGGAGTCACATGTAGGCCAGACCACATAAGGACGGCAGATTTCCTTCCCTAAAGGATATTAGTGAACCAGGTTTTTCCGACAATGGTTTCATGGTCATCAGTAGATTCTTAATTCCAGATTTTTTTTATTGAATTCAAATTCCACCACCAGGCGTGGCGGAGATTCAAACCCAGGTCCTCAGAACATTAGTTGAGTTTTTGGATTAATAGTCAAGTGATAATACCGCTAGGCTATTGCCTCACCAAACGCATATGAATAGCCAGAAAAGTCAATGCTTTGAGGGATATTTCACCTGAGCAGAGATGAACATTCCAAAACGCTTGTACATCATGAGCGAATCCCTCGATGAAGTGTTTCCAGTGCACAGACGGAAGATTGCTAGTCAGGAAATCATGAGTTAATAGGCCATGATGTTCCTCCCATTTTACATTCATGGTTTGAAAATCAGAACTGGAGGTCATCCAGGTGAATCTTGCCCTGATCAATTTGATCTAATTGCAAAGAAATAGAACATTTTCCATGTTTTGCATCCAATTTGCGCACAGTGTACTCTTTAGTCTGATCTATCATGTTAAATGCAGTGTAATCCTTCACCATAACTACCTCAGCAATTGGCCTTAACCCAATCGCACAAAAAGAATTGTTATTCAGCCAACATGACAAATCATTTCAAAAAGCCATTCTTTGACCTTTATGAGTAAGAGGGAATTAGGCTGCAAAAAAATGCAGATAATTTGTGCTGCCGACTCACATCCTCTTTGGTTGAGCTACACAAATTGACTTCACTTGGAATTCTTGTAACCGTCATTGTCCTGCATTCTAAAGCATTTCGGAGAGAACAGGATTGTGCAGGGGATAGTGGATCAATAACTTACTTTGCACTCAATGAAAAACAATACAAGAAACAGGACCTGGTGTGGGCCACTCAGCCCTTAGAGCTTGCATTGCCATGCAACAAGTTCATGACTGATCTGCCACCTCGACACGGTGTCATAGTGGTTGGCACTGCTGCTTCACAGTGCCAGGGACCAGGGTTCGATTCCCGGCTTGGGTCACTGTCTGTGTGGAGTTTGCATGTTCTCCCCAGGTCTGTATGGGTTTCCTCCGGGTGCTCGGGTTTCCTCCCACACTCTGAAAGACCTGCTGGTTAAGTGCATTGGCCATGCTAAATTCTCCCTTAGTGTACCCGAACATGCGCCAGAGTGTGGTGACTAGGGGATTGCCACAGTAGCTTCATTGCAGTGTTAATGTAAGCCTACTTGTGACACTAATAAATACACTTAAACTTAAACTCCACATTCCCACACTATCTCCATATCCCTTTGTAAAGTTTACAGTTTAAAGAGTATTTATTAGTGTCATAAGTAGGCTTACATTAACGTTGCAATGAAGTTAGCGTGAAAATCCCCCAGTCGCCACACTCCAGCACCTCTTCGGGTACACTGAGGGAGAATTTAGCATGGCCAATGCACCTAACCAGCACGTCTTTCAGACTGTGGGAGGAAATCGGAGCACCCGGAGAAAACCCACGCAGACACGGGGGAGAATGTGCAGACTCCACACAGACAGTGACCCAAGCCAGGAATTGAACCCGGGTCCCTGGCACTGTGAGGCAGCAGTGCTAACCACTGTGCCACCGTGTCGCCCACCCAAAACACCAAGCAGGCTGTGTCTTGTACGTGCTCAGCAATTAAGCATCTATATCTCTCTGGGATAGAGAACTTCATGGATTAACAATTCTTTGAGTAAAGAATCTTTTCCTTGCCTTGGCCCTAACTGGCCAGCCCCTAATTCTGTGACTGTCACACTCTCCCCCTTCCACAGTGGGAGACTTGTCAGCCAGGGGAAATATCCTCCCAGGATCTATTCTGTCAAGCCTATACATTTCAGTGTGGTCATCTCTTATCCTTCAAGCATTGGTCTAATCTAATCAAACTCTCAAGCAAGAGTCAACCACATTGCTGTGGCTCTGGAGTCACATGTAGGCCAGACCAGGTAAGGACGGCAGATTTCCTTCTCTAAAGGACATTAGTGAATCAGATGGGTTTATTCGACAATCGACAATGGTTTCACGGTCATCAGCAGATTCTTATTTCCAGAGATTATTTATTGAAGTTAAATTCCACCATCTGCCATAGCAGGATTTGAACCCGGGTTTCCAGAACATTTGTTGAGTTTCTGGATTAATAGTCCAGCGATAATACCACTAGGCCCCCCATCACCTCAGGTCCTAACAACCTTGAACCCTCGGTTACAATTAATGTTGAATGTCTGTGCCTCTTTTGATTTATGCCCAAGTAAATTGCGGAGATTATTTGGCCTCGGTTTTTATCTGTCTCAGTTCTGGGCAGAGTATGGAGTGTCCATACTGTGACTGCATCACCAATTGTGTGGGACAGGCTGGATAGAGGACAGGGTTGTAATGATTTCAGAGAAGCCCATGGGGTGGGCCTCTTGGAATATGAGCTCCCTGATTGAGGTCATAATTGCCTGCCCAATCAGGGAGCCTCACCTGTGTATAAAAATGGGAGTGTCAGGTCTACTGACACTCTGGATTCTGACTTTGTATCTGAAGCACTCTTAGGAGTAGAATAGAGTTTATAAATAAAGGAGTTATGGCGAAGGGACACCAGCCTCTGAGGAGTTATTTCAAGGGTCTTTCCTTTTCTGTGATTGTATCTATTTTCATAACCCAACACTTCAGAAACTGGCCCCGGTGAGATGTGAGGAGGAAGGAAATTACCTCAGCATGATGGCACAGTGGTTAGCACTGCTGCCTCACAGCACCAGGGACCCGGGTTCGATTCCCGGCTTGGGTCACTGTCTGTATGGAGTTTGCACGTTCTCCCCATGTCTGAGTGGGTTTCCTCCGAGTGCTCTAGTTTCCTCCACGGTTAGGTTGGTTGGCCATGCTAAATTGACCCTAGTGTCAGGGGGATTAGCAGGAGAAATATGTGGGGGTTACGGGAATAGGGCCTGAGTGAGGTTGTGGTTGATACAGACTCGATGGGCCAAATGGCCTCCTTCTGCACAATTGAGATTCTATGATTTCTGCTATTACACCCGGGGTACATTATTGACACTGCAAATCTGTTGAAAGCTGCACTGGATCATGCAGTGGCCTTATTGTGCTTAAAGAGAACCTTCACTGCTAATAACACTTGAAGAATGAGATCATTTCAGATTCTGCTGAAAATAGGAGGCAAAAAGCGTGTGAAATATGGTAGATAAATTGTCAGGCAGATTACATCTCTGCTTTGATATGTTCCTTTCCAGTAACAAGCTGGCTTGAAAGTGTAACTACCACATTATTGACTGAGAGCTAGGACATCTGCTGTGGCAGATTAAATGGAATCCTGTCAAGCTACGACTGCTGAAGCAGATGGAATTTTTCTTCCCAGTTTTGTAACACGGATCAGCAAGATACACAGGAAAAAACAAAACCAGGTGTGAATGTCTCTCACCTAGCTACTCCCGGGTAATTGTATAGCGCCCCACTGCACTTCAACCCAACCAATTGTCTTTCTGCCTTCGGCTGTTACAGGCGTTATTGGTTGGGCCTCTGGCAGGATTAACACATGGTATTTAGTTCAAATGGCAATATAATGGAGGACCGACAAGTCCAGCCAATGGCCTCCCATCTCACAGTGCAACCATATTGGAAAAAACCATTGCTTTTTTTTACAAAGGTCCCAGAAAATCCCTAGATGTCCCTTTTACTGATTTGTAAAGCTTAACGCATGTTATTGCATAACATGATCAAGAATCCTTATTCTGGAAAGACTGGAGGTAATATATGATGTAATATAGGGAGGCGGTATCGTGTTGGCATTATTGCTGGACTACTAATCCAGAGACCCAGAGTAATGCTGTGTGGAGTTTGCATGTTTCCCCCCGTGTCTGCGTGGGTTTCCTCTGGGTCCCCCCCGGTTCCCTCCCACAGTCCAAAGATGTGTAGGTTAGGTGGATTGGCCATGCTGAATTGCCCCTTCGTGTCCAAGGATGTGCAGATTAGGTGGATTGGCCATGCTAAATTGCCCCTTAGTGTTCAAAGATGTGTAGGTTAGGTGGATTGGCCATGCTAAATTGCCCCTTAGTGTTCAAAGATGTGTAGGTTAGGTGGATTGGCCATGCTAAATTGCCCCTTTTTGTCCCCCAATGATGTGCAGGTTAGGTGGATTGGCCATGGTAAATTGCCCCTTTTTGTCCAAAGATGTATGGGTTAGGTGGATTGGCCATGGTAAATGTGTGGAGTTACAGGGATAGGGTGGGACAGAGGGCCTGGGTAAGATACTGTGTCAGGGAGTCGATGCAGACACGATGGGCCAAATGGCCTCTAGCTAGATTGAGAATATTGCTGCTGGACAGATTCATAGGGAGCTCACTGATTTCAAAAACATGCACGGGAAATCTCCGTCCTGGTCTGCGGCTGGGATTCTGAACTGAACTGTACTGTACTGCTGAAAGAGAATGGAGTTTTGGCTGGAACTGAAAATTGTCCATTCTCGCTTGTAGCAGGGCGAGCATGGATGCGATCGGGGAACTCCTCCCATACTTTCAAAAAGAAATCCAGTTATCCACTTCCCATGGAGACTGGCAGCATGGGATGAGCTCAATAAGTTGGCTGCTTGTCCTTAAGGCAGAACATTGCCCAATAATATTGGATACTAAACTGTTGATGTCAGTGGGAAAAGAGACCATCATTTGGCATACCCCACCTATAAAGGGCTAATAAACAGTTTGACACATGTAAGTCTGTAATCAAAGCTGTATTCCTGGATGTACTCAACAGGTCTGGCAGCGTAGATCTTCATCAGAACTGAGGAAAGATAGATAGCTTTAGAGCAGGTAAAAGGGGAAAGGGGGGCAATGAAAGGAGGGCCTGTGACATGTGGGAGGACAGGAGGAATTAGAATCACGGAATCCCTACATTACAGAAGGAGGCCATTCAGCCCATCGAGTCTGTACTGACCACAATCCCACCCAGGCCCTATTCCCATAACCCCACACATTTGCCCTGCTAATCCCCCTGACGCTAGGGTCAATTTTTAGCATGGCCAATCAACCTAACCCGTACTGTGGGAGGAAATCGGAGCACCCGGAGGAAACCCACGCAGACACGGGGGAAAAAGTGCAGACTCCACACAGATAGTGACCTGAGGCCGGAATTGAACCCAGGTCCCTGGTGCTGCGAGGCTGCAGTACTAACCACTACGCCACTGTGCCGCCCTTTATCAATTAAATGAGAAAAGGTTTTGTGGTACATGTTCCAAAGGGAGGGATAAGGCTAAAGAAATAAAAGATGTGTCAGAATAAGGGGTGGGATTTTCTGGCCCATCCTGCCAGTGGAATCTTCTAGTCCCACCAATGGTGATCCCCCGCCCCCCACCCTGGGCGAACCACCCAAAACACCGTAGAGATTGGCAGGACTCGAGGATCCTACCGGCGGCCAATGGGGAGCCGTCTCCACTGCCAGAAAGTACATCATGGGGGGGAGGCAGGGCCAGAAAATCCCACCCAAGGAGTGATTGGCTGGATAACGGCAATCGGAATACAAAGAGAAGGAATACGGAAATAGGCCAGAAAAAACAGCAAATAGAAATAAAACAAAATGGAAGCGAAATTTATGATCTAAGATTGTTGGACTCAATGTTGAGTAAGTTTCTGTTAGTTTGTGTGTGTTAAAGCTGTTCCAATTTCATTACAAGTATATAATAATTATAACAGTTATAAGACTTTTTGGGCGAGGTTCTTCGGCCTCCCAGCCACGTGTTTTCCGCCAACAGAAGGTGGCGCGTTGTTTGCTAGCGGTGGGAGTCTCTGGTCCCGCCGCTGTCAATGGGAATTCCCATTGACGTCACCCCATGCTGGCGGGAAACCCGCGGGAGGGGGTTAGGATTTGGGTTAGGGAACGGAGAATCCTGCTGGCGCGAATGGCAGGAGAATTCCAGCCATCATATTCACTTCCACCATTGAAATTATTCCCAAGGTGGCACTTGATTATAAACCACAGGTTATGTGAACCTCTGAGTGCTCCGGTTTCCTCCTCGAGTCCAAAGATGTGCGGGTTAGGTGGATTGGCCATTCTAAATTACTCCTTAGTGTCAGGGGGACAACCAAGGTAAATACATGGGGTTAAGGGGATAGGGCCTGGATGGGATTGTGGTCGGTGCACATTCGATGGGCCGAATGGCTTCCTTCTGCACTGTAGGATTCTATGATTCAATGAAAACTTGACTCCACAAGGGCGGCATGGTAGCGCAGTGGTTAGCACTGCTGCTTCACAGCTCCAGGGTCCCGGGTTCGATTCCTGCCTTGGGTCACTGTCTGTGTGGAGTTTGCACATTCTCCTCGTGTCTGCGTGGGTTTCCTCCGGGTGCTCCGGTTTCCTCCCACAGTCCAAAGATGTGCGGGTTAGGTTGATTGGCCAGGTTAAAAAAAAAATTGCCCCTTAGAGTCCTGGGATGCGTAGGTTAGAGGGATTAGCAGGTAAAATATGTGGGGGTAGGGCCTGGGTGGGATTGTGGTCGGTGCAGACTCGATGGGCCGAATGGCCTCCTTCTGCACTGTAGGGTTTCTATGATTTCACAGCTTGGCACATGGTGGAAAATAGCCACAGGTGAAACTTCAGTCTGGTGCATTATTCAAAAACGACACTGGTGCCTTTTAGAGGATTCAGCGCAGGAGAAACAATGTTCCCATACCTTGGGACTCCGTTTGGAACTTAGTGAAGAATGAAATTTCAGTGGCGACCAGACTCGGGCAGGAGGCCTTTTCTGGTTCTTTAATGTGAGTTCTTCCCTTTTCGAGCTATATTTTCTTTTGGTGTATTTTTTAAAAATTTTCAGTCAGACGCACAATCACGGGGCCTGGTATTAAGGCTTAATGGGTTCGTGTGAGATTCCTATCTAACAGAAATATCAATCGATCTAAAATAAACAGGGCAAATGCTGCCAAGGAAATGGTCGGCGCATTTTAAAAATAAATCCAATCATTGTTTGAAAGTCAAGCTCTGCAAAGGGTAATTTGAAGGTTTGTGCTACTAAAATGTGCTTGACATTATACTGTGGCAGTGCTAAAGGTTAGAGGATTAGCTGGAAATCAGATAAAATGTAAGTTTCTGTTGTGTTAGCTGAACAAAATGGGTGAAATCATTGACTGGATGGATGTTGGCACCAGGGAGGGAAATATTTCAGAAACTAAGGTACTGGTGTTTCTTATTTTAACAGCTACTACAACAACTTGTATCGTCTTTCATTTAGGAAAATGTGCCAAGGTCTCTCGCAGGAATGCTACCTGACCCAATTTGCCACAAATTCAGATAGGAGAATATTAAGTCCGGTGACCAAAGGCCTGGTCTAAGAGGTAGGTTTTGAGGAGCTTCTTAAAGCAGGAGGAAGAGGTGGAGAAGTTTATCGAGGGAATTCCAGAGCGCAGGGCCCAGCTGATGACACAGTCGCCAAGGATGAGGCGATGACAGTCAGACGTACGCAAGAGGCCGGAATTAGAGGAACGCAGAAGGCCGAGATGGTTGTAGGGCTGCAGCAGGTTATAGAGATTGGGGAGCAAAGAGAGCAAGCCCAGGAAGGGATAAAGGGCAGCACGCTTTAAGAAGGATGTGAAGGCATTAGACAGGGTGCAAAAATGCTGTACAAGAATTAATCCAGGGTTGAGGGTCTTGATCAGTTACATGGATAGATTAGAGAATCCAGGGTTGTTCATCTTCGAGAAGGTTGAGAGGAGATTTGACAGAGGTATTGAAAATCATGAGGGGTCGAGACGGCGATCCAGGAGAAACTCTTCGCATTGATGGAAAGGAGAACCTGAGGCCACTGATTTTAGATGATTGGCAAAAGAACTGGCATGGTGGAACAGTGGTTAACACTGCTGCCTCACAGTGCCAGAGACCCAGGTTCAATTCCAGCCATGGGTGACTGTCTGTGTGAAGTTTGCACATTCTCCCCATGTCTGCGTGTGTTTCCTCTGGATGCTCCGGTTTCCTCCAGCAGTCCATAGATGTGCAGGTTAGGTGGATGGGCCATGTTAAATTTGTCATGTTACAGGCGAGGCGATGGCCTCGTGGTATTATTGCTAGACGATTAATTCAGAGACTCAGCTACTGTTCTGGGGACCCGGGTTTGAATCCTGTCACGGCAGATGGTGGAACTTGAATTCAATAAAAAATATCTGGAATTAAGAATCTACTGATGACCATGAAACCATTGTCGATTGTTAGAAAAAGCCATCGGGTTCTTTAGAGGAGGAAATCTGTCCTTACCTGGTCTGGCCTACATATGGCTCCAGAACCACAGCAATGTAGTTGACTCCCAACTGCTTTTAGGCAACAAGGGATGGGCAATAAATATCAGCTGGTGACGCCCATGCCCCATGAATGAATTTTTTAAAATTGCCCCTTAGTACCCCAAGATGTGTAGGTTATGGAACTTAGTGGGGTAAATACATGGGGTTACGGGTATAGGGCCTGGGCAAGGTGCTCTGTCGAAGAGTTGGGGCAGACACAATGGGTTGAATGGCCTCTTTCTGCACCGTATAGGTTCATAGAAATCATAGAAACCCTACAGTACAGAAAGAGGCCATTCGGCCCATCGAGTCTGCACTGACCCCAATCCCACCCAGGCCCTAGCCCCATATCCCTACATATTTACCCACTAATCCCTCCAACCTACGCATCTCAGGACACTAAGGGCAATTTTTTTTAGCATGGCCAATCAACCTAACCCGCACATCTTTGGACTGTGAGAGGAAACCGGAGCACCCGGAGGAAACCCACGCAGACACGAGGAGAATGTGCAAACTCCACACAGACAATAACCCAAGCCGGGAATCGAACCCAGGTCCCTGGAGCTGTGAAGCAGCAGTGCTAACCACTGTGCTACCGTGCCGCCCCACGTTCTAAGATTCTAAGACCATGAGGAAAAGCTTTGTTAGGAAGTGGTTGGGATGGATGTACAGATTTTAATTAGTAAAAGAATCCAACGTTATGGGGATGAAGCAGGGAAGTGGAGCTGAGGATTATCATAACAGATCAGTCATAATCCCATTGAATGATGGAGCAGACTCAATGGACCGAGTGGCCTACTTCTGTTCCTATGTCTTCTGGTCTGATAGGATCTGGAACGCACTGCTTGGGAATGTGGTGGAGGCAGATTCCATTGTGGCTTTCAAAGGGGAATTGCACAAGCACCTGAAAAAAACAAATTATTGCAAAGCTATGGAGAAAAAGCTGGGAATGTGCAATGTCTTAACTATATTAGGGGTTGTGGGTTTCAACAAAAAGAAAATTGTGTGATTTGCACATGTAGATTGAAAATAACAGCAACAGCTTTATTCAAGGACCTCTTATCTGTACAGAGTACAAACTGAAGGCCTCTGCAACACCCTAATGACATCGTCATCAAATCATGTGATTATCTCTAAGATCAATCTGCAACCACTTAAACATATAACAGAACGGGACCCCAACATATGTGATTCTTGTAGAGATTCAGTACAGACACAGTGGGATGAATTTCCTCCTTCTGTGCCGTAACCATTTGATGGTTCTATGATTTGGGAACAGGAAAACAGGGTGTTTTAAAATCAAGACGCTGCCACACTGGGAACAGATGTAGGTTAGTGAGCACAGGAGTAATGGATGCTGAATAAACATGTCCTTGAATGTATGAAGTTAAATTCCAGACTTTCAAAAATGCTGATCCTGGTATTGATTTAGTAATGTAGAGCAGAATTTCTAACAGAGCCACCAGTCTCCTCCAAAACATTTATCCCTTAATGAAAATCATTTCAAAAAACAGATTATTATCGAGAATTATGAGGATTACTTAGAGCTTGCCACATTAAAACAGACCATTTGGCCCATCTGATCTCTACTGTTTATGTGTTACCCTCATCCTCCTCCCACTTTATTTCAGCTAACCCTATCAGCATAAACACAATGGCTCATTTGTCTCCCGTACTTCAGTATCGCATCACTTTGGCATCATAATAACGCCAGTTGAATTGAATTGATTTGATTTATTATTGTCACTTGTATTAACATACAGTGAAAAGTATTGTTTCTTGTGTGCTATACAGGCAAAGCATTCTGTTCATAGAGAAGGAAAGGAGAAAGTGCAGAATGTAGTGTTACAGTCATAGCTAGGGTGTAAAGAAAGATCAAATTGATATGAGGTAGGTCATTTCAAAAGTCTGATGGCAGCAGGGAAGAAGCTGTTCTTTGAGTCAGTTGGTACGTAATCTCGGACTTTTGTATCTTTTTCCCTGACAGAAGAAGGTGGAAGAGAGAATGTCCGGGGTGTGTGATTTATTTGATTTTTTTTTACCCATGTATTGGGCATCAGTGAAAAGTATTGTTTCTTGTGCACTATAGAGACAAAGCATATTGTTCATGGGGTATATAAGGGAGAAGGAAAGGGTGCAGAATCTAGTGTTAGAGTCATAGCTAGGGTGTAGAGAAAGATCAACTTAATATATGGTCGGTTCATTCAAAAGTCTGAATAAGCTGTTCTCGAGTTGGTCAGTACGTGACCCAGACTTTTGTATCTTTTTCCCGACAAAAGAAGGTGGAAGAGAGAATGTCCAGGGTTCATGGGGGTCCTTGATTATGCTGGCTGCTTTTCCGAAGCAGTGAGAAGTGTAGACAGAGTCAATGGATGGGAGGCGGGTTTGCATGATGGATTGGGCTTTTTTCATGACTCTTTGTAGTTTCTTGCGGTCTTGGGCAGAGCAGGAGCCATACCAAGCTGTGATACAACCACAAAGAATGCTTTCTACGGTCCATCTGTAAAAGTTGCTGAGAGTCATAGCTGACATGCCAAATTTCCTTCGTCTCCTTAGTTGAGCCCACAACAACGAATGAAAACTGTCCAAATTTCTATTCCAGCCATTAATCTACGAGCAAACCTTTACACGGAGCCTTGTTGAACATTTTAAAGGGCAGAATTACAAAGAGTCACCCTAAAAGAAATTAAACTATCACCTTTATGTTCCCTGCCAACATTAACATTAACATGTATCAGTGCCATAAATGCCATTAAATGGTTGAAGAAAGCAGTCCTCAGGGTAGGTTACTGTTAATTCATATTGGACATAGTCAGTTTGATGGAAGGGATGCAGAAACCACAGCTAATAAATGAGTGTGTGTGTTGGAAGAGGTTAGATCCAACAAATGCTCCGCATCGCTTTCTTTTGAGTGATCAGCATGTGAGTGTTAAACATGTGCAGGACTAATGTGCATTTGCACCCTCTGAGATGAATGCTCGGTCATATGTCTGCCACACACATCTGAGTACATCTGAAACGGCTGCTGTGCAAAGTACAGTTGTTCGAATTCATTAATGTTGACATGATAGGTTTACCGAGAAATTTTACGCACTTGTCAGCGCTCTCACCCTTTTAATGGCGAGCCACGCAAATTAAATTAGCCTCTTTAAAGAGATTACAACAAATAGTACGTAGAATTGAATTATACTGTGCCTGCAGCATCTTGCCATTTACCCCATAGCAGCAGGCTTAAAGACCAGTTTCAGATGTTCATCTATTTTTAATTAATTCTTGCAATGTGGACATTGCTGCCAAGGTTGTAGTTTTTGTCCCTCCCAAGTTGTCTTTGAGCAGGTGGTGGGCTTTCTTCTTGAACTACTGGAGCCCTTATGGTGGAGGTACTCCCATGTGCTATTGGATTGGTGGCTTGGTCCAGTAACAAAGAAAGAACACTGATATTTTGATTTGATTTGATTTGTTGTTGTCACATATGTGATGTGATACAAGTCCAATTCAAGATGGTGTGAGACTTGGAGGGAAACCTGGAGGTGGTGGTGTTCCTATCTGCTTGCTCTCCATGTCCTTCTAGGTGGTGGCGGTCACTGGCTTGGGAGACGATGTTGAAGGAGTCTTAAGTTTGCATCTATTTATTAGTGTCACAAGTAGGCTTACATTAATGCTGCAATGAAGTTACTGTGAAAATCTCCTAGTCACCACACTCCGGTGCCTGTTCGGGTACATTGAGGAAGAATTTAGCATGGCCAATGCACCTAACTAGCATTCGGACTGTGGGAGGAAACCGGAGCACCCAGAGGAAACTTACGCAGACATGGGGAGAACGTGCAAACTCTGCAAACCCAAGCCGAGGATCGAACCCGGGTCCCTGGTGCTGTGAGGCAGCAGTGCTAACCATTGTGCCACCGTGCCGCCCATTGTCTTGGCAAGTTATTGCTGTACATTATGTAGATTGTACACACTGCTGCTACTGTGCACTGATAGTGAAGAGAATGGACACTTACGATGCTGGGTGGGCTGCCAATTAAGCAGTTTGCTTTGTCATGGATGGTGTTGAGCTCCTTGTGTGTTGAGTGTGGCTACACATGAAACCGCCCAGACAAGTGAAGAGTATTGTACTTGTTGGAGAGGCTTTGGAGACCCAGAAGGTAAGTCTGTCATCACAGGATATGCAGATCTGAGCTGCTCCAGCAGCCCAGTATTTACGTAGCTGGTGGAGTTGAGTTTCTGGTGCATTCCATGTTCCGGGAGTTCTGATGTGCCCCGCCTCTTCGGAATGTAGAACATCACAGACAACGGTGTGTGTGACAGACTAGCAAGGGACATTTTTCTGAATTTTTTCATGTGGGCATTACTGGCAAGGCCAGCATTATTTATTAGTGTCACAAGTCGGCTTACATTAACACTGCAATGAAGTTACTGTGAAAATCCCCTCGTCGCCACACTCCGGCAGTCCAGACAATCCAAAGATGTGCGGGTTAGGTTGATTGGCCATGCTAAATTGACTCTAGTGTCAGGGGGATTAGCAGGGTAAATAAGTGGGGTTACGGGAATAGGGCCTGGGTGGGATTGTGGTCAGTGCAGACTCGATGGGCCGAATGGCCTCCTTCTGCACTGTAGAATTCAATGATTTGTTACCCATCTGAATTGTCCTTAAACTGAGTGGTTTGCTAGGCCGCCTCAGAGGGCAGTTGAGGGTCAACCACATTGCTGTGGCTCTGGAGTTACATGTAGGTCAGACCAGGTAAGGACGGCAGATTTCCTTCCCTAAAGGGACATTAGTGAACCAGATCAGATTTCATGATGATCGATGATTGTTTCGTGGTCATCATTACTGAGACTAGCTTTATATTCCAGATTTATTAATTGAATTTAAATTCCACCAGAGTTGATTTGATTTTGATTCGATTTGATTTGACTTATTATTGTCACATGTATTAGGAGACAGCGAAAAGTATTGTTTCTTGAATGCTATGGCCACTTTAAATCTTCACCTGGTAGTGCAAATGGCTGCCACGTGGCACAATGGTTAGCACTGCTGCCTCACATCCACCAGGGACCCAGATTCAATTCCACACTCAGGTGACTGTCTGGACCCTATTTTACCATTTTAGTTCTAAATGCTGGGCAGACTTGAAACTGGGAATGTTTCGGATCTGATTTTTAAACCCGTTCTCAGGCACCCCCATACACACTCTGCCTGAAAGAATATCAGGAATCCAGAATCATGCTGCAGAAGCCTGTGGGTGGGGCTTAATCTTGCAGCTCCGATCGGCACCTCCAACTGCGCACGCGCAAACAAAAAAATGATAGAATGCTGCTCTCCTCCACTCGCTCTCGGGCTGGACAATACCTCCCCCTGGCCCCCACAGACATTGCCCCACCCCCACAACATTACTGACCCCTTTATCCCCCCACCCCCCTCCACCACCCAGACTGATCATGGACCCCTCCCCTCCCTTCCCACCACTGATCTCAGGCAGAGTGGCAGCAGACCCCACCTTCACCCTCACTGATCTCATGCAGAGTGGCAGCAGACTCCTCCCCCCCCACTGATCTCAAGCAGAGAGCCGTCGGACCCACCTTCGCCCCCGCGCCGCTCCCCCACCCCACCCCCCCCCACCCCCCCCACCCCCGCCCCACACCAATCTCAAGCAGAAAGCTGTCAGATGCTCGGCACTTACCACCTCACTAACCCTCACTAATTGGAGCGCCCGAATTGGACTTCTATGGAGCATGTCTGTATCGTGCCAATTCTAGATGGGCGAACACGGTGGTAAAAGGGGAAGTGCCGGTAAGGTTGGGCGCGCAGCCCATTAAATTTAAAACCATGCAAATGCACTTAAATGGGCGCCGCGCCGTTTCGGGCACGGTCCTGATCACAGCCTTGGTAAAGGGGCTACCAGTGCGGAGGCGGGCGCTGATCGCACTACTCACCTCACGCCCGACTTTACCAAATTTTTGTGCCCGAAAACGGGCGCAACCTGATGATAAAAATCGGGCCCTCTGTGTGGAGTTTGTATATTCTCCCCATTTCTTTGTGGGTTTATTCTGGGTGCTCCGGTTTCCTCCCACACTCCAAAGGTGTGCGGCTTAGGTGGATTGGCCAAGGTAAATTTCCCCTTAGTGTCAGGGAGATTAGCAGGGTAAATACATGGGATTACGGGGCTAGGGCCTGGGTGGGGGTTGTTGTCAGTGCAGGCTCAATGGGCCTCCTTCTGCACTTAGGATTCTAAGATTTGTATGTTAAACGGGTGATGGGCTCCCTGACCCCATGGGAGTCGATGCAGCAGAGATCCTGATTGAGTGCTTGTCACCATGCGTGTTATCCAGAGGGAACGAGTTACCTTTTCTTCTGAATTCCAGGAAGTCCGTTTTCTCATTGATTCCCAGAACTCACTTGGGTTTTATCTAATAGTGACGTGCCTCATAATGTTAACAGCACAATTGCTCCAGCGAGGGAGGCATGCTGAACAATAGGAGTAAATTGTGCTAACTCTCAATCACAAAGGACAGAAAAAAATTACTTTGAACCTTTTTTTTTTGAGATTGATCAGGCTGAAAAGAGAGAATGTGAATGTAGCAATGTGGGTCATTGAGTGAAAGTGAAAGATAATGTGACTGGTGAGAGGAGTGGATTTGCAATCAGCAAAACTGGGACGCTACTGTGTCTTATTCCTGAGGATATCAGACTGTTCATGGAACAGCAGAACACACTTTGTAAATTTTTAAGTGGATCGCTACCTCTAGACTGAGCTCTGAAAAATCATCTGCTTGGTAGAACATATTCCCAATTTAATTTTCTTCCCGAGGTCTGAGAACTCTAATTGGGTTTGATGTACTTTATGATTAAAGCACAAGGTTGACATTGAATGTTGCCATGACTGGAAAAGTGTAGCTGGGAGGAGTGGTTGGACAGGTTGGAGTTATTTTCCTTGGAACAAAGAAGGCTGAAGGGTGGCTTGATCGAGGGGTACAAAATCATGAGGGGAAGAGATAGAGTGGACAGCATAAAATTGCTTCCCTTGATGGAGAATTCTAGAACCAGGGGACAGGGCGACACGGTGGCACAGTGGCTCACACTGCTGCCTCTCAGCGTCAGGGACCCGGGTTCGATTCCCTGCTTGGGTCACTGTCTGTGTGGAGTCTGTGTGTTCTCTCCTTGTTTGCGTGGGTTTCGGGTGCTCCGGTTTCCTCTCGCAGTCCGTGCTGGTTAGGGTGCATTGGCCATGCTAAATTCTCCTTCAGTGTACCTGAACAGGCGCCAGAGTGTGGCAACTAGGGGATTTTCACAGTAACTTCATTGCAGTGTCAATGTAAGCCTACTTGTGACACTAATAAATAAACTTTTAAAAATAGATTCAAGATAAGTAGCAGTAGGTGTAGAGGGGATATCATAGAAATCATAGAATCTCTACAGTGTAGAAGGAGGCCATTCGGCCCATTGAGTCTGCACCGACCACAAACCCACCCAGGCCCTACCCCCACATATTTACCCGCTAATCCCTTTAACCTACGCATCTCAGGACTCTAAGGGGCAATTTTTAACCTGGCCAATCAACCTAACCCGCACATCTTTGGGATATGAGGAAGAATATTTTTACACGGTGGGTGTTTGGAATTCGCTGCCCGAATTGGTGGTGGAGGCAGAGACTCTAAACTCTTTTAAGAAGTGCCTGGATCTGCACCTTAAGTGCTGTGAGCTACAGTAGCTATGGGCCGGGTGCAGGAAGGTGGAATTAGAAAGGGTACCTGGGTGTCCTCGAGCTGGCATGGACAAGGTAGGCCAAATGGCCTCCTTCTGTGTTGTAACGTTTCAATGGTTTTATGGATTGTTGAGGCCCTTTCTTTGTGATCTGCCCTTCATAGAGGGCATTTGCTCACAGTTTTATCTTTCTTTCATGTTTCTTTCATACGTTTTTTTTTGTTTGGCTGCCGTGTCACTGATAGGAAGAATCACAGAGTGACTCCAAATGAAATCTTAAGAACAATCAATCAGAAGCACCCAAACTAATAAATCCCATCACCAGCATATCATGAAAGATTGAGAAACAAAGTTAACCTACCTTGACCACAACGTGGAACGCTCATCTCCCTTTTATAAAGATATTAATTTCTCCTAATTAAAATCTCCTTGGGTTGGCTTTCATTCCTACCTGGACCGAGAGGTGGAATGGTTCTCATTTATTGAAGTTCGTCACTTGAACTGTCCCCGTGCATAGAATCATAGAATCCCGACAGTGCAGAAGGAGGCTATTCGGCCCATCAAGTCTGCACCAACTCTCCAACAGAGCATCCTACCCAGACCCTATCCCCAGCAACCCCACGCATTTACCCCACAAATCCATCTAACCTACACATCTTTGGACACTAAGGGGTAATTTAGCATGGCCAATCTATCTAACCTGCACATCTTTGGAGTATGAGAGGAAATCGGAGCACCCGGAGGAAACTCACACAGACAGAGGAAGAATATGCAAACTCCACATAGACAGTGACCCGAGGCCGGAATTGAACCCGGGTCCCTGCCACGGCTTCAGAGTCCATCCCTCAACTTCAATCTCAGGGAGATCGGAATCATTCTGCTAAGTTACTAATGTCCATTTCCACCTGAACCAGAATAGAATTCAGTTATTAAAGGTCTTTAGTTCCAGTTTGCTAGTAACTGTGATAGTTTAATTTTGGTCTATTTTTATGTGTATCTGTTCTCGGGATGTGGATGGTGATGACTCAGTCATATTCACTGCCCATCCCTACTTGTCTTTGGATGTTAGTTGTGGGACTTTCCTTTGAATCATTGCCATCCCTGTGGGGACGGTTCCCCCACAATTGCGTCATGTGGCAAATGCCAGTGACAATAAAGGAACTGAATTATGTGTTCCAGATGGGATGGTGAGTGACTTGGAGAGGAAGTTGGGATGATCAAGCAAAACAGAAAATGCTGGAAAATCTCAGCAGGTCTGACAGCATCTGTGGAGAGAGAATAGAGCCAACGTTTCGAACCTGGATGACCCTTCATCAGATTTCCCACCAGTCTGGGTCACTGTGTGGAGTCTGCCCATTCTCCCCGTGTCTGCATGGGTTTCCTCCGGATGCTCCAGTTTCCTCCCACAGCCCAAAAGACGTGCTGATTAGGTGCATTGGCCCTGCTAAATTTTCCCTCTGTGTACCCGAACAGATGCCGGAGGGTGGCGACTCAGGGATTTTAACAGTAACTTCATTGCAGTGTTAATGTAAGTCTACTTGTGACACTAATAAATAAAGTTTAAATTTTAAACATTGTCACTCTTATCATATATATATAATATATATTCACTCCTGGAACATAACTGTTACTTTATTGACGTTAGTGAGACCTCATCTTGAACCACTACAGTCCATGTGGTGTAGGTACTTCCTACCGTGCTATTAGGGAGAGAGTTCCAAGATTTTTGCCTCAGTGCCAGTGAAGGAACAGTGATATATTTACAAGTCAGTTTGGTGTATGACATGGTGGAGACCTTGCAGGTGCTAGTGTTCCCTCGAGTCTGCTGCCTTTATTTACCCTTCTATGCAATAGAGGTTGCAGTATCAGAAGGCGTTGATAAGAAAATTATCAGGGAATGAGAGCTGTCAAAGAGGCTTTGATGAGTTCTGTGGATGGTGTGCACCATAGCCATAGTGGGTTGGCGGTTGAAATGGTGGGTGATGAGATTAAATAAAGAACAAACAAAGAACAAAGAACAATACAGCACAGGAACAGGCCCTTTGGCCCTCCAAGCCTGTGCCGCTCATGTGCCCAACTAGACCATTCGTTTGTATCCCTCTATTCCCAGTCTGTTCATGTGGCTATCTAGTTAAGTCTTAAACGATCCCAGCGTGTCCGTCTCAATCACCTTGCTTGGCAGTGCATTCCAGGCCCCTGTGTAAAATACGTCCCCCTGACATCTGTGTTGAACCTTGCCCCCCTCACCTTGAACCCGTGACCCCTTGTGTTCGTCACCCCGACCTGGGAAAATGCTTCCCACTGTTCACCCTATCTATGCCCTTCATAATTTTATACACCTCTATTAGGTCGCCCCTCATCCTTCGTCTTTCCAGGGAGAACAACCCCAGTTTACCCAATCTCTCCTCATAGCTAAGACTCTCCATACCAGGCAACATCCTGGTAAACCTTTTCTGTACTCTCTCCAAAGCCTCCACGTCCTTCTGGTAGTGTGGCGACCAGAACTGGACGCAGTATTCCAAATGTGGCCTAACCAACGTTCTATACAGCTGCAACATCATATGCCAACTTTTATATTCTATGCCCCGTCCAATAAAGGCAAGCATGCCATATGCCTTCTTGACCACCTTCTCCACCTGTGCTGCCACCTTTAAGGATCTGTGGACTTGTACTCCCAGGTCCCTCTGTGTGTCTATACTCCTGATGGTTCTGCCATTTATTGTATAGCTCCCCCTTACATTAGATCTACCGAAATGCATCACTTCGCATTTATCTGGATTAAATTCCATCTGCCATTTCTCCACCCAAAGTTCCAGCCTATCTATATCCTGCTGTATTCTCTGACAATGTTCATCACTATCCGCAACTCCAGCAATCTTAGTGTTGTCCGCAAACTTACTGATCACACCAGCTACATCTTCCTCCAAATCATTTATATATATCACAAACAGCAGAGGTCCCAGTACAGAGCCCTGCGGAACACCACGAGTCACAGATCTCCAACCGGAAAAAGACCCCTCCATTGTTACCCTCTGTCTTCTATGGCTTAGCCAGTTCTCCACCCATCTAGCTGACTCACCTTTTATCCCGTGAGATTTAACCTTTTGCACCAGCCTGCCATGAGGGACCTTGTCAAACGCTTTACTAAAATCCATATAGACGACATCTACGGCCCTTCCCTCGTCAATCGTTTTTGTCACCACCTCAAAAAACTCAACCAAATTTGTGAGGCATGACCTCCCTCGTACAAAACCATGCTGTCTATCGCAAATGAGATTATTCAGTTCTAAATGCGCGTATATCCTATCTCGAAGAATCTTCTCCAACAATTTCCCTACCACGGATGTCAAGCTCACCGCCCTATAATTACCCGGGTTGTCCTTGCTACCCTTCTTAAATAACGGGACCACATTTGCTGTCCTCCAATCCTCTGGGACCTCACCTGTGTCCAGTGAAGAGACAAAGATTTCTGGTAGAGGCCCAGCAATTTCATCTCTTGCCTCCCTGAGGAGTCTAGGATAGATGCCATCTGGCCCTGGGGATTTGTATGTCTTAATGTTTCCTAAAAAACCTAACACGTCCTCCCTTGTAATTGAGATTTTTTCTAACGGGTCAACACATCTCTCTGAGACGCTACCAGTCAACATGTCCCTCTCCTTTGTGAATACTGATGCAAAGTATTCGTTTAGGATCTCTCCTACTTCCTTTGGTTCTAAGCATAATTCCCCTCCTTTGTCCCTGAGAGGTCCGATTCTTTCCCTAACAACCCTCTTGTTCCTAACGTATGTATAAAATGCCTTAGGATTCTCCTTAATCCTGTCTGCCAAGGACATTTTGTGACCCCTTTTTGCCCTTCTAACTCTCTGTTTGAGTTCTTTTCTACTTTCTCTGTATTCCTCCAGTGCTCCATCTGTTTTTAGCTGCCTGGACCTCATGTATGCCTCTTTTCTCTTTTTGATTAGACCCACAATTTCACTGGTTATCCACGGCTCCCGAATCCTACCTTTCCTATCCTTCCTCTTTACAGGCACATGCCTGTCCTGCAGTCCTATCAACTGCTCCTTAAAAGACTCCCACATGCCAGATGTGGATTTACCCTCGAACAGCCTCTGCCAATCAACAGCCACCAAATCCTGCCTAATCCGGCTGTAGTTAGCCTTCCCCCAATTCAGCACCTTACCCATAGGACAACACTCATCTTTTTCCATTACTATCCTAAAGTTTACAGAATTGTGGTCACTATTTGCCACATGTTCCCCTACTGAAACTTTGATGAAATGACCGGGCTCATTCCCCAGTACTAGGTCCAGTATAGCCCCCTCTCTAGTTGGAGTGTCAACATATTGTTCCAAAGAACCTTCCTATACGCATTTTATAAATTCTTCCCCATCCAGGCCCCCAGCCCTAAGCGATTTCCAGTCTATACAAGGGAAATTAAAGTCTCCCACTGCAACAACCCTATTTTTTCTGCACCTGTCCAGAATCTCCTTACATATCCGTTCCTCAACTTCCCGTGGGCTGTTGAGAGGCCTGTAGTACACCCCCAGCATAGAGACTGCGCCCTTCCTGTTTCTGAACTCCACCCACAGTGACTCGTTACCTGACCCTTCCAAATTGTCCACCCTCTGTACCGCTGTAATATGCTCCCTAACCAGCATTGCTACTCCCCCACCTCTCCTAGCCCCTTCTCTGTCTCGCCTAAAACACTTATGCCCCGGAATATTCAGCTGCCAGTCCTGTCCTTCTTTTAACCAAGTCTCCGTCACTGCAACCACATCCAAGTTCCATGCAAGCATTAAGGCTCTATGCTCGTCTGTCTTGCCCGTGACGCTTCTTGCATTGAAGCAAATGCACTCCAGACCTCCAGGCCCACTGAGGTCATCCTCCCCCAGAATGCTCTTCCTCTTAGATAGCCTTGTCTTGGCCCCAACCTCGTCCCCAGCCTCTATGCTTATTGACCTATTGTTCTGATCCCCACCCCCCTGCCACATTAGTTTAAACCCACCCGAACCACACTAGCAAAACTCCCAGCTAGGATATTCGTGCCCCTCCAGTTTAGGCGTAACCCGTCCTTCTTGTACAGGTGCCATCCTCTCCTGAAGACTTCCCAGTGATCCACGAATTTGAAACCCTCCCTCCTGCACCAGTCCTTTAGCCACGCGTTCAGCTGTACAATCTCCCTGTTCCTAGCCTCACTCGCACGTGGCACTGGGAGTAGTCCAGAGATCGCTACCCTAGAGGCCCTGCTTTTTAGCCTACTACCCAACTCCCTGAATTGCTCTCTCAGGACCTCCCTGCTCTTTCTGCCTGCGTCATTTGCACCAATGTGGACAATGACGTCTGTCTGGTTACCCGCCCCTTTTAGGATGCTTCCTACCCGCTCAGAGACATCCAGGACCCCGGCACAGGGAGGCAGACTACCATCCTGGAGTCTCGTTCGCACCCACAGAACCGCCTGTCTGTGCCTCTAACTATTGCATTCCCCACTACTATTGCTCTCCTAGTCCCCCCCTTTCCCTTCTGAGCCACAGATCCCGACTCCATGCCAGTAACCCAGTCACCGTGGCTTACCCCTGGAGGGTCATTCCCCCCCCCCACAGTATCCAAAACGGTCTACTTATTTTGGAGGGGGACAACCACAGGGGATCCCATCACTGACTGCTCTCTCCCCTCCTCTCTCCTGTCTGTCACCCATCCCTTACTGTTAAGGGAGACAACCACCGGGGTACTCTCTGGTACGTGACCTTTACCCTTCCTAACCGTGACCCACATGCCTTCCTCTCGTGGCCCTGGTATGACGACCTGCCTGTAACTTCTCTCTATTAACTTCTCATTTTCCCTGACTTGACTAAGGTCCTCGAGCCGCAGCTCCAGTTCACTAATGCGGTCTCTCAGGAGCTGCAGTTCGACGCACCTGGTACAGATATGGACTTCCGGGAGGCTAGGCGACTTCATGAACTCCCACATCCGACACCGACAGCAACAAACTGGCCTCCCACTCATAATTACCCCTTTCTTTAAATTACTGGAAGAACTGCAGTGGTAGAACTGCTGATCAAGGTAACTGCTCCAACATGAATGGTGTTCTGGCTATTAGGTTAACCAAATGCATGCCTGGAAACTCCATTATAAAGTATCAGCCCCACAGTGGCTTGTTAAAATGCTCTTGCAATGTGTTAATGTGGAGCCAGTTTCCATCTGCCTGTTGCAAATAATAACGAACAAAGAACTATCAACACAAGTTTATGACAAGCTCAGTATAAATGTGCCAGTTTGTTTCCCATTGTGGCATTGAAGAGTCTATTAATCAGATGCCTAATTATCCGGATTGTTGCAAATAGCAATCATCAGCAGCTAGATAACAAGACATGTCAAATCCGTCTTAATCAAAAGTGTTCTGGTTTCAGCACTATCACGGAGAAACTAATCTGTTTAACATTATGAGTTGTCAGATCCTGTACTGTTTCGAATTTAGCACAATGTCTGCTCAGGTTCTTCATCATTTGTTGCCAGTCAGAAGATTAGGTGGCGAATTAAAACCTCTACAAATAAACTATCAACTTATTATTACAGCCAGCGTAATGAATGTACCAACCTAAAAGCTTCTATACAAATATCCACAGATGAGACGTAGCGTGTTCAACTGATATTAATATTTAACTTGGTGGGCGGCACAATGGCACAGTGGTGAGCACTGCTGCCTCAGTGCTAACACCAGGGACCTGGGTTCGATTCCCAATTTGGGTCACTGTCTGTGTGGAGTTTTCACGTTCTCCCCGTGGTTGCATGGGTTTCCTTCGGGTGCTCCGGTTTCCTCCCACAGTCCAAAGAAGTGCGGGTTAGGATGATTAGCCATGCTAAATTGCTCTGAGTGTCAGGGGGCTTGGCAGGGTAAATACATGGGGTTATGGGGATAGGGCCTGGGTGGGATTATTGTCGGTGCAGACTCGATGGACCGAATGGCCTTCTTCTGCACTGTAGGGAGAATACTTGCTTTTTGTGTTGAGCCTAGAGCAGGGTGTATGCTTGTGGGGGTTGTTTGATTTGGAACAGTGCAGTTAGCTGTTAAGCTTTATACAATGGGCGGGATTCCCCAGCCGTGCTGGTCTAAAAGCTGGAAATTCCTGCCCGGCTGTCAATGGGGTTTCACATTGTCCACAACCCACCTGCTAAAATTCCGGTGGCAGGCGGTATGGGAGAATTGCAGCCAATATCTTGGGGTTTTTTTGCAATTGATAAAAGTTATGCTAATATTTCATGTTATATTTTCACTGTGTTCTTAAATAAACTTTGTTTGATTAAAGCTCCCTAGTGGATCACTTGAATCATACCTGGAGTGAAACACCTTATGCTCACCCTAATGCCAAAATCCAATATAAAATCATAGGGCTCAGGCTGACTTTATAAAACACCTTGGAATTTCTGGCCTGGATAACAACACTAATTAAATTGGCTCATTTTGAAATATAATTAAGTCTGAGGAAAAGGTATCCACAAGAATGGATCCCTTTGGGATTAAATCTTGTTGTGACTGCCAGAGAGGTTTGAATAAAGAAGGGAGCCAATTCATCCTTCCCCATCCAGGATTGTAACAATTTGGGGTAGCCCAGCTGGTTGATCACTTTAGCTTCTCTTCCCCCTCTGACGTCGCTGGTCCCTTGAATACCATTGTTCAAATAATAATTGTTGGTAACACCAGAGGAATTGGTCTCACCCAGATCAATCATTTTGGGGACCATCGCTTGGGGTGGTTTGTAATAGGATCAAATATCCATTGCCGAGGTAAATATCCCGTGGGCAAACCCAGGAGAAAAAATTGTTGAATACTTTAAAACATGGTGCAACTTTTCCACTGAACTTTTCTGTTTCATTGTTATTAAGGTATGAGATGTGGGAAGGCAGGTTGGTTAATGTCTGAAAGAGCTGTAGCTGTGCGTTCATGTAATTAGACTTGGATCGTTACCTCTGCTTCTCTCCACACACACTGCCAAACCTGTTGGGTTTATCCAGCATGACCAATTTTTATTTCAGATTTCCAGAATCTGCAGTATTTTGCTCTGATGCCAATGACATGATGGGGGAATAAGGAGTTAATGCACCTCACAGCATTTCTTTTCATGCAAAACCAACAAACAAAGAACAAAGAAAATTACAACACAGGAACCTTCGGCCCTCTAAGCCTGCACCGACCACGCTGCCCGTCTGAACTAAATCCCCTTACCCTTCCGGGGACCATATCCCTCTTTTCCCATCCTATTCATGAATTTGTCAAGGCGCCCCTTAAAAGTCACTATCGTATCTGCTTCCACTATCTTTCCCGGCAGCGAGTTCCAGGCACCCACGAGCCTCTGTGTAAAAATCTTGCCTCGCACATCTCCTTTAAACCTTGCCCCTCGCACCTTAAACCTATGCCCCCTCCTAATTGACTCTTCCACCCTGGCATAAACTAAATCAATCAAACTCAGCGACAAAGCAAGAAGGGCAGCCTCCCGAAAAGAAAGGAACCGCCTAAACCAAAAGACAAAGCATATAGGAAACTTAAAACATCAAAGCAAAAAGTGATTAAAAGGGTCAATAATACATCCCAGCCCCTGCGGTGCCCAATGGACACGGAAGGCCTTGACGGTGTCTGTGGACTCCACAGGCTCCCTCTCCAGGAACACCCAGCCGCGAATGCAGCCCTGGTAGAGGGGCAGACAGTTGGGTCGGATGAGCCCCTCGGTCACCCGCTGTTGATGGTAAGATTGGCCAGGCCCAGAAATGTACCAAACAGCATGAGCCACTGAGTATGATTGTTCGAGAGATGGAAACTATCAGCAGAGTTAGTAATTAATCTGGCTTGCTTCACTGCATCTGATTTAGACTTTGGATTTTAATTAATTCTCATCGCGCAGTCAGCCTCAGTGACTTTTTGAAGGCAATTCCTTTGATGTTACCAACAATTATTATTTAAACAACAGTATTCAAGGGACCAGCGGCATCTGAGGGGGAGGAAAAGTTAAAGTTAATCAGAGTCTCTGTGCAGCTTCAGTTATGCTTCAGAATGACTTCATACATTTGGACTTCCAGATAGCCTTTAACAAATTTGCTACCAACTGCTGAATGCAAAGTGGTTAAGTTCACAGATGATACAAAACTGGAGAAGAAATTAAGTCAGAGGAAAGTTCCAGGGACGTAAAAATGAGAAATAGCTTTGATAGGATCTGTAAATAGACAGAACAATAGCAGGTGAAATGTGATTCAGATTTACTATCGGGTACTTTACACTTATTTGCTGTAAATGTCAATGAGCACATCCAGTCGAAAAAATCGACGCTATAAATACTCTTCTGAACGGTGTTGAGAGATTTCACGACGTGAACAAACTCAAAGCTTTAGCATGGCGAATCATCACGGATGAGCAAGAAATAAACAATAGGAATGAACTCTGTTGTTAACCATTTGAACAAAATTCAGATTCTGGAGTGGAATTTTCCCCCAAACAAATGACATTACGGACGAGAAAACTGGTGTGATTCGCGCCCCATTTTTGAGAAAACCTCACCCCATATTGCTGTATCTGACATGTAGGCCAGGCTGCGTGAGGATGGCAGATTTCCCTCTGTGAAGGATGTTAAGTCAACCTGATGGGCTTTTAGAAAAAGCAATCAATGATAATTGCTGTGCTGACCATTGCTGAGTCTAGGTATATGTTTAAGCAGCTGCCAGGGTGGGATTTGAACACCAGACGATTAGCCCTGTGTTCACAGTTCAGTAGATACACCAACATCACCACCACCACTCGCCCTGTGAGTGATTGCATTGAGAGCAAGTGATATCTCTGGGTAAGCCAGCCTCCATACTTTATATTGTATATCTTACCCAGAATGTACAGAACAGAATCAGGCGATTCAGCCCATTCTCTGACATTTAGAAGAGATTCATAGAATACCTGTAGTGCAGGAGGAGGCCATTCAGCCCATCGAGCCTGCAACACCCACAATCCCAATGAGGCCCCATCCCTGTAACCCCACATATTTACCCTACTAATCCCCCTGGCATCTCCCTAACAGTAAAGAGCGATTTAGCATGGCCAATCAACCCAACCTGCACATTTTTGGACTGTGGGAAGAAACCGGAGCACCCGGAGGAAACCTACGCAGACACAGGAAGAATGTGAAAACTCCGCACAGATAGTCCCCAAGCCGGGAATTGAACCCGGGTCCCTAGAGCTGTGAGGCAACAGTGCTAACCACTGTGCCACCATGCCGCCCCTGCTCATCTAACCCAATGAACAAAATCTTCTATTCCTTCCTCCCTCGTGTTTATCTAGCTTCCACTTAAATGCATCTATGTGAGTCACCTCAACCACTCTGTGTGCGGTGGCAAGTTCCACATTCTTACCAGTCGCTCAATAAGGTAGTTCCCCAGAATTCCCTATTGGATTTATTAGAACACAATAGAACACAAGAAACGGGAGCAGGAGTGGACCACATGGCTCGTCAAGTCTTCTCTTATGATCATGGACGATCTTCACTTTACTCCAATTCCCGCCCACTTCCCATTATTATGGTCCCAGTCTAACCAGCCTCTCCTTATAACAAAAACCATTAAGTCCCGGTAGCATCCTAGTAAATCTTTTCCGCACTCTTTCGAGTTTAATAATATCCTTTCTATAATAGGATGACCAGAACTGCATAGAATATTCCAAGTGTGGCCTTATTAATGTCTTGTACAACTTCAACAAGGCGCCCCAACTCCTGTATTCAATATTCTGACCAATGAAACCAAGGATGCTGAATGCCTTCTTCACATACCCTGTCCACCTGTGACTTCATTTTCAAGGACCGATGAGCCTGTACCCCTCGATCTCTTTATTCTATAACTCTCCCCAATGCCCTATCATTAACTGAGTAAGTCCTGCTCTGGTTCAATCTACCAAAATGCATCACCTCGCATTTATCTAAATTAAACTCCATCTGCCAGTCATCAGCCCACTGGCCCAATTGATCAAGATCCCGTTGCAATCCTAGATAACCTTCTTTACTGTCCACTATGCCACCAATCTTGGTGTCATTTGCAAACTTAGTAAACATGCCTCCTATATTCTCATCCAAATCATTAATATAAATGACAAATAACAGTAAAGAGCAATTTACCAGCACCAATCCTTGAAGCACACCGCTGGTCACAGGCCTCCAGTTTGAAAAACAACCCTCTGCAACCACCCTCTGTCACGTGTATTCAAGCCCAGAGCTACTGAAAACATGAATGAGGGTCTCAGTAGCAGATGGGTTGAGGCAGGGCCAAGTCAGATCATGTTACAGAGGTGAAAATAGGTGGTCTTTGTAATGACACAAACATGAATTTGGAAGACACCAGAGAGAACATTTCTTCAGCATCTCAGCTTTTGGATTTATGTGTTCAATCTCTCCATCACCTAATATTGCTCTCCCCATTGGCACATAAATATTAGTGGGTGTCATTATTTTGAGGGTGTTATGGACTAGGTTAGAAACTCCAAAGTGTTTTATGAAACCGCCTGAATCATAAGTTTTGCATCTTGAATTTGGCTAGTGTAAGCTTGAGATGTTTCACTTCAGGTGTGATTCAAAAGGCCCACTGGGGAGCTGTTATCAAACAAAGTTTATTTGAGAATATAGGTAATATGTATAGTAAGAAATTTAGCAATTACTTTTATTAATTACAACCAAGAAACAAACAATCATGATAATGTATGACCCTTAACAAAGATGTCTACAAGGTCCCAATCAAACCAATCCCATAGACAAAAAACCCTTTTCACAGGTTTAACACAGCACAGACTAATGCTCACGTGATACTGGGATCAAGGACATTAGTTGAATTCTGCAGTCAAATGCTCTTGAGACTCAGAACAGTTTGAAGACAAGACAACTTCCCAAAACAGCAGAGAGACTTTGGTCCAGCCCCCAACACAGCAGGTTTTCACCTTTCAGGAAAACAACAAATTTCCAAAGCAAAAAACAACGGGGAGAGAGAAAGACTTCTTTTTAGCTTGTTGTCCCTTCTAAAACTAAAACTCAAACCTACAGCTCCAAGCTGAAAATTTAAAAAACCTGTCCAAAAACACATGAATGGTCATGTGTGTCCTGAATGGTCACCCCCCCCCCCCCCCCCCACCTTTGTCCTGAGACTGTACCCCCGAGTTATAGATTCCCCAACCCTGGCAGAAACAATCTCCCAGGGCACAATCTTACCAGCCATTCATGCCACACTCCTGCCGCAACGAGGTCAGAGAATTTAGCAGCCAGCCAAATCCCTGTTCGCTGCAACAAGTTGGGAAAATCCCGCCAGCATTAACAGACCATAGTGTCTCCCCTGTCAAGTCACTTTGGAATCTACCATATGTTTCAGTGAGATCATCTCTCATTCTTCTAACTTCCAGAGAACATAAACCCAGTGTGCTCAGTCACTCATCAGTACATTATACTTCTTACACACCTCTGACTGTACGGCCAAATTCCCCTCCAACTCGATTTTCAAGTTTGCTGATGGCACCACCATGTGGGTCGGGTCTCAAACAATGAAAAGACGGAGTACAGGAATGAGATAGAGAATCTGGTGAACTGGTGCGACGACAATAATCTCTCCCTCAATGTCAACAAAATGAAGGAGCTAGTTATCAACTTCAGGAAGCGTAGTGGAGGGCATGCCCCTGTCTACATCAATGGGGACGAAGTAGAAATGGTCGAGAGCTTCAAGTGTTTAGGTGTCCAGATCACCGACAACCTGTCCTGGTCCCTTCATGCAGACACTATAGTTAAGAAAGCCCACCAGTGCCTCTACTTTCTCAAGAGACTAAGGAAATTTGGCTACAACTCTCACCAACTTCTACAGATGCACCATAGAAAGCATTCTTTCCACTTGTATCACAGCTTGCTATGGCTCCTGCTCTGTCCAAGACCGTAATAAACTACAAAGAGTTGTGAATGAAGCCCAGTCCATCACTCAATCCATTCTTTCATCCATTGACTCTGTCTACACTTTCCGCTGCCTCAGAAAAGCAGCCAGCATAATCAAGGACACCACACACCCTGGACTTAATCTCTTCCACCTTCTTCCATCGGGAAAAAGATACAAACGTCTGAGATCATGTACCAACCAACTCAAGAACAGCTTCTTCCCTGCTGCTGTCAGACTTTTGAATGGACCTACCTCACATTAAGTTGATATTTCTCTACACCCTATCTATGACTGTAACACTACATTCTGCACCCTCTCCTTTCCTTCCCTATGAACGGTATGCTTTGTCTGTAGAGCACGTAAGAAACAATACTTTTCACTGTATAATACATGTGACAATAATAAATCAAATCAAATCAAATAATCAGAGGACATTCCCCTTATCCCAGAGGCCAATTTAGTGAGCCTTCACTGTACTACCGCCAATGTGATTACTATCTTACATTTGTAGCTTCTCGTTTTGGACTCCCACACACATGGAAACATTTTTTCTGCATCTATTTTATCAAACTATTTTATAATCTGAAAGGCCTCTGTCAGATCAGCCCTCAGCCCCTTTTTTCAGACTCCCGAATAGATGTAGCCTCTTATACCCTGTAGATTAAAGCCTACTTAATAACTCATTTTGCGCTTCAAGACTGTTCTATAGAAGTATTTTTAAACCCATTATACCTGTATAATGTACCCATTAAAACTATTACTACGGCCTGTTTGATATCAATTCACCATAAAGGATCAAAGGATCAGACAGCATATTAAAGCTTTTATGTCCTGTCAGATCTTGCTGAGCTGCTTTCAAAAAGTACCATCACTGTTTATGAAGTACCTTTTTCTGGTAAAGCAGGAAGGTTGTGAGACCATGCTTCACTTTATAGTTCTGCGATGGGTTGACAAAACGGGCAAAGGTGAAAGTGATCTCGAAAGAGTGGGGAGAAAAACAACAGCGACTTGAATTTACATAACTCCTTCGACAGAATAAGATACCCCAGGCACTTAACAGGAGCATCATGAGACAAAGTCTGACACATAACGAGACATTAGAACAGATAATCAAAAGCTTGGTCAAAGAGGTAGGTTTTAAGGAGGGTCTTATAAGAAAAATTGGGAGTGAGGTGGAGAGGCTTTGGCCTTTTGCAACTGGAGGCATGGTCACCAATAGTGGAGCAGTTAAAATAGGCGATGCTCAAGAGGCCATAATTAGAGGAGCTCAGGCATCGCAGAAGCTGTGACTCAGCAGTCTATGGATTCAGGCTTCAAGGACCCATTGCTAGAAAGATGCATGAGTATCGCATTCACGTCAGAGGCACCGAGGACTATCTTGAAGCACAAGGCTCGCAACATTCAGATTGGCTGACAGACTCACACATGTTACGGCTGGTGAGGACTTATGTGGATAAATGTGAGGCTATTCACTTTGGAAGCAAAAACTACTACCTGGATGGCTGTAAATTGGGAGAGGGGACTGTGCAGCGGGACCTGGGTGTTCTCATGCTGTGAGGCAGCAGTGCTAACCACTGTGTCACCGTGCCCAATTGTAACAGCGTTTATTGTATAATCTATAAGGCGGAAGGTATTGACTGCAAAGACGTCATAGCGACGGGTCTTCTTACATTTAGGAACACTAGGCATTAGTGTGTCTGGTGCCAGAATGTATGCAAGCCGTGCAGTAAGGTCAGGCTGTGTCCTGGCCATCACACCGACACACACCGTACATGCACACACACACACACACCAATATACCCACACACCGACACACACACACACCAATATACCCACACACCGACACACACAGATACGCACACACACACACGCACACACCAATATACCCACACACTGACACACACAGATACACACACACACACCAATATACCCACACCCCGACACACACAGATACGCATACAGCACAACAATGTACCCACACACTGACACACACAGATACGCACACACACAACAGTGTACCCACACCCCGACACACACAGATACACACACACACACATACCAATGTACCCACATCCCGACACACACAGATACGCACACACACACAACAATATACCCACACCCTGACACACACAGATACGCATACAGTACAACAATGTACCCACACCCTGACACACACAGATACACACACACACATACCAATGTACCCACATCCTGACACACACAGATACGCACACACACACACACAATGTACCCACACCTCAACACACACAGATATGCACACACACACAACAATGTACCCACACCCTGACACACACAGATACACACACGCGCACAACAGTGTACCCCCACCCCGACACACACAGATACACACATGCACACAACAATGTACCCACACCCTGACACACACAGATACACACACACACATAACAATGTACCCACACCCCAACACACACAGATACACACACACACAACAATGTACCCACACCCCAACACACACAGATACACACACACACAACAATGTACCCACACCCCAACACATACAGATACACACACACACAACAGTGTACCCACACCCCGACACACACAGATACACACATGCGCACAACAATGTACCCATACCCCGACACACACAGATACACACATGCACACAACAATGTACCCACACCCCGACACACACAGATACAGACACACACAACAATGTACCCACACCCCAACACACACAGGTACACACACACACATCAATGTACCCACACCCCAACACACACAGATACGCACATGCGCACAACAATGTACCCACACCCCGACACACATAGATGCGCACACACACACAACAATGTACCCACACCTCGACACACATAGATACAGACACACACACCAAGGTACCCACACCCCAACACACAGATACACACACACCAAGGTACCCACACCCCGACACACACAGATACATATGCGCACAACAATGTACTCACACTCCGACACACACAGATATACACATGCACTTGCCAAAGCGCACACACACCGATGCAGGTACACAAACGCCAGCGCCAAAGCGCACACACCCCGACACGGTCAGGCAAACACACTCACACACACACATTAAAACTCAATGATAAAATAGAAAGTTGGCTGTTTATAAGTCCTTCGCTGGTGTCCATGACTGAGGCAGATCCTTTCCCCGGTGGTCTCGGAATTCCAGTGGCATTGAGGCTGATTATCAGCAATTTCTGGACACAATCAGTACAGATCGGTTCTTGACGTTGGGAGAGAAAGGGAAGAAGGATGGTGCTACTTCTCCATCGGCTGATTTCTTACACGCTGTCCTTAAACAACCAGGCTGTTGTAACAAAAGATATTTCAAAATGGTTATTCTGGTCACATGACCTCTCTCCTCAAAATGATTTCAGATGGTAATTGATAAGCTCATGTCTGGACAGAACATGGCGATTATTTTATGGCCGAGATGATTAGTTTCTTTTTCATTCTGAATGGAGTATTCTTCCCTGTGATGAGCTAGGAAGAAGACCTTCTATTTGGCCATTATCCCAAAAGACATTGGGTGGGATTTTCCGGTCATACTTGCTCCAAAACCAGAAAATCCCACCCGAGGTCAACGGACCTCTACCTAAAAGACAACTTTATAGAACTGCGAATGTTCAGAGCCAGAACAGTTTCAGTACATCTTTAAAGCAATTCTTGATATCGGCAGGTGTGAATTTCCGTAGAAGTTGACCTTGACAGATATAATTGTAATCCACACTGGAAATTTCCAGAAGCTGGCCAACTTGTAATACCAATATGTGTCAGGTGATCTGTGGCAGCCATCTTCTGCCAGTTTCTTTGCTTGTTTTTTTAAAAGCAACTCGATATACGTTTGACCAGCCAATGAAATTAAACGAGCGATATCACACAGGCACACATCGCATCATTGTGACACAGATTAGAAGTTGCATGCCCTGCGAGACTGCCTTGCTGAAAAAATGGATTAACTTTGTGGGCTAAGGGCTGAGGGAGCAACTGCCAATTATTTGTAAGAGAGGTGGATTTAGGAGGGTATGTGGGGAATAAGTCTGCTACCAGCGCAATCATCGACTTCAATTAACAAACCCAATGCAAATTGTTTCAAATTCGAAGATTTGTCAGGCACTACATGCAATGGTATTCCAGTTTAAATGCAGGCTATCAGCATAGGGAAACTTGAAGTCCAGACAATGGCAACAAACTAAATGCATTCATTAACTACAGCCGATGAATGTATTATTTATAACTTTAAAACTTTGACACCCATCTGATATCTAGTTATTTCATTTGATAATGGTTGTCTCAGAACATGAGACAGAATTTTTAAAAGTTAGTTCACTATGCTATCATAGAAATGTACAGTGCAGAATCATAGAATCATAGAGTCCTACAGTGCAGAAGGAAGTCATTTGGGCCATCGAGTCTGCACCGAACACAATCCCACCCAGGCCCTACCTCACAATGCAGGCATTTACCCTAGATAGTCTCCCTGACACTATGGGGCAATTTAGCATGGCCAATCTACCGAGCCTGCACATTTTTGGACTGTGGGAGGAAATCGGAGCACCCGGAGGAAACTCACGCAGACACGTGGAGAACGTGCAGACTCCTCACAGACAGTGACCTAAGGCTGGGAATCAAACCCGGGTCCCCAGTGCTGTGAGGCAGCAGCGCTAACCACTGTGCCGCCACAAAGGAGGCTGGCCCTAATAATCTGTTCTCGCTCTTTAAAGGACTTATGTTCTTAGTGCCACTTCTCAGCTCTTCTCCTACAGCCCTGCAATTTTTTCCCCTTCAAGTATCTATCCAACTCCAATTTTGAAAGAAGCGTTTGAATCTCCTTCCACAACCTTTACTATCAATGGATTCCAGGCCAGAACAACTGGCTACTTTTTAAAAAAATCCTTTCATCTCGCCTCTGGTCCTTGCACCAGTTACCTTAAATTGGGTGGCATGGTGGCACAGTGGTTAGCACTGCTGCCTCACAGCGCAAGGGACCCGAGTTCAACTCCCGGCTTGGGTGACTGTCTGTGTGGAGTCTGCATGGGATTCCTCCAGGTCCTCCAGTTTCCCCTCACACTCCGAAAGCTGGTTAGGTGCACTGAAATCATCATAGAAACCCTACAGTGTAGAAGGAGGCCATTCGGCCCATCGAGTCTGCACCGACCACAATCCCACCCAGGCCCTACCCCCACATCTTTTACCCGCTAATCCCTCTAACCTACGCATCTCAGGACTCTAAGGGGCAATTTTTAACCTGGCCAATCAACCTAACCCGCACATCTTTGGACTGTGGGAGGAAAC